>NC_090440.1:1848606086-1848909117 GCF_031143425.1 Pleurodeles waltl
CCAAGGAGCCCATCTTCAGGACACAGGTTCCTGGCCCGCAAGTGAGTGTGCAGGGAAAAAATGTGTATTCCAACCCAGCAGAAGTTGTAAAAATGTTTTTACAATTTGGCAGAATACGTTTTTTCCTTGCCCAGGCTATTGCATGCAGAGGAACAAAGGGCCTCATTTAGAAGAAACTGGTGCATCAGGATTGATGCACCAGTTTTCCCGCACCCCGTGCCCTCTAATGTTGACATGGGAGCGCTGTACTTACAGTACAGTGCTCCTTTGAGCAGTGTCCACAGCTGCACCAGAAATCCTGATGCAACTGTGGCACTTAACCACAGCATTGCTGGACTAGCATCAAAATGTAGACACTAATCCAGCAATGCTAGGGGTGGCCTCATTGAAAGCAGCACAGTGTCACTTTAATGCCTGCCCTGAGTAGGCGCTAAACAATGATGCTAAAATGCGCCATTCCTGTGGACCTTCTAGCAGGGGAATGTTTCCCATGCATACATTATACTTGGTGCTGGTAAAATGTGGCACAAGGGTTTATAAACTGGCACAGTGGTCCCATTGAGCCAGTTTGTAAATATGGCGTGGGGTGGGGGACTGTTCTGCACCATCATAGTGTGAAAATAAATGGCGTGGTGCAAGGGGCTTGTAAATGAGTCCCAAAGATTGCTTCTTCTCCTGGGGAGCAGAGAAAAGAACTTGCTCCCAGCCAGCGGGTGCAAAGCCGGATCCCCCTTCACCCAGGATGGGTACATGCAGGTAAGCCGGTGGGGCTGTGGTGGCCCTGGAGATCCCCCCAAAGCCCCCTATGTTGTCCCACCCACCTTAGAACCTGGGTTTGTGGATCCTGGGGCCAGTATTTGTTTGGGGAGTGGGGCATCATTCCATCAATCATCTTACTGTTGTTGCTGGAGAAAACAGCAAGGCATAAAACTTCTTCTGGGAACAGGAAGGAGAAAAAAAGCCAGCTAATGCCAAAAGGAACATTTCTGAAGGAAAATACAATCCAAACTGCTTGAATTAAAAAATGTTGATAATAATAATTGCATGGGGTGACAATGCTGATGAAAAAACAGAAAAGAAAATGCATTGTGCAACATCTTCCTCTCACAAAACCTCCTTTATCATTCCACAGTGTAAAATCATGGAATAATATTTGCACTCCTTGTGCCAGATGACTGGAGCTAAATCGTGAGTGAAAGATTACTGGACTGCCTGAGGGTGTGAAAACCTTCAAAAGTAGTCTGAGCGCTGACTCAGCAATGTCTGGTTGGGAAGCGCATGAAATAATTAATCTCCTTCTGAACCCAGGCTGTTATAGATGAGCTCTTGGTACTGTTATCTGCACACATCCCATTATGAATGTAACATGAGGCCTATTTAGGTGAAATCTGGTTTCAGTATACTTGTGTTCTTGTTCAGAAGGGACAGGACCTGGAAGTACAAGCTTGACTGTTCCTATTGGAGCAGGATCAAGGCTTATTTGCATACTGCTGGTCTCTGAAGTAAAATGGGGGTGAGAAATAATGAAAAGCAATATGGCCCTCAACGGTTGACAGCGGCTAAGACTTTGTAAGGGATTCTGCACATCCCCCGTGTGTTTTCATCAGTGCAATGTCGTATGAGTGATAAGTATGTCCAAATGTGTGACACGGGCTCATTGTACAACAGGACTCAAAGTATACATCACTGATGAGGCCTAACTAGTCTGAAACAACTTTTTGGTACTTGTGTTTCTGTTTAGAGTAAACCTTACCTGGCAGTTAATGCTAGACTTTGATTTTTGGAGCAGAACAATCCTTCACCTTTATTTTTTCCACAGGCAGTTGTATCCTATCAGATGGCAAACCTAAGATGCGACAGAGAGTATAGTCCAATAAAAGCTGTCTCAGCAATTAATGGCAAGCTGGGTTTCAAAGCCACCAAAAGTCAACAGACCTCCTTGGCAATCTTGTAGCTCTGGATTGAAAATTATGATGAATGCAAAAATAAAAATGAATATTTGACTCTCACCCTCATAAGAGTAAATGATCCAAAGTCATATAGCAGGAAATTCAAAATTTAAAGGGCAAAAATCAGGGCCATAAACAGTAGCAAGAGGGCCACCCATGAATTTGGTGAAAAATGAATGGACGGTACATTGCAATGTATCCAGGACACTTGATTGCCTCCTTTCATATGATTCAAACAGAAACTGGCATCACAATAAAATAACTGATTTCATCCTAGAAAGAAAAACTCAGCCAAAGGTCCTTGAAACAACCACCATCTTGAAAAGAACAGTTCATAAGGCTTGGCTACACCCCCTTTGTGCAAGTCAAAGTGGCAGCTGATTGTTAAAAAATTAATAAAAAAATTAGTCATCCATTGCCTGGTGCAGAACTCCTGAATTCTAATGCTGCCGCTTCCATCTGTTGCTGTGCACTAACCATGGAAAGCCTTTGCAGGTGGTCTGTTATCATGGGAATTCCAGCATGGTCCAGGCCATAAGGGTGCCCAACCATGTTCTAATGGGGGATTCTATTACATATTGCCTTACTATTTGGTAAATTCACTTACAGGTTTCGGTAAACTTTTGGTATGGATGTAACAGTTTCGCCCCCAAAGCTCTAGGCTTACCAGAGTGCCCACTGAAAATATTTGCAAACTAACCAAGGAGCATGAATTTAATAGCCATCATTCCATGAACGTTCACTTAATCCCTGATTCTAAATTTCATAGCACAAGTGAGGTGAAAACATTACAACTATGATAACTTGTTCCTTGCTGTAACACCCTGTCAGTACCTGTTATTTCTTATTAAATGAGAATAACTTTTGACCCAGTTATATGGAGCATGGACTGCATAGCAATCCCAATGGCTTGATGTTAAAGCTCTCATTTACTACTTACTATGAGCATGAGCTAAATTAGCATAGGGGGTTGTATAAGGGGTGGATGTGGAGAGTAGTAGAAGAAATGGAGAGACATTTCTAGTGCTCCCTCTTGCCATAAACAGAGATCAGGTGAGACTGGGGTCTAAGGCCTGACTGCTTTGGTAGACAATTATTTAAGCACTTTTACTGGCCAGAATTTCCACTCAATAATGTGGGATCTCATGTTCCCGCATCTGTGAAAACTGGTTCCCAGAACATCGGCCCAGTCATGATCAGGCGGACTCAAAATTTGCCCTTAGGTAAATAATCTTTTCTAAAGATCCTGACTCTCTGATTGTCCTTTTACCATGATCGGTGGAAAATAAGAAAATATGGCTTCAATTGGGATGAATGAAAAACAGATCGACTCCTCCAAGCATGAGGCAACTTTATCCAAAAAGTCAAATGATTTTTCTGTTGTAACATATGGACTAAATAATAATGGTCGACATTTGACTTGAAACTGCAATAATTTAAGTCAAGCAATAAAAGGAAAATAATTTGCTCTCAATTTGTCACTTTGCTCCTTCATTTTCACCTTAGAATACGATAGGCTTATCGACAAGTTGACTACTTATCTGCAACTGATACAAATAATAGCCAAAGGAACGAAAGGGCCAACTTGGAAAGAACAATGAAAAGCTCTAAAATTATATAATTGCGAACACGAAGAAAGCTGAACCTTGATAGCAGTATGAGTTGTATTGTTAATAGAGAATTCCATAATGGATAAAAGAAAAGCTCAAATATCTACAGTTGCAATACAATAGCAGCATAGTTATTGTTCCTTAATTTCATTGGCTTACTCTATTTGCCCACTTTACTCGGGATGACAGCTTGATGAAACACCTTGTTGATTTCTAATGCCTTACACAGAGCTCTCACAAAAGGAAGTTGTATTGAGTGCATCTATCAGAAATGATAATAGAAGGCAGAAAATAATCTGTCAAAAAACACTGGGTATTTTATCTGCTGTTGGTAACCTTGAAAAAGGGGTACAATCAATCATCTTTGAAAAGATTTCTACTGTAATCATTATCATAAAATGTCCTTCTGAAGGAGTCTGATCTCTTATAAAATCTGTAGAAATTAGATGCCGTGGTTCTTGGTAGGAATTTGTGAAATTTGCATGATTTGTTTTTGTGTACACATGCAAAATTTCAGCAAAATTCAGTAAAAGTAAGCATAATTATGTAGAATGCAAATTCATCATTTAGAGTTATTATTTAATGCAAAAGGCATCTTCACATTAATTTTTGGTGCAAGGATGCATTTAACAAAACTTATGAAAACAACAGATGCTCCCATACTGTTGCTCGTCTGAATTGTTGGTAGGTTTGTATTGCTAATGGTGCGGTATTCATTTCAGGAATTTTGCCTAACAAGGTAAACACGGAATTCCCCAAATTACGCAAATTATCCCAACGTAATTTAAATGTTACCCAGGCCTATTCAGAAGCCACTGCAAATGGTTACATATACCCAATGGATTCAGAATGTAGTCATTTATGCTGGGCACAAACAGGACAGGTAAGAACATATTCTAAAACCTCGGAACAAATAACTGGCAACTAGGTAGATAGTAAAACTAACTCCAACATAGTCCTAAATCCTATATGACCAGGAATGGCAGTCATGGCACCATTTCATTACCCCTGAAATTCTTTAGTCGGAATAATGCTAGGTTGTAGTCAGAAACTCAACTCATTTTATTATCTTCCAGTTCCTCCTTGAGGCATTTCAAAAAGTATATGGTTTTGTAATGTGTGCATCCACAACAGTATAAGGCAATATTCAGGCAGCAGTTAGGATTTAGTGAGTGCTGGTGTGCAATCTCTTTAGCCTCTTCTTCAATGATATGAAATTAGAATTATCATTTGAATATGAAGTTGGATTATCCAAAAATAAGTGGAGCACCAATTAACATTCACCTTTTTCTGGAATACAATGTTCTTACTCTGACAAGCCTCTCTTTCGATAAGATATTGAATGTAGTGATGTAGAATATAAATCAGCTGGTGTGATCAAAGCCACACTTTGTTTATTACTTTTTTAGACAGTGCTGGTTGTTGTTGGCAATCCATTTGTTGTAAGGAAGGATTACGTCTAGCCGCAGAGTGACCACTCAGCAGGTTGTTGTCATGCTTTTTGAGTTGTCTTTTGGCCAAGATTATGAGACTGACTCTGCATCTGAGGCAGAGAAGGAAGTGAGAGATTCTGGCAGTGAGTTTTCTGTCCGAGAGGAATCTTGTGATGAGGAGGCCACTCTGAGAGCAGATGAAGGGTCTGTTTTAGAGGAGGACACTGATGTGCCAATAGTGCAGTAGCCTGGGGCTGAAAGATTTCCCTTTGGAAGAACTGACACCTGGGTTGCCCCAAACATGAAGCAGCCACAGTAGCCTGCCTTTACTGGTCTCCCAGGATGTAGAGTAAATACAGAAAACTTTTTGCCTGTCAATTTCTTTAAGTTGTTTATGGACTATTTATTTTTGGAAGAGATTGTTGAGCAGACTAATTTGTATGAGGAGTAGTATTTGAGGGACAACGCTGACAGAATTAGGCCTCAGCCTAGAGCTACCCATTGGGTTCCCACAAATCTGGAGGAGATGAAAAAGTTCTTAGGTTTGACTTTTTTGATGGGGCTGATAAGGAAGCCGTCACTGGCTTCTTATTGGTCTACTAGTCCCTTCATGGCAACGGCTAAATTTCCTGCAACTATGGCTCGTAATCGCTATTTTCTTCTTCTTCGGATGCTGTATTTTGTTGACAATGCTTTAGCCTTGCCGCAAGATCACATTGATTGTGACCGTCTTTTCAAGGTTAGGCCTCTCCTTGATCATTTTGTAGATCAGTTTTCAGAGGTTTATGTTCAAGGAAAAGAAATAAGTGTGGACGAGTCTTTTGTCCTGTTGAAGGGGCGTTTGGTTTTTAAGCAGTAAATTCCTAGAAAGAGGGCACAGTATGGAATTAAATTGTATATGCTGTCAGAAAGTAGTACAGGATACATGTATAATATCTGGGTCTACACTGGTAGGGATTCCAGTATTGACCCCCCTGGTTGTCCACCCACTTTGGGAGTTAGCGAGAAAATGTTGTGGAAACTTGGTAGACGACTGTTTAACAAAGGTCACCATTTGTACGTAGATCATTTCTACACTGGAGTACAGTTGTTCAAGGAGTTGATCAGAGTGGAAACTGTTGCTTGTGGCACAATCCATTCTAACCGGAAAGGCTATCCAAGGGAGCTTGTCTGTAAAAAACTTGAGAGGGGACAGTGCAGTGCCTTGCGGAATGATGAGCTGCTAGCTCTGAAATTTTCAACCAGGAGAGATGTGTACATGCTAACTAACATCCTTGATGAGAGTACTTCCCCTGTGACTGTTTGGGTCAGGTTGCCGAAGTGCTCAAACCTGCATGCATTTTGGACTACAATAAGCACATGGGGGTGTTGAAAGAGTAGATCAGAGGCTGGAACCTTACACTGCTCTTCGTAAGTCTTACTTGTGGTATAAAAAGTTGGCCATTCATTTATTTCATTTGGCAACTTTTCATGCTTTTATTGTGTTCAAGGATTTTTCCCTTGAGTCAAGTATGAAATTTGTTAGATTTCAGGAGTCAGTGATAGATAGCCTTATTGTGGTGGAACAGGCAAGAGTTCCTAGAGTAGCAGTGGTGGAGGATGTGGCTAGATCGAAAGATCTCCTTTTTCCTAATCACATTCCTCCCACTCCCAAAAAAGACTTGCCCACTAAGAAATTAAGAGTCTGTGCCTGAAGAGGTATCCGGAGGGAGAGCCGGATGTACTGCCTCGATTGTCTTCAAAGCCTGGGCTGTGTGTGGCCAGCTGTTTCAGGAGTTACCACACCCAAACAAATTTCTGGGAAATATCGAGAGCGTAAACTGCCTGTTTTATATTTTCACATGTTCAGTTTCACGGTTGGCATTTTTGTCATGTATTCAGTTACAGCCTTTGTGTTTGTAGTTTTGTACTTATTTATAATTAGTTAGTGGTTTCTTTGTTGTTTAAGAACAAAAAAGTGATGGTGATGTACGTGGAGTGGCACTTGGCTGGAGGTGTGCGTGGAGTGTCGCTTGGCTGGCAGTGTGTGTAGAGTGGTGCTTGGCTAGCGGTGTGTGTGGAGTGGCGCTTGGCTGGCTGTGTGCATGGGGTGGTGCTTGGCTGGCTGTGTGCATGGAGTGGCGCTTTGCTGCCGGTGTGCAAGGGATGGGGCTTGGCTGGCAGTGTGCATGGGATGGCACTTGGCTGGCAGTGTGCATGGGGTGGTACTTGGCTGGCGGTTTGCATAGAGTGGTGCTTGGCTGGTGGTGTGCATGGAATGGCGCTTGGCTGGCGGTGTGCAGGGCAGTGCTTGACTAGGGATGTGCATGGAATGGCACTTGGCTGGCGGTGCCAGCCAAACGTCAGTCCACACACTCCCATTAGCTGGTGTGATTGCTGTGCCCGGCATGTGGGCGTATGGAAGCGATGGGCCCTTGAGTGGCGTGTCTGTCGATGCGAGTGCTGTAATGTGCTGGGCCCGTGACTGGCGGCATGAATGGTCTTGTGCATATCATGTATGCAAGGTGTGTGAATGGACTGTAAAGCAGTTGGTGCCTTGTCGTGGTGTGAGAAAACAGGGCTGATTGCAGAGGCCCCATAACTTTTTGCCCCCATTTTCCTCTTTTTGCTGGTGTTTTCCTGACTTTGATGGTGCCCTGGGTACTGCTAACCAGTCCCAGGGCCTGTGCTCTGTGTAAAATGGATATGCAAATTAGGCTAATTATAATTGGCTAAGTTAACCTACCTATAAGTCCCTAGTATATGGTAGGGCATGTAGGTTTAGGGACCACAGCATAGGTGGTGCACACCTAGGTGCACTGCTGAGGTGCCCAGTGTCATTTTAAAAGCAAGCCTGCCTTGCTGGCTGCTTTTAAATTAAAGTTATATGCAAATTCGACTTTGGAATTAAAAGTACTTCCAAAGTCTTAAACTACCTTATTTTTACATATAGGTCACCCCTAAGGTGTGCCCTATGTGCCCCTAGGGCTGGTTGCCATGTAACTATAAGCAGGGACTTTATAAAAATAGATTTATAAGCCCTGGTGAGGTAAAAACAGCCAAATTAGTTTTTCCCTCATTGAAGTAAATGGCCTTCATAGGCTAGAATGGGCAGACTTTATTTTAAATTTTAAAGTCTCCTTAAATGTTGCATACCAAGAATTTGGTATCAAATTAATTGTTGTAATAAATCCTACAACTTCCAGTTGTTGGATTTAATACAACTAGTTCAGGTAAAAAGTTTAGACTTTACCTAAAAAGTTGCCAATTTCAGCTCTGCATTGTTTTTGCTGCTGTGCTCTGATTGGCCAGCCTGCAGCAGCTTCTGCCAGGCTGCCTTGATGAGGTGTGAAGTGGCCAGGCTTCACACAAAGGAATGTGCTTGGGGGAGAGAATCTCCCCTCAGCAGATGGTGAGGCAGGAAGGGGGAGGGCTGCCAAACTGGTCTTCAAAGGCAGAGAAGGACATTTGCAGCACCCAGCAACACCCCCACATCCTGCAACCCCAGACAATTAGGTGCCCCCTTGATTAGATTAGGAGAGGGCAGGAGAGGGGTGTGTTTATGATTTTTAGCCACACCAGTGGGTGGGCTCAGCCAGATGTAACCTCCAAAAATCAGATTCATCCATGTTGGATTTTTAGAGACTGTTGCCTTCTGGGATGGATTTTTGCCACACTTCCCAGGAAGTGGTCATCACAGGGGGACGACCCTGTCCCTGATTGGAGAACCAGGGCCCCCCTGCTTTTCACCCAGGAGCAAGGATAAAACTGGCAGACCTGCACCCACGCCTCAGATCCCCTCCAGAATTCAACAAGAAAGGAACTAAAGAAGAAGAAGGACTGCCCTGCTGGACCCCTGGCCTGCACCTGGAACCTGCACTTAGAAGGACTGCACCAGCTGCACACTTGGGCTTCACCACAAGAAGGACTTTGCCTGGCTTCAACTGGTTCAAGGAGGGACTCCCTGTTTGCTACAGGTGAAAAATTGCTAAACCAAAGTCCCCTGCACCAACTCCTGAAGAAAGCGACCAGCTGACCACTGTCCAGTGGCCAAAAAGGAGTTTGCGCCAGGTGCATTCTGGGAGTTGAAGTCCGCACCCCCCAAGGACCATCACAGAACTTCTGGACCCTTGGGGTGAGCTGTGGACCCCAAAAGAACCTTAAAAGAACATCTGGGTGAAGCCCCAGAAGTTTGGAAAAGATTTGAGAATTTTTGGAAAAAAGCTCCAGAGAGGGACCGACCCGCCGCGGAAATTCTAGCCGGCTTGCCTCAACCGCGACCCGGCCTGACTTCGTGGTTCGTCCCGGTAAAGAAAAACATCCAAAAAAGAGACTAAGTCCGAACGTAAAAAGTTGACCGGGACCTCCCAGCCATCGTATCCGAGAAGGGCTCCATGGACGTTGGATCAAGACCCAGGTTTACCCCGGTCGAAGGATTTTCATCTCGAAAAAACGACTAAGTCCGAAGGTAAAAGTCTCCACCGAGGAAACCCACATCGCGTATCCGGACAAGGGCTCCAGGAGGTCGGATTCAACTGGCAGGTTCGTCTCGGTGAAGAAAAACTTCAAAATAAAGACTAAGTCAGAAGGTAACTTTTTAACCGAGGCCTCCCGCGACCTGTAGCCGAGCAGGGCTCCATCGCGGTCGGCCTGAAAGTTTGACTTTGCCCCGGTCGAGGTGCAACCAGATGACCCGATTGGCGCTTTTTGTTTCTAAGCGCTAGAAAAGTAATAATTCTTTAAAAATTCATATCTCCGGTTCCCCTGAACCGATTTTAATCGTTTTTGTGTCATTTTAAAGATAAAAATATAAACTATTTTTATAAATTGGTTTGGGATTTTTAAACTGTTTCCTGTGTTTTTTTTAATTACTGTTTTGTGATATTTGAATGCTTTACACTTTGTCTCCTAAGTTAAGCCTTGACGCTCGTTGCCAAGCTACCAAGGGTTGAGCTGGGATTAATTTACTGAGACCTAACTGTACCTATGTGGAGGTTAGTGGCTTGTTGCTAGGTGTAGGTACCTACCTGCCCTACCAATAACCCATTTTCCAACATAATTGGAAGCAGCGACGGGATCCTGTACTTGTGTTCAATATCACGTTACAGTTTTGGGCAAAACAAATTAAAAATCCTTTAAATTGTCCTAGTGCAAAAATTGTTTTTAATTTCTAATTTGGATTAATTTCAATTATTGAATTTTTGTAATTTTTCTAAATTCTTGTTTCCAATTTTTGCAAAAAGTTTTTGTTGACACAAAACTAGGGAACCATGGAGCTTGATCTGGCTAGCCTACCCACACTGACAGTAGTCCAGCTTAGGGGGTTGTGTATTGAAAGAGGGTTGCCTGCAACCACTGATCTCAGGAAGCAAATCCTGATCACATCCCTGACAGCATGGGCTGAGGCCCAAGAGGTAGAGTCAGAAGAAGCTCCAGAGGAGGGAGAAAGAAGGGATGATGCAAGCTCTAACCACTCAGGGGAGGGAAGGCATCTGACGCTAAGTGAGGACGAGGAAGAACGGTCCTCAGTAAATACAGTCACTAGGGGCAGATCCAAAGCTAGTGGTGGGAAGGGGGTCCTTTCAGGAGGAGAGAACCCATCCATCAGAGAAAGAGAGCTGGAGGCCCAGCTAGCATACATAGCTTTGGAAGCAGAGAAGCTGGCCCTAGAAAAGAAAAAGTGGGCATACAAAGAGAAAAGAGATGGAAGCAGCGATAAAGAAGCTGAGGTGTCCATGGGTGGAGGAGTTTGCCCCAGATTACCCAAAGGGGTGGTTCCTGCCTATGTAGAGGGGGATGACATAGATAAGTGGCTGGGGGCCTTTGAGAGGGCACTCCAAATGAGAAGGGTTAGGCCTCAATACTGGGGTTCCCTTTTGTGGGAGTTGGTCCCCAACTCAGGGAGGGATAGGCTTCTGACCTTAAGGGGGGAGGAGGCAGATTCATACCCTAGTATGAAGAGGTGCTTAGCCAAGAAGTTTGGTCTGACCCCAGAGCAATATAGAATGAAGTTCAGGGACACCCAGAAGGTCAGTACCCAGTCTTGGGTTGACTTTGTGGACATTTCACTAAAGGCACTAGGGGGCTGGATTATTGGTAACAAAGTAGATACTTATGAGGGGTTATACAATCTGATCATGAGAGAGCACATCTTGACCAATTGTACCCAAGAAAGGTTACGCCAGCATCTAGTGGACTCTAAGCAGACCAACCCTAGAGAGCTAGGGGAGGCAGCTGATGAGTGGTTGAGAACCAGGGTGGTTGTCAAGTCCCAGGGGGGAGACTCCAAGAAGGGGGGGGACAGGTCCCCAAAAACCTAAGGAGGTAGGTGGTAAGCCCGCCACAGAGACTCCCTCTGTACCCCAGAACCCTAAAAAGGAGGAGAGTAAATCCCACTCTGACAAGCAGAGACAATTAGACCCAGGGTTAAAAAAGCTCTTGGACAGTAGGGCTTGCTTTGACTGTCAGCAGACAGGTCACTTCAGAGGAGATGCAGCCTGTCCAAAGAAGGTGGTTAGCACTGGGCTGTCCAGTGTAGCCATAGAGGAGGATTCCTCAGATGATGAAGTCCTCCTAGCATTGAGCTGGGAGACAGGACCAGATGGTAAGCTGGTGATCCCTGAGGGTGGGAGTAGGCACTTCCACCACATTCAAGTGAATGGGATCCCTACCACTGGCCTGAGAGACACCTGTGCCAGTCACACTATAGTGAGTGACCGGTTAGTGACCCCAGACATGTATGTCCCAGGAAAGACAAAGAAAGTCAGGATAGCCACAGGGGAGGTCACCTCCAAACCTGTAGCCATAGTGCCCCTAGAGAGGGAGGGTATCCTTGACTGGATTAGGGTGGTAGTCAGTGCTGACCTTCCCCTAGATTGTATCCTGGGCAATGACCTCCCAGACGTGAGTCTGATCACAGATGGGGTGGTCGCCCAGGGCGCCCCCCCAACCCAAAGTCCTGGGGAGTCAGTCCCTACAGTTAGGAGACAGGCGTTCCCAAGAAAAGGAAAGAAGAAAAGGAAGGGTAGGCCACTCTTAAAGAGAGTTCCAGGGAGCCAAGGGCCTTCTGCCCCAGTAAGGGGGGAGCCCAGAGTTGGCACTGGTGAGGCCTCACCTGACCCCAAGGAAGTCCTGAGTAGTCAGGCAGCTGTCCAGATGCAAGGTGTTGCCCCTGCACTGACAGAAGGGAGAGTGGAAGGAGGGTGTCTGCCACAGGAGGTGGTAGCCCCCCACTCTAGACAGCAAGAGGGGTGCCAGGACCCCAAAGATGCCCCTAAAGCAGCTCAGCCACCTGTCAGTGGAGAGCTTAGGGTGTGGTTCTGGGTACTGACAGCTGTCAGTAGCCTCTGTTGGGTGCTAGCCTTCCTGGCAGCACTATACTTGGCCTGGGAGGCAGACCCCAGGGCCAATAGCAAAGTAGGCCCCCTGACCCTATTGGTCATGGTGGGGTTGCTCAAGTGTTGGGTGACCTCTTTGGGTAAGCTAGGTGTTGCCCTAGCAAAGTTAGGAGTAGGGGAGGTGGGCACCTCACTACCCAAGTTAGCAGAGAGAAAGGAGGAAGACCCCCCTAGAGGGAAGTTTCAGTTTGAGTTGGGTCCTTTTACTGTTGGGATGGCTTCACTACCCATAGGGAGTGACCCTGACAGGAGGATATAAGGCAGAGTATGCCCTGCAAAAGGACAGCCAGTTTTCTTCACTGTCTTCCTCGCCTAACAAGCCAGGAATACTCTCCCAGGGTTGGGCTGAGTCTCCTGGGCGTGTGGGCTGGGGGGGGGTTGTGTGAGAAAACAGGGCTGATTGCAGAGGCCCCATAACTTTTTGCCCCCATTTTCCTCTTTTTGCTGGTGTTTTCCTGACTTTGATGGTGCACTGGGTACTGCTAACCAGTCCCAGGGCCTGTGCTCTGTGTAAAATGGATATGCAAATTAGGCTAATTATAATTGGCTAAGTTAACCTACCTATAAGTCCCTAGTATATGGTAGGGCATGTAGGTTTAGGGACCACAGCATAGGTGTAGCACACCTAGGTGCACTGCTGAGGTGCCCAGTGTCATTTTAAAAGCAAGCCTGCCTTGCTGGCTGCTTTTAAATTAAAGTTAAATGCAAATTCGACTTTGGAATTAAAAGTACTTCCAAAGTCTTAAACTACCTTATTTTTACATATAGGTCACCCCTAAGGTGTGCCCTATGTGCCCCTAGGGCTGGGTGCCATGTAACTATAAGCAGGGACTTTATAAAAATAGATTTATAAGCCCTGGTGAGGTAAAAACAGCCAAATTCGTTTTTCCCTCATTGAAGTAAATGGCCTTCATAGGCTAGAATGGGCAGACTTTATTTTAAATTTTAAAGTCTCCTTAAATGTTGCATACCAAGAATTTGGTATCAAATTAATTGTTGTAATAAATCCTACAACTTCCAGTTGTTGGATTTAATATAACTAGTTCAGGTAAAAAGTTTAGACTTTACCTAAAAAGTTGCCAATTTCAGCTCTGCATTGTTTTTGCTGCTGTGCTCTGATTGGCCAGCCTGCAGCAGCTTCTGCCAGGCTGCCTTGATGAGGTGTGAAGTGGCCAGGCTTCACACAAAGGAATGTGCTTGGGGGAGAGAATCTCCCCTCAGCAGATGGTGAGGCAGGAAGGGGGAGGGCTGCCAAACTGGTCTTCACCCAGCAACACCCCCACATCCTGCAACCCCAGACAATTAGGTGCCCCCTTGATTAGATTAGGAGAGGGCAGGAGAGGGGTGTGTTTATGATTTTTAGCCACACCAGTGGGTGGGCTCAGCCAGATGTAACCTCCAAAAATCAGATTCATCCATGTTGGATTTTTAGAGACTGTTGCCTTCTGGGATGGATTTTTGCCACACTTCCCAGGAAGTGGTCATCACAGGGGGACGACCCTGTCCCTGATTGGAGAACCAGGGCCCCCCTGCTTTTCACCCAGGAGCAAGGATAAAACTGGCAGACCTGCACCCACGCCTCAGATCCCCTCCAGAATTCAACAAGAAAGGAACTAAAGAAGAAGAAGGACTGCCCTGCTGGACCCCTGGCCTGCACCTGGAACCTGCACTTAGAAGGACTGCACCAGCTGCACACTTGGGCTTCACCACAAGAAGGACTTTGCCTGGCTTCAACTGGTTCAAGGAGGGACTCCCTGTTTGCTACAGGTGACAAATTGCTAAACCAGAGTCCCCTGCACCAACTCCTGAAGAAAGCGACCAGCTGACCACTGTCCAGTGGCCAAAAAGGAGTTTGCGCCAGGTGCATTCTAGGAGTTGAAGTCCGCACCCCCCAAGGACCATCACAGAACTTCTGGACCCTTGGGGTGAGCTGTGGACCCCAAAAGAACCTTAAAAGAACATCTGGGTGAAGCCCCAGAAGTTTGGAAAAGATTTGAGAATTTTTGGAAAAAAGCTCCAGAGAGGGTCCGACCTGCCGCGGAAATTCTAGCCGGCTTGCCTCAACTGCGACCCGGCCTGACTTCGTGGTTCGTCCCGGTAAAGAAAAACATCCAAAAAAGAGACTAAGGCCCTCATTCTGACCTTGGCGGGCGGCGGAGGCCGCCCGCCAAAGTCCCGCCGTCAGATTACCGTTCCGCGGTCGAAAGACCGCGGCGGTAATTCTGACTTTCCCGCTGGGCTGGCGGGCGGTCGCCTTCAGACCGCCCGCCAGCCCAGCGGGAAAGAGGCTTCCACGATGAAGCCGGCTCGGAATCGAGCCGGCGGAGTGGAAGCTGTGCGACGGGTGCAGTTGCACCCGTCGCGTATTTCACTGTCTGCACAGCAGACAGTGAAATACATGTAGGGGCCCTCTTACGGGGGCCCCTGCAATGCCCATGCCAGTGGCATGGGCACTGCAGGGGCCCCCAGGGGCCCCCGGGGCCCCGCGACCCCCCCTACCGCCATCCGGATCCCAGCGGTCGGACCGCCGGGATCTGGATGGCGGTAGGGGGGGTCGGAATCCCCGCGGCGGTGCAGCAAGCTGCGCCGCCGCGGAGGATTCAATGGGGCGGCGGTACACTGGCGGGACCCCGCCAGTGGTGCCGGTCCGACCGCGGCTTTACCGCCGCGGTCGGAATCCCCATTGGAGCACCGCCGGCCTGTCGGCGGTGCTCCCGCGGTCCTCCGCCCTGGCGGTCAAAGACCGCCAGGGTCAGAATGACCACCTAAGTCCGAACGTAAAAAGTTGACCGGGACCTCCCAGCCATCGTATCCGAGAAGGGCTCCATGGACGTCGGATCAAGACCCAGGTTTACCCCGGTCGAAGGATTTTCATCTCGAAAAAACGACTAAGTCCGAAGGTAAAAGTCTCCACCGAGGAAACCCACATCGCGTATCCGGACAAGGGCTCCAGGAGGTCGGATTCAACTGGCAGGTTCGTCCCGGTGAAGAAAAACTTCAAAATAAAGACTAAGTAAGAAGGTAACTTTTTAACCGAGGCCTCCCGCGACCTGTAGCCGAGCAGGGCTCCATCGCGGTCGGCCTGAAAGTTTGACTTTGCCCCGGTCGAGGTGCAACCAGATGACCTGATTGGCGCTTTTTGTTTCTAAGCGCTAGAAAAGTAATAATTCTTTAAAAATTCATATCTCCGGTTCCCCTGAACCGATTTTAATCGTTTTTGTGTCATTTTAAAGATAAAAATATAAACTATTTTTATAAATTGGTTTTGGATTTTTAAACTGTTTCCTGTGTTTTATTTAATTACTGTTTTGTGATATTTGAATGCTTTACACTTTGTCTCCTAAGTTAAGCCTTGACGCTCGTTGCCAAGCTACCAAGGGTTGAGCTGGGATTAATTTACTGAGACCTAACTGTACCTATGTGGAGGTTAGTGGCTTGTTGCTAGGTGTAGGTACCTACCTGCCCTACCAATAACCCATTTTTCAACACGTGGCTTTCTAGCTCATGAGTTGTGAGTCATTGGTCAGTTTTTGGCCTTTCAGTTATTAACAGTGCATTTCATTTTTGTGAAATCTCTTGTTAATAAAATTTGATCTACCGAACCATCACTCACCCTTGTGCCAAATCCAACCAGTATGTGTGGTAAAAATGACAAAACCTGCTTTGTTGTAATCAGGCATTGCAGCACACCCGTGACACGCTAGGTGTCTCAGGTGGGACCCCGATGATCAAGCATGCCACCAACTTGGTTGATGGGTGAAGGGTCTTTTTAACATAACCTAAGTGTGTTCCTTTTTGCAATTTTAGTGTTTGGAACATCACAGAAGTATGAGGACACATCAAAATGATCTATTACAAAACTACCTATATTTGGGGGGGAGGGGCACCTATGATTTTGGTCCTGGGTGCGACCTTCATCTAGGGAAACCTACCAAACTCAGACATTTTTTAAAACTAGACACCCCAAGGAGACCAGGGAGGTGTGACTTGCATGGATCCCACAACATTTCCTTACCCAGACTCCTCCGCAAACCTCAAAATTAGCTCAAGAAAGCATATTTTCCTCACTTTTCTTTGTAGGATCACCGCTCCAGCACAAATTTCCTACCCCCTTGCGTTCCCGTCAGTCTCCCTAGTAAAATGATACCTCACTTGTGTGGGTCCCCAAAGCAGAGTCACCCTAAAGATGTATAAAAGAAAAATATGTGCTTATCAACTCTCTGTGCTATCCCCTCAATCACTACAGGTTTTGGCATTTTTCGTTTCCAGGCACCTGGGCCACCCACACAAGTGAGGTATCATTTTTATTGGGAGACTTAAGGGAACACTGGGTGGAAGGAAATTTGTGGGTCCTCTTAGGTTCCAGAACTTTCTGTCACTGAAATATGAGGAAAAAGTGTTTTTTTAGCCAAATTTTGAGGTTTGCAAAGGATTCTGGGTAACAGAACGTAGCGAGAGCTGCACAAGTCACC
This sequence comes from Pleurodeles waltl, assembly GCF_031143425.1. Classification (NCBI taxonomy): domain Eukaryota; kingdom Metazoa; phylum Chordata; class Amphibia; order Caudata; family Salamandridae; genus Pleurodeles; species Pleurodeles waltl. The sequence goes on from NC_090440.1 coordinate 1,848,622,927, forward strand.
CATCTTGGTTTTCCCTAGGTGTCTAGTTTTAAAAAATGCACAGGTTTGGTAGGTTTCCCTAGGTGCCAGCTGAGGTAGAGCGCAAAATCCACTGCAAGGCACTTTGCAAAAAACAGGTCAGTTTTCTTTTGGAAAATGTGATGTGTCCACGTTGTGTTTTGGGGCATTTTCTGTCGCAGGTACTAGGCCTATCCACACAAGTGAGGTACCATTTTTATCGGGAGACTTGGGGGAACACTGGGTGGAAGGAAATTTGTGGCTCCTCTCAGGTTCCAGAACTTTCTGTCACCGAAATTTGAAGAAAAAGTGTTTTGTTAGCCAAATTTTGAGGTTTGCAAAGGATTCTGGGTAACGGAACCTGGTGAGAGCCACACAAGTCACCCCATCTTGCATTTCCCTAGGTGTCTAGTTTTAAAAAATGCACAGGTTTGGTAGGTTTCCCTAGGTGCGGGCTGACCTGGAGGCCAAAATCCACAGCGAGGCACTTTGCAAAAACCAGGTCGGTTTTCTTTGGGAAAATGTGATGTGTCCACGTGCGGCATTTTCTGTCGGGGGCACTAGGCCTACCTACACAAGTGCGGTACCATTTTTATTGGGAGACTTGGGGGAACGCTGGGTGGAAGGAAATTTGTGGGTCCTGGGCAGTTAGTGAAAATGCATGTCTTTTATGCCTCCTGAATTTGGGTTGGGCCTCCACAGTAACACAGCTTCACCGCGTGAAAAGCACAGCTTTAAAATAGATAAGGCAGCGGACCACCTAACAAAGGTCAGTTGTTGATATCATGGCACATTTTGGTTATCTTGGTATCCCTGTCGGAAGCAGCGCCATAATCTGAACTCCAGAGTCGGTCTCATTGTTCTGACATGGGTTCTGCATACCCTATCCTGTGTATTGCTGCCTCTTTATTGTGAACACTGTAATGAGGACAAGAGAGCAGGAATTGTTCAGGTCACACCAAAGGCACCTAAATGGAAATACATGTGTGATACGTTTTCTAATAGAGCATGAGCTGCATACTTTGAGTATATGAGTTGAATGTGGAACTTGTTTGCGATGGTTCTAACCAAAACCACGCTCGAACACTCTAAATGAACAAATACAGAGGAGAAGCCAGGTACATATGCCCTAATCCGTCCCAAACACTAATAGCACAGTTACCCGAAGTTAAACAACCTTAAGGTGTAACCTTGGACAGTCTTTATTCAAATACAGCACCAAACCAAACTCTTCTCAGACAGACAAAACAGGCAGATATTGAATGGCTGCTTAATTGCCAGTTGACTCTCAGAAAAGTCTCTTATGGGTGCAATTCATCTCTTTATTTTAAGAAGTTATAATACATGGAATAAACACGTTAATTTTTCTCTTTCATATGTTCGACCCCCTCCTCTTGTATAACCATCAATGCTCATCGCTTTTGACAGTGCGTCATTGGGAGACAATAATATTTACAAATGTCAGTGTTCTACGTAAACAAAGCCCACCCATCAAATAACAAACATTGCAGTAACACGCTCCATTTCAAAATGGCCACTTGAGATATTAGCAAAGTGCAGGATTTATAAATATTTACCTCTCCTCATAGAATCGTTGGCATGCTTGAGAGTTGCACTCTATTTGCTGATGGAATGACTGAGCCTACAGATACATAACCATCTATTTTAAGTTTTTCATATCAGAAAAAATGACAGATTTCCATGAAAAATAAATGCTGCACAGAAAAGGTCTGAGAAATCAATCCTTCCCAGTGAGTCCGTCTACTCTCCCACTTTAAAGCAATTTTGAAAAATTGCACAGAAGAGTCCTATTGGAAAAAACTATTTTACAAGCTGTTACTGTAATTATAATGATGGTCTGAAATTGTTATAAATGATACAGGCCAGCGCTGATGCTGAAGGACAAAGACACATAAATGTTTTGAGTTTAATATAAAATAATGTGAGGTAAAAAAGCAACCAAGATATGAGTTTCTTTTGAAAAGTTTTCGTGATTTTTACGATACACCTTTAACCACCAGAAACTGTAAAATAGCGTGTATCTGGGTCATACACAGAAAGGGGCTGTATGTCATCGCCGTCCAGCAATTGCTTAACGAAAGTGTAATTCATATTATGAATCAGCAGCGATAATCATTTATCTCTCACTTCCCCAGCTATTCACTTTTAGGTATCTTTGTTCACCTGTAGTGTTTCCAATATGCAATGCTTTCCACACTCAATTCGATCTTGAACTAATGGCCTGTCAAAAACGTGATATCATACTGAGGCATTTTTTTACTGCTAGTATGATGTTTTAGTCGTGTAATTTCTTTCTATACTGAGTGTTTTTATGCCTCACAAGCTACACTCCTTCTGACTTTGCATCTCAGGAGATTTTTAACGCAATTGTATTTGTGCACCTAAATGTGATTTTTGTTTCTAAATGTGTTTTTGCTCCTAAAATTGTCTCGACACTCCTGTCGATATTGAACAACGGTTGATAGCTCACCTAAATAGGATTTTGCACCTTTATGTGTGTTTGCAATTTAATGTTTTTGAATATAAAGGTGCTGATATTGTCCCAAAGTGGCTTTTGCACCTAAATGCCAGTTTGAATCTAAAACTGATTTTGTATTTGAATGCATTTTTTACCTAAACGTGATGTCGGTTTCCTCAAGTCTTTTCACACTCCTGTTGATGCTACACCAAGGGTGTAATTGCATCTAAATGTGACTTTTCTTGTAAAAAAAATCTTGTTCCTAAATGCTACACCACAAGGCTGCATATATATATATATATATATATATATATATATATATATATATATATTTATTTTTTTAAACGTGATATTACACCAATTTCTGAATTTTGTGGGGGCGTAGCCAAGCAAGATGGCCATACAGTTGCACTTCCTGGAGCTCCCACTGGCCCCACCTTTATCCTGCTTCATCCTAGGGCTACGGTAGCCAACCTCCCCCCCCCCAACAAGCCTGAAAATATCCCCTGCATTGTGCCATACTGGTGAGAGTGTTTATTTGCAGGCTGGTGCCTGGAAGTCATGGGGACCAGCTGGGTACAACTGGAGTCGAAGTTCGGGGAGCTGGGCCTCATGGGTGTGTGCCATGCTGCTGGGACCTGATGAAGGGAGCCCCGGGGTCTGATAGACCTCTCCCCGCACACAACTGAATTAGCGTCCCAGGCTGGTCAGCATCATGGGGCCAGGGGCAGCTGGGGAGAGGCTTTAGGAGGCTAGGCTGACCCCCACCTCAGTGGCTGACCTGTGCGGAGGCAACCCTGGGCAAGAGCAGTGAGCAATCCAGTGTGAAGTAGCGCTCATGGTGCTGGGGCCTCCCCTCAAGCACTGAAAGGAGATGAGCAGCAGCTACTCCCAGGGCCCATGGTGGGTGGTGTCGCAAGACAGCAGCCCTGGTGTAGGCCTGCTGGGTGCACCATGGTGTCTGGCTCAGCTGGGTCAGTCTTGTGAACACTGATGAGATGAGGGCATGAATGATCTGGGAGGCACTGATGCTGAGTACCTTGGGTAACACTTGCTGTATGCAAGGGCTGGGGTCCTGTGGTGGGGGTGGCTGCGTCCTGTGAACACATGGACCAGAGTGATTTTGAGACATTTCATATGGTGCTGGACGGTGGGTGGCGGCCCAGTAGGCCCATATGCATTGTAGTTGAGGGAGCCCACGGCCTGCAGTGAGTTTAGTTTATATCCTGGTTGGGGGAAGGATCTAAGTCCCCTCTTTATGTAATGGGGTCACATGTGGGGACACTTGCTAGCAGATGATGTTCACCTGAGGGGGAGCAAAATTCTAAAGAACCTTCAATAGTTTTCCTGGGCTCGGCCATGGGGCCCTGCAGCTCTGGGAACCTGGTGCACATTGGTGGCTTGGTTGGGCACCATGAGATCTGGAGTGGCCACCTATTTGGGACGAGCACCTGGACCTTGGGAAGACTATCTTGAAGAAACTGATGAGGGGCTGGTAAGTTGACAGACAAGCTAGCCAGGGCCATGCAGGCTAACATAATTGATAACCATGCCCTCCCAGTGCCATTGGAGGGTGCTGGTGGAGAACATGTGAAACAGGTCCCTACTGTGGAGCCGGGGGCCTTTACAATGGCTGACACTGTAGAAGAAATTAAAGGATCGTGTGAGGCCAGCCTTGTCAAAATAGACAGAGTGGCTGTCGTGGTGGGCCTGCTCTGTGCGGACTGTCGCCACATTCCGAAACATTTCAGAGGCTGAAGAATGTTACAGAGGTCTAGCAGGAGGTGGTGCACTAAACATGACTGTGACCGAGCTCCACTCGTTCTCTGCATCTATGGAAGACAGGATTGAGGATATGTAGGGGCATTCCAGAAGGAAACAACCTTCATTTTGTGAGCTTTCCCAAGCAAGCTGAGGGAGGAGGAATAGATCATGACTAACCTGAAATCTCAGACACTATCTAAGATCTTCACTATTGGTGCATTGGTGCCAGTATCCATGCCGAGGGCACCACCTCGCGCCATCATCATAAATTTTAGAGACCGTGAAGCACCTCAGTATGATGTTAGGAATAGTATGCTCTTCCCATACTGCACTCATAAGTTGCAGGAACTCCATTGATACTTTCTGCCCACAAAAAAAAGGTCTCTGGGAGAGCAATCTCTGGGACAGCGTTATGTTTCATGTGAAACTGAGAGTGCAATATGAGGGCAAGACTTTTTTCTTGTCACCCAGAAGAAGCAAATTGACCCACTGATTGGATGGCAGCAGTTCTGGCCATGGGCCGGCACAGTTCTATGGACATTCTGTTGCCTCTGAGACTCCTGAAGAGGCCTATTAGACTGGAAAGACTCTGGGTCACCCTGACGGCATGCGCAAGAACTCTAATTGTGTGCTGGATACCCATGACTCATTTAGGATCCACATGGGGGTCCGTGATTATCTGAGTGACAGTACTGATGTGGGCTATGTGAGAATTTGAAGAGTAGCTCCTGGCACACCCTATTTTCATGTGTGGATTAATGTGTATTTTGCTTTGCAGTCATTTTTTGTACTAATGTTGATTTTGCAGAGGACTGATCCTTTAACTCCCTTTCTAGTTGTCACTGTGAAGGGAGGGGGATGTTTGCCAATAGAAATGGGGTCTTTGGTTGGCAGTCAGATTGCCCCCTGTCCAAGCAAGGACCCTCACTCTAGTCAGGGTAAATCACCCTCAGTTAACCCCCGCTCACCCCTTTGGTAGCCCGGCATGAGCAGGCAGGCTTAACTTTAGACGCAATGTGTAAAGTAAAATGACAAAAATCTGACATACACAAGTCAAGTTATGAATTCTCAAAGAATAAGAGTCTTAAATGCTTTAGAAAACAGTGAGAACGTTGTTAGCATGCAAAAGTGCCTGGGTAGTGTGAAAATGACACCACAAGGGCTAGTGTGCATCGGAAAACCCCAGCGATTTGCAGAATTTTTCACTTGCAAACGGGACCATGTGTCGTTCTTCCTCTGGTCAGGTGGGCGTGCGCTGTTTCTCCTCTCCTGTAAGGGTTTGCATCATTATCAGCCTCTGTTGCACATCGTTTCTCCAGACGTGTTGCGTCAATCTTCCGGCCACGATGCAGGTGGATGTTGATTTCAGCTGCGAAGCCAGTGGCGCATTGTTTATCAGCTGTGTCACGGAAGGTTTGTCAATAATTTCCCAGCAAGGCGGTTTGTGCATGGATTTTTCATCTTTGTCTGCCAGCTTCACCTTTCAAGGGCCCAGGAACTGGCTAGAGAACCACTTGGCAGGGTAGGAGTCTCAGCAGAGTCCAGGTGGTGCATTGTTTTTACAGCCGCATAGCAGGTGGTCCATTTACATTTTCCCCGCACGGCTCCTGTGCATGGATTTCAGCCTTTGGTTCCACCAGCTTCACCTCTCAAGGGCCCAAGGACTGGATAGGGGACCACTGGGCAGGTGCCAGCAGAAAAAGTCTTTGATAGCCATGAAACTTCAAAACAGGAGGAAAGCTCAATCCAAGCCCTTAGACACTTCACAGGCAGGAATATACCACAAAGTCCAGTCTTTGTCCTCTTTCAGGCAGAAGCAGCAACTGCAGGCCAACCCAGCAAAGCACAGTCACAGACAAAGGGGTAGTACTCCTCCTCTGCTCTTCAGCTCTTCTCCTTGGCAGAGGTTCCTCTTGATTCCAGAAGTGATCTGATTTTCAGGGGTTTTGGGTGCTCTTCTTACACCCCTTTCTGCCTATGAAGTAGGCCTACTTCAAAGGAAAGTCTCTTTTGTATGTGAAATTCTGCCTTGCCCAGGCCAGGCCCCAGACACACACCAGGGGGTTGTAGCCTGCATTGTATGAGGGCAGGAACAGCTGTTTTAGGTGTGAGTGACCACTCCTCCTCTCCCTCCTAGCACAGATGGCTCATCAGGATATGCAGGATACACCCCAGCTTCCTTTGTTTCACTGTCTAGAGAGAGGTGCAAACAGCCCAACTGTCAAACTGACCCAGACAGGGAATCCGACCAATAGGCTGAATGGTTTAAGCAAAAAAATGCCTACTTTCTAAAAGTGGCATTTTCAAACACACAGGCCCTCATTACAACCTTGGCAGGCGGCATACGCTGCCGGCCAAGGTTGAGCCGCTGCGGTCGTAATTCCCCTGGAAGCACCACCAGCCTGTTGGCGGTGCTTCCTCCAAAACAGCACCGCCAGGGTTGTATTGACCCCCACAATCTCAAAACCAGCTTCACTACAAGATGTATTTTTACACTGTGAGTTCAGAGACCCCAAACTCCACATGTCCATCTGCTCCCAAAGGGAAACTACACTTTAATCATATTTTAAGGCAGCCCCCATGTTAACCTATGAGAGAGATAGGCCTTACAACAGTGAAAAACTAATTTGGCAGTATTTCACTGTCAGGACATATAGAAACACATTAATATATGTCCTACCTTAAACATACACTGCACCCTGCCCGTGGAGCTACCTAGGGCCTACCTTAAGGGTGTCTTACATGTAAGAAAAGGGAAAGTTTAGGCCTGGCAAGGGGGTACACTTCCAACATCGAATTGGCAGTTTAGAACTGCACACACAGAGGCTGCAGAGGCAGCTCTGAGCCATGTTTACAGGGCTACTATTGTGGGTGGCACAACCAGTGCTGCAGGCCCACTAGTAGCATATGATTTACAGTCCCTGGGCACCTCTAGGGCACTGTACTAGGGACTTACCAGTAAATAAAATACGCCAATCATGGAAATCCAATTACACATACATTTTACATAGGAGCACTTGCACTTTAGCACTGGATAGCAGTGGTAAAGTGCCCAGAGTAACAAAAACAGAGTCCAGCACACATCAACAACCTGGGAAACAGAGGCAAAAAGTTAGGGGAAACCACGCGAAGGATGGCAAGTCTAACATTTGCTAATATGTAAATTGTTTTGCTTCTTTTTGTTTGTATCTGTAGACCCCTTGATTTCAGCTGGTGGGGGGCAACAAAGAGCCATGGTCCTGTTGGGGTAGTTTGAGTGCTATTGGCCCTGCCATCCTGGTGGGATGCTAGGCCATCAGTTTGATGTTTGAAATTGAGGCTCTTGCCTCCTGGAAGGGTTGAGGAGGTGGGTGCTTATTGTTGGCCTGGTGTACAGGACTATAGTTGTTTTGACACAATGCCTGTGGGTGGGGTGGTTCTATGCGAGTTCTCATGAGGGGTTTTGGGATTGTTGTGGGATTGAGACTGTCCTATGATGCTTGGTCATGGCAAATGGAACTTTGCTCAAATGAGGGTGAGTGGAGGTCAGTGCATGGGTGGTGCATTTGCATACAGGTCCTCCTGGTGGATGGTAACTACTAGGTCTGTGTGGAATGCATGGAATCGCCCTACACAGAACTCTGCAGAGGAGCAAAAAACTCCAGCATGCTATGCAAAGTTCTGCGGTGGGTAGAGTTCTTTGTCGGACCCTTTCAAGTTGTGTTTTATGTCAAATGCAATGTGAAGTAAGTACTCACATTCAAAACCAACGCACGTATGGCACCACGTAGCTCGCATGGGTGCAGCCAACTTCTTTTTTACTCTGCTTATGGTGCTGGGAGTGTTTTTTTCATCCCTTAATAATCTTTTCAATTCTTCACCCTTCTAATTAATCTATCCCTAAGTTTTATTTATTGTTTTAGTGTGACTTTTTTGTGCCTGCGTATTTTTACATTTATTTCTTTTTTTTGTGTGCTTTTTGTGACTTTTTGTATGTTTCCCTTTACATTCTTAGTTATTTCTTCCTTTCTTTCTTCTCCTGTTTATTTTCTTCACCCGCTACCCAGCACCATGTAAAAGCAAGGTGGTGCTGGCGAACAGGGGAGAGGCAGCACCCGACCCTCCTGGACAGCCAGCAGCAGCTGTCTGCCTTGTCAGTAGCGGTGCCCCCACCGGGTGCAGCCCTGTCAATCGTTAGTGAGGAGGAGGTGGCAGCACTGTTTCTTTATATGCAGCACCACCTCCCCTCCATACTTGCAGCAGGTGGCAGGCCTGAAAGTGGTTTCCCCCTGCTGGAGCATCACCTGCATTGGACTAGGGTGCACAGGTGTGTTTGGGGCACCACCCAGGTCCAGCGCACCACCCAGCAGCTGATGCACCGCTGGGCGGATATAATTGGTTGCAAGCAAGACCTGCTAGTCGTGGAGATTCTTGGGCTCGGTAAGCATTAACTATATTATTGTGTTTGTGTGCTACAATGCTAACTTTTTTCCGAATAGCATGCTACTCACACTCAGAGGTAAGTTACATTTGTTTACGTTAAGAATATTATTTATTATCTGATCCAGTTAGAGCCAGACAGTGCTTGGCACTACATCATTGTACTTATAGGCATTCGCTTTGGCTGATTATTTAAGAAGCCATTACAATGCAGACTCACTGTCCTCCTGTCACCATAGTGAATTAGTGATATCAATGAGTTAGCATTCTCTGTGACTTTCCTTATGTAACTTGTACAATCCCAAGCAATTTCACAATGTTGTGTAGTACTGGTATGCATTTATGCATTGTGAAAAAGGGAGACTGAGTTGGTCCTTTAACGGGGATGAAAAATGAGAACAGACTCAAAGATCATTCATTTCAATGCATCAGTTCCAAATGTAGTTTTTTTATACTGAAATGTGAAATAGGAGTTTTGGGAGTATAGCCAACTCAACAATTGTTGATCATAGTAGTATCATAGATGATCTGATTTAAGTACAATGTTATTGCGTTTGCCTGTGATATAGTAATTTTGTGGAGATTAACTGTACCACTAATCTATTTTTTTATCTTCTGTATTCCTTACATCAGCACCCAGGGGCAAGAATAGGGGCACCACAGAGGCGGGTCCGGCAGTAACTGGGGGGGCAACAACCACCAGAGCCAATGCTGAGAGTTCTGCTCATCCTAGTAACTCCTACTATTTAATATTACTATTATTTCCTTAATTTTTACCTCTGCTCACTATTATACTACTTTTGATTTTGCCTTGTTTCCTTTTTTATACTGTCTCCTTTTTTCCAACTCCCCTATCAATTTTTTGTTTAATTCTTGTTATCCCTGCATTATCTTTTTTTCTGTCTTTCATTGACCATTTTCATTTGCTCCTTCATTTCGCTTCAAAGATTCTGCGCTATCATCATCATAGGCTATAGCTCTGTCCCTCCACTATGCAACATTTTTGGTTGGCTTGACTACGTGGCTTTTCTAACATGGTGAACCAACAAAATGCCCAGGGTGATATTTTTGATAGAAGATACTGCAGTACTAACTGAACTGCAACAATGTAGCCACACCGACCACCAGTGGAGCCGACTCAAGTTCTGCTGCAGGAGCAGATGGAGCAGGAGGAGAAGTGGCAGCAGGGACTGGCATTGGTAAGTCACATTGCTTGCTTATTGCCAATTGCTATTACTCACTAGCGAAAGGGCATTGTCGTGATTGCGAACCCCCATGCTACAGCTACAGCAACGATTGGGTTACTTATGGCCTCTTCTGTCTGCAACTCAGCAAAAGCACACATAATGTACACTAAAATGATGGCTTGATAGAAATGGGAAAGAACTGAATGATATAAAAGAGGATTTCTGAAATGAGTGAAAGGAAAGGATGTGTGTGTAAGTGAAAGGATGTATGAGTGAGTATTGAATAAATGGATGGATGGGTGAAATGATGATTGAAAGGAAGGGTGGATAGTGGATACTGAATGGATAGATAGTGGATTGTGAATTTTGGTGAAAGACTGGATGAGAGAAAGTAACTTTTACATCATAATGGCTATGGATGAACATAGTAGGAAGAAGGAAAGGATGAGTGAAAACTTGCCTGGTTGTATAAACAAGGGAGCACTTCTGTAGAGGGTCATGCTGCTCACCTACTTAACTTACTTTGTGTTCTATGGTTATCAAAACTATGGTTGAAAGAGGGGAGTATTTTTATTTGTACTCTAATCCCTTGACTCACTGTATTTGTAAAACGAGACAGATATATATCCCACCCCTCATCACCATGACCGAAGAAGTGCAGTATGGTTCAATTTATGCCCTCAGTGTTGGCTTTTACATCTGCTTCAGTCAATGCAACATTTACAAAGTTTTCAATGCATTTTAAACTGAACACACAAGGTGTTATTTTCCCTTCACCCACTCAGTCATCTTTTATTACTTCACTCCTTTATTCTTTCCTAGGTTTTTCCATCCCAGCCTACCAAACAAATTGAAAACTCCATTTTTGGCATTGCCACATTTTTATGGCTATGTGAAGTTTTTCAAAATGTATTTCATAGTTTTCCATAGCAGATTTATTTTACACCTGTATGGATTTTTCCCTTTAGACTTTCGTCTATGCAGTCACCAAAGCTTGAACGAATCGATGATCAGTGACACCCCTCTTTTCTACAAAAAAAGCTCTACCTACCTGCCTAATTTCTCTTTCCTTTCCTTACTGACCAGCAAATGAATTTGAAGGAAAGAATTTGTGGTGGTAGGCAAGGCCATTGAGTAAAGTTGGACTAGTAAGTGTACATTTGGATTTAAAGTTTGGCATATGCAATACTCTGTGATGAACGTGCCAAAAACATATAGCCCATTCCTTCTTCTGTAGTGTAGTGCATCATTTTCCCCACCGTTTACTTATGGCAGATAGGATAAATATATCCACATTTTATAAATTACATGTATGTTGTATCTTATTTATTGATCTGCCTCTTTGAAGTCAGGGTAAAAACTAAGTGAAAGGCAACTGGGAAAAAGCAGTGCCATTGGAATTAAAGATAGATAACTGTCAACTGCAGCTGCCCCAACTGCAGACTGTAGCACTGGAGGTGCTGGCTAGCGTACCTTCATTAATTTGGCTTAACAACTTGTCCTCCATAGTACATAATACCTTACTCATAAATGACAGGTAATTCATTTTTATTTTTCCAATTAAAGTGTCTGTTTAGTTACTAGGAAAGCCTTTGAAAGAAGAAAAGTGAAATCACAGTTTTTTTCAATCTGGAGTTAAATCTCCTTAATTCTTTTTTACCAGACAGTCATTGCTTTTTATGAGGCATGTGTGGGTAAACTAATAAAATTGGCCCTGTGACTCTCCTAATCATAATCACATAAAGTTCTAATTTCCCTAGGGGACCAGCATTGTTTTACTGTTCCACCCTCTACCTACTTTTGAAGAAGTGTTTGTTCAGTGCATCGTTTTTCTCGATATAGCTACTCCTGCTGGGACCACCAACCAAGCAGGAGATACCAGCTAGCAGCAGAGACCGGAGAACATCCAGGCTGAATACCAGTGGAGCCAGTGGTCCAGAGGAGGAAGAGACTGAAATAGCTGCCTCAGATCCTGGACCCAGCTCAGCAGCATGCCAGCCTCCAGCCTCCAGTCTCCGGCCACTACATTGCTGGCATTACCACCGGCTGTCAGGGTCCCTGACTGCAATTGCTGCCACCTCCTTCTGCTCTGACTAGGCATTTCTCCATCATACCCTACAGTGGATGGACCGGGTGGAGAGCCTTGACTGGACCAGCTCCATTTAGACTGTGCCCTCTTCTGAGCCCTTTTTTTAATTCGTTGTTTTGGTGGAAGGGACATGTTGTGAGCGGAGAGGGTGGGGGGGAGTTGGGATGGGGTTTTCAAACATCTTTCACATTGGAATTGAATGTTTTGGGGACAGGGCTATTTGTTTGGGGAGAGGGGTGGGCCAGTTGGTGGAAAGGGTGGGTTTTTCTTTTTGCAAAAAATAAAAAGGGGATACTTTATTTCACTTGATTTATGCCTCAAATGTTTATTTTGCTGTTTTAGTTTGCAGTGCTGTCTTTTAGTGTAGCCTATTTTTTACATTTGATAAAAAAGTGTATGCCATTTACTTAGACCCTTGCTCTATTTTGCAACTATATTGCCCAATAGTAGATGATTGCCATTGCCTATTTTGCCCACAAAAACCTATATACACATAGACAACATATTCTTCAGTAGGAGTTAATTACTAACTAAACAAGTTCACTTCCATCCATAGTTCTTCTCTTACCTGAACAGATGATGCTTCAAAAATCTTTGTATTGGGGTCAGAAACACAGATTTTTTTTAGGATTCCATTTTAACTGTGGTCTATGACTGAGGAGTTAACATATTTATGTTTCTTTCTGTGAAATGACTTAAGTTACATCTTCAGGTTTTGCAAAGTACTGTATCATGATTTTATGGCAAGTGTTACTTTAATATTAAAATTTAAACAGAGCAATCTGGGTGACTTTGCCTATTTTCAAAAAATATTTTTTTAAGTATCTTTCCTTCCTCCTCTCAGTTTTTCTCAGTTTAATACACTATAGAGTTACTTCCCCCTTTTTTCTGTAACTTTCTCTATCACCTACCCGGTGTTCCTTTAGTGATGGGACAGCCATGAATTACTTGGGGCTCATGTCCTTCCTTTTGACACTGTGGTGGTCATTATGACCCTGGCGGTATTACAACCGCAGGGCCAAAACGACGGGAGCACCGCCAACAGGCTGGCGGTGCCTCCCGGTGTATTATGACCACGGCGGTAGCACCGTGGTCGCACCGCCGGGGCCGGCGGTTTACCGCCACAATGGCCCCGGTGGATGTAGTCCGCCAGGGCAGCGCTGCTTGCAGCGCTGCCCAGGGGATTACGACTCCCCGACCGCCAGCCTTTTTATGGCGTTCTGAACCGCCAGGAAAAGGCTGGTGGTACGGGGAGTCGTGGGGCCCCTGGGGGCCCCTGCACTGCCCATGCCACTGGCATGGGCAGTGCAGGGGCCCCCTGACAGGGCTCCATGCTGCTTTTCACTGTCTGGTGTGCAGACAGTGAAAAGCGCGACGGGTGCAACTGCACCCGTCGCACGGCCGCAACACCGCCGGCTCCATTTGGAGCCGGCTCCCATGTTGCGGCCCACATCCCCGCTGGGCCGGCGGGCGGAAACTTGGTTTCCACCCGCCGGCCCAGCGGGAATGTCCAAATGGGCACTGCGGGAGTGCGGCCGCATTGCCCGCCAATGTTGTAATGAGGCCCTGTGTGTCTCATGTCTGTCACACAATAGTTATGGACATGGTTACGGTGAGATTCACTTTTAAGCACATGTTAACATGGTTGGTTCACCCTATTGTTTGTACTGGGGTATAACTGTTTATAAATGTATGCAAGAATATATGACCGTCAGTCCTAGAAGTATAAATATCTTGCTCATAGTTCAGCTGTATATTACTGGGGATACTTATAAAACATCAGACGCAATGTCTGGTCAGATTTTGGTGTCACGTTGACTTATGTCTATACTGTAGGACTCTACCGCATACTAGTAAGCGTGTTTTCCCGTGGCAATGTAACCCCTTGTTGATGTTTATTTTTATAAACTTATAACATGTTGGACTTTAGCATTCCTACCCACACTGTTAATGCGGAGCAGGTTACTGGCCGATGTTTAGGTGAGAACTTACGTTCATGGTTGAGACACATTTAGATTATACCAGATATTATACCTCCTGGGCTATGTACATAGATAACAGGCCTGTGTTTTCTTTGATATTCCCTTCACAGATTAACAGTGGACTTATCAGGGCTCCCCTGTCTGGATCACTGCCTTTAAAACATTGGGCCACTGACTCTCGCATGTAAGTGATTAATCTCCTAGACCTTGGCCTCTCACTAAATTTGAGAGGTACGGGCATGTGTACTTACTGGTTCTGTGACAGTGTCATTCAGTGTTTGTTGCTGTGTAATTAGACTACACACATGTGCAAGGGTGTGAAGGTGCAACTGTCTCCTCTTTCTACATGCTTTTGAAGTGGTGAGTCTAAACAATTCCCATCCCTTCCCTTCTTTTTTGTATTTGTTTTATTTATACAGGACTTTCAATAAACTATCTCCATCAGGAGGGTTTTTTCTGCTGATACAGTGCATATTGTACTTCGATCATTTCGCTTTCATGACGTTGGGCTTTTTGTGGATTATATTGTCTCTTTGGAGGTAATTACATGTTTTTAAACCTTTTTCTATACACTGTTTCTTTGTGCTTTTGTTGGATGCGGAACACTTAATCAGACTAATGGTACACATTACCTGTGCGTTCCATATTCTTTGGTTTCTTGGGGTGATATGGTGCTGATTTCGACTATCTTCACAAATGGAACAGTTGTAGAAATGTTTGTTAACTTGTTTTATGACATACTGTATGTATTTTTATATATTTTTGCTGCCTTAAAAAAGTCGTCATAAGACAAAATATGTGTTGGCTGCCTGTTCTGTGTGGATCAAACAACTTCATATCCTTAACCCTTTCGCTGCCAGGCCTTTTCCCCCTCCTGTGCCAGGCCTTTTTTTGGCTATTTGGGGCAGTTTGCGCTTAGGCCCTCATAACATTTTGTCCACATAAGCTAGCCAAGCCACATTTGCGACCTTTTTTTCCAACATCCTAGGGATTCTAGAGGTACCCAGACTTTGTGGGTTCCCCTGAAGGAGACCAATAAATTAGCCAAAATACAGCAAAAATTTCCTTTAAAAAAAAAAAATGCGAAAAAAGGACAGATAAGGCTTGTGGTTTTTCCCCTGAAAATGGCATAAACAAAGGGTTTGCGGTGCTAAAACCACTATCTTCCCAGCTTTCAGGAACAGGCAGACTTGAATCAGAAAACCCCATTTTTCAACACAATTTTGGCATTTTACTGGGACATACCCCATTTTTACAATTTTTTGCGCTTTCAGCCTCGTTCCAGTCAGTGACGAAAATGGGTGTGAAACCAATGCTGGATCCCAGAAACCTAAACATTTCTGAAAAGTAGACAAAATTCTGAATTCAGCAAGGGGTCATTTGTGTAGATCCTACAAGGGTTTCCTACAGAAAATAAAAACTGAATAAGAAAAATATTGAAATTGAGGTGAAAAAAACAGCAATTTTTCTCTGCGTTTTACTCTGTAACTTTTTCCTGCAATGTCAGATTTTCGGAATCAATATACCGTTACGTCTGTTGGACTCCTCTGGTTGTGGGGATATATAGGGCTTTTAGGTTCATCAAGAACCCTAGGTACCCGGAGCCAATAAATGAGCTGCACCCTGCTGTGCGTTTTCATTCTATACCGGGTATACAGCAATTCATTTGCTGAAATATAAAGAGTGAAAAATAGCTATCAAGAAAACCTTGTACTTCCAAAATGGGCACAAGATAAGGTGTTGAGGAGCAGTGGTTATTTGTACATCTCTGAATTCCGGGGTGACCATACTGGCATGTGAATTACAGGGCATTTCTCAAATAGATGTCTTTTTTACACACTCTCTTATATTTGGAAGGAAAAAATGTAGAGAAAGACAAGGGGCAATAACACTTGTTTTGCTAATATATGTTCCCCCAAATGATACCTCACTTGTGTGGGTAGGCCTAGCGCCCGAGACAGGAAATGCCCCAGAACGCAAAGTGGACACATCACATTTTTTTCAAAGTGCTTACCTGTAGATTTTGGCCTCTAGCTCAGCCGGCACCTAGGGAAACCTACCAAACCTGTGCATTTTTGAAAACTAGAGACCTAGGGGAATCCAAGATGGGGTGAGTTGTGGGGCTCTGACCAGGTTCAGTTACCCAGAATCCTTTGCAAACCTCAAAATTTGGCTAAAAAAACAAGTTTTCCTCACATTTTGGTGACAGAAAGTTCTGGAATCTGAGAGGAGCCACAAATTTCCTTCCACCCAGCAGTCCCCCAAGTCTCTCGATAAAAGTGGTACCTCACTTGTGTGGGTCGGCCTAGCGCCCACGAAAGAAAATGGCCCAAAACACAACGTAGACACATCACATTTTTTCACAGAAAACAGAGGTGTTTTTTTACAAAGTGCCTACCTGTGGATTTTGGCCTCTAGCTCAGCCGGCACCTGGGGAAACCTAGCAAACCAGTGCATTTTTAAAAACTAGAAACCCAGGGGAATCCAAGATGGGGTGACTTGTGGGGCTCTGACCAGGTTCTGTTACCCAGAATCCTTTGCAAACATCAACATTTGGCCCAAAAACACTTTTTCCTCTCATTTCGGTGACAGAAAGTTCTGGAATCTGAGAGGAGCCACACATTTCCTTCCACCCAGCGGTCCCCCAAGTCTCTCGATAAAAATGGTACCTCACTTGTGTGGGTAGGCCTAGCACCCACGAAAGGAAATGGCCCAAAACACAACGTGGACACATCACATTTTTTCGTAGAAACCAGATGTGTTTTTTGCAAAGTGCCTACCTGTGGATTTTGGCCTCTAGCTCAGCTGGCCCCAGGGGGGGCAGAAATGGCCTAAAATAAATTTAACCCCCCACCCCCCCAACCTCCCCCCCGGGAGCGACCCTTGCCTACGGGGTCGCTCCCCCTGCGTGACATTGGCGCAAAAAAAAAATCCCCGGTGCCTAGTGGTTTCTGCCCCCTTGGGGGCAGATTGACCTAAACTCAGGCAATCTACCCCCAAGGGGGGCAGAAATGTTCTAAATACAATTTGCCCCCCAGGGGAGCGTCTCTTGCCTAATGGGTCGCTCCCCATCTGTAAAAAAACAAACAAACAAAATAAAAACACACAAAAAAAATTTGCCCTGGCGCCTAGAGGTTTCTGCCCCCCTGGGGGCAAATCGGCCTAATAACAATAGGCCGATCTGTCCCCAGGGGGGGCATAAATTGCCTAAAATACATTTCCCAACTCCCCCCCCCCGGAGCGACCCTTGCCTACGGGGTCGCTCCACCTGCGTGACATTGGCGCCAAAAAAAAAATCCCCGGTGCCTAGTGGTTTCTGCCCCCTTCGGGGCAGATTGACCTAAAATCGATGGTCTAAATACAATTTGCCCCCCAGGGGAGTGACCCTTGCCTAATGGGTGGCACCCCATCTCTAAAAAAAAAACGAAAAAAAAAAAAACACATTTTTTTTTTTTGCCCTGGCGCCTAGAGGTTTCTGCCCCCCCTGGGGGCAGATTGGCCTCATAACAATAGGCCGATCTTCCCCCAGGGGGGGCAGAAATGGCCTAAAATAAATTTGCCCCCCCAAACCCCCCCCCGGGAGCGACCCTTGCCTACGGGGTCGCTCCCCCTGTGTGACATTGGCACCAAAAAAAAAATCCCCGGTGCCTAGTGGTTTCTGCCCCCCTTGGGGGCAGATTGGCGTTGCAAAAATCGGCCGATCTGCCTCCAAAGGGGGCAGAAATGGCCTAAATATAATTTTCCCCTCCAGGGGAGCGACCCTTGTCCAAGGGGTCGCTCCCCATCTGTAAAACAAAAAAAAAACAAAAAATCCCCGGTGCCTAGTGGTTTCTGCCCCCCTTGGGGGCAGATCGGCCTAATCAAAATAGGCTGATCTACACCCCAGGGGGGCAGAAATGGCCTAAAATAATTCCCCCCCCCAGGGGAGCGACCCTTGCCTAAGTGGTCGGTCCCCTTGCGTGAAATTCACGTAAAAAAAAACAACTCCCTGGTGTCTAGTGGTTTCTGTCCCCCTTGGGGGCAGATTGGCCTCATCAAAATAGGCCAATCTGCCCCCAAGGGGGGCAGAAATGGCCTAAATATAATTTGGCCCCTAGGGGAGCGACCCTTGCCTAAGGGGTCGCTCCCCACCTAAAAAAAACCAAAACAAAACAAAAAGAAAACAAAAAAATATCCCTGGTGCCTAGAGGTTTCTACCCCCCCTGGGGGCAGAAAAGGCCTTCCAAAAAAATGCCCCCCATTGGGAGCGACCCTTGCCCAAGGGGTCGCTCCCTTAAGCCAGTTTCCCAAAAAAAACAAAAATCCCTGGTGTCTAGTGGGGTTTCAAAAGCCGGACTGCAAGCAATCCGGCTTTTGAAACGCTGGGAGAGACTTCAAAGGGAAGGAAATACATTTCCTTCCCTTTGAAGCGTCTCCGGGCCTCCCCCATGTGATCAAAAGAGAAATGAAAAGCATTTCTCTTTCGATCGTGCTGGAATCTGAGCTTCCAGCGCGATGGGGGAGGCCCTGTGACAAATCAGCGCGCGCTCGCGTGCTGACGTCACAGAGAGGGTGGGGGGGGTCGGGGGTGGAAGGGGAAGGGCTTCCCCTTCCATCCCCGCCTTGGGGGGGTGGGTGGGGTGCGCAGGGGGGGAGCGCTAGCGCTCCCCCCAGTTCCCGTGACTTGGAAGAGGTGACCTCATCCAAGGCACACGGGAACCGCTGCCTTGGACGAGGTCACCTCGTCCAAAGAATGCGAGAGGTTAATGGACTACAACCTCTTTGTGTACTAATTGGACAATTCACGTTGTCTCACTACTATTACTCAAATTACATGGTTCTGCTCCAGGATTTTGTGCATGCAATGAGTTGGGGTTGCTTTCACCACATCCTCCCCAGCAAGTGTGTGAACCATTTATGATGTAAAAATAAGCCACACCTCAAAAAATCACACATTCCGGGGGAACAGAGAGTTAGGGGCTTGATGAATGGATGGGAAAGGGAGTTTGGAGAAAGGTGTGACAAAGACAAACACTACACAAAAGAAACCACAACAATATTCATTGGGGCGCTGAGCAGCACACCATCATCAATCTGTTGTGGAAGGAAAGGATTAAGGGATAAGTATGACACAGCTCAGATAAAATGCATTGCAAACAGTCCTTCTGCCCCAAAGAGACCTGAAATAGTATATCTCTAAATGTTATGTGATCTAGGTTTGAAAAATAAAAATTATGGAAGATTGAAGCTAACCAACCCAGTTCTAAAAATTATGATTGTTAAAAGGTAAATTATATTGTATTGCCGAATTGGGCGGTGCATTTCCATTCTTCTTGAAATGTCTATCACTCTTAGGTGCCCGACTGAACCTGTCCGGTAGGTCGGCTGGAGTCTTGTGTTTTCATAAAAAAAAATTATATGCAAGAGTGGACTAGGATAAGGCCTGTGTATTGAAAAAAACAGTAACTTTCCTATAGAGTAAAGTAGAAGGACAAAGGGAAGTAAGGTAAGCTTTATAAGGAGTCCACAGTGTACCAAGTAGACTCAGAGGCAGAGGCAGAGGCAGAGGAAGAACATAAGAGGAGTTTGACTTTTGTGCCGGCAATGCAGCAAACACACACTCATTTTCGAACAAGGTACCTCTCTCCAGTCCACAGAGCTGAGGGCGTACTATACCTCAGAGGTTTCGCCATCATCATGGTTTCTCTTTGAAGTCAATAACATTCTCCTTCTAGTTGTTGAGGTAGTCTCGTCCTGAGTCCTTCCATCCTTCTCCTTCTGATTCTGAGGAACTCCGTCCCAGTCCCAATCCAAGCAAGGTAGACCTGTGTAGTCAAGTGCACTGCTGTTGAAGAACAAATAGAGAAACAGAACTGGAGTAATTTGTGTAGATTTGTATTTGGTAACTAAAGTTATTGGTCTGGCCTTAGGAACCAGAAAAGAGGAGTAGACCCTGCAGGTAAATATTTGTAAGTTTGAAAGACCAATCATTTTCAGTAAAAATAAGATCACCAATCAGCCCCCAAACATTGCAAATCATCAGAATCAAATTTACAAATTTGTTGAACTCCCTCCCTCACTTTCAGCCACCACATACATAATCAATCATCACTTACAATCACTCAATATGTCAACACTCATTGGTTCAATAGTTCCTCTTCCAATCCAAGCATGATGGTTGAACAAAATATTATCTCCTCCATTGGTATCAAGTGGCATCACAATGGAATTTTGCATTGGCACTGCTGTCTTCTAATCAATGATCTTCTGGGGCAGCCCTGCTAGGTGATGTAATAAAATAATAGGCAATGGCATGTGAGGGAGGCAGACATCATCTCCAATGTCCTGAAGGGAATGTGGAGGCTTCTTCACTGCACAACGGTCCAACTCCAATCCAGCCATATAATATGCGACTAAAAAATAGTGGGGTAGCATAAATCCGACACAAACATAATGTTCCACTAGCACTAGTTTTTTGTTTTTATTTTTTTTAACGGGAAATAATAAAAAGGCTCTTTGGTGGCACTGACATCCTCATTCTGGGAAGTAGAGTTTGTCCTCATATTCAGGTGGTTCACCCAGAAGTTGGTAGTAAAAACACTTGATTCTGACCAATCATGCTCTTACTCCTCCTGCGGTGTTTCAGGAACATTGTAATCAGGTGTTATAAAATACTTGTTCATTTTGATCATGGTTAGTCTCTCCACGTTTTGAGATGAGAGACTGGTTCTTCTCACTGTAAGAACTGCACCAGCTGCACTGAGCACAAGTTTAGTAGAGACTCTGGCTAAAGGAGATGCCTAGTAGAGACTCTGGTTAAAGGAGAAGCCAGATACTTTATTGTCAGCCTGCTGAGTTCTGGCCATTGGCGCATCGTCCCATACCAATTTACGAATAGGTTTTGAATCACATACACCTCTTTTGGTTTATCCAGATACTCCTTGAACATCTTCTGAAGTGTCATTGGTGTTGCCACTTGCACGATCTCTTTTTCCTTTGCCTTTGCACTGGACTCAAGACCTGCCACCTGAAACCAAGCCAATGCAGAGGTTGGGTCTGATTCTTCTGATGCTGTTGTTGCCAGTGTTCTTGTTCTGTGAGACAAGATTGCCCTCTCTGGAAGTTCAAGGCTGCACCGTAGAACTGTGAAGTGGACTTTACACAGATGTACTATTTGGATGAGATAATGTCATTTTGCAACCTTACATCACAAGTGTAGCCATAGCTTAGGCTCTCAACCAAGGCATGCACTTCTGGGTTTACGCTCACACCTCTGAGTGCAAACCTTTCAGACACCTTCTTAGCTGGTCCTATAGCAGATGCAGTAATGGCCCATCATACTGTCCTCCTTGCCAACTTCCTGTGTGAAAATCTCAAAAGGAGTAGCATCTGTATCAGGCATTTGAATAGGCCTCATTTGTCCACATCCATGGTCATAGCTTTCCCAATTGCATCTCCTTCTCTTAGAATGATGTAGTCATCAATCTGCCCGTGCTGCTCAAACAGATGTTGCAACATACCATAGGTTGAGTTCCAACGTGTTGGCACCTCCTTTATCAGGGCTTTAACTGGTACTCTGTTAAAAAGCTGAGTAATCTGTAATTGGCTCCAGGCTTTAAAGAATGCCTGAAATGAATGCAGATTCATCTGAAGGTGGCCAGTATTTCGCTGACTTGGGGCCAGATGTATCAAAGCTTTTTGCATTCGCAAACGGTGCGAATGTCCGTTTGCGAATGCAAAAAGCCCTTTCAGAATGTATCAAAGGCATTCTGAATGCAATTTTAAGGAATTGCTAAAATAGTGATTTAAGGAATTTTAAGGAATCGCTATTACCACAAAGTTGAACTTGGTGGTAACCATGTGTAAATTTTAAAAATGCATTTAAAATGCATTTTTAAAATTTCCATGTAAAGCACACATGCCCTTTTGGCATGTGTGCACCTTACATGTTGTTAAAAAATGTTTTGGGGTGCAGCAGAGGGGGCCTTAGGCCCCCAGCACCCTGGACTTTGCATTTCCAAAATTGCGAATTCCAGTTAGGAATTCGCAATTTCGGACATGCAAAATATTCTCAAATATGGGCCGACAGGCCCATAGATGCGAATGGGGGCTGTATCACAATTTGCGATTCGGTAATACCATTTGCGATTTTTAAGAAATCACTATTACCGATTCGCAAATATGATACATGCATAGCAGACAGTGAAAATCGCGACGGGTGCAACTGCACCCGTCGCACCCCTGCAACACCGCCGGCTCCATTCGGAGCCGGCCTCTGTGTTGCAGGGCCTTTCCCGCTGGGCCGGCGGGTGCTCCTTTGGCGGGCGCCCGCCGGCCCAGCGGGAATGCCAGAATGGCCTCCGCGGTCTTTTGACCGCGGAGCGGTCAAATGGCGGTGACCGCATGGCGGGCGGCTACCGCCGCCCGCCGCGGTCAGAATGACCGCCATAGTCCTGTGCATGCTCACTAGCAGTCTGGAACTATTGTGGCACTTGCAAGAGAGCGCTAAAAGCTAACCTCATGCTCATGAACAAACTCCACACCAGATTGTGGAATTTGGAAACTCCGCACTAATCCGTCACAGCACAAAATGCCCAAATTCCTCAAACTCCACAGGCAGAGTGAATTTCTATGGCCTGGCCCAGTCACTAACTGGAAATTGTTAACTTGGAATGTGTGAGGTTTACAACACCACACCCAAAGACACAGGGTATACTCCTATATCAGGCGCTATGGAATTTCTGTCGCGTTTCTACAGGAGACCCACACCTGAGGGGAGTACATTACTCAGTTGAGGAGGACATGGAAGGAACAACTATTTTCAAGATCCTACTCTAGCTATTCTAGAGGGGCATTCAATTGAGCAGCGCCATGTATTCCCTTTGTGGCTAAGGGAGTGAAACTGGAGTCAGAGGGGAGGTTGTGATAGTCTCCGGGGCACTATACTCTAAGGACATCTGTTTGGTAAATGTCTATGCTCCCAATGTTGATGATGCTGACATCTTCGGTACAGTGTTTAGTGCTGCTGGCAATCACCTAAGTCCTGCTGTAGAGCTGGCTGGAGATCTGAATTATGTATTGAATGGAAATATGGACCGTCTCCGCCTAGAGAGGATACCAAACCTGCGATGACTAGTGCACTGAGAGAGGTCATGGGGGGCCTCGGTTTAGAAGAAGTGTGGAGGGTTTGTGGTTGACATTTCATATTTGGGGCACTATTTCTCTGATCATTTCCCCTAGCTGATATTGTTTCA
Organism: Pleurodeles waltl; assembly: GCF_031143425.1. NCBI lineage: Eukaryota > Metazoa > Chordata > Amphibia > Caudata > Salamandridae > Pleurodeles > Pleurodeles waltl. Next base: position 1,848,646,077 of record NC_090440.1, read on the forward strand.
AATGAGTTGAACAGCCCCTAGGGCTCCCCTGTGGAGGATGAGAGTGGAGGCATTGGTGGATGGCAACTAGGGTAGTGCAACGGCCAAAGCCACAGAGTGAGACGCCATGAAGATGGTACTACAGGGGAGTGTCTGAAGGTGGCATATGGTGTAAAACAGCGGCTTTCTAGGTCACTAGATGCCCTGGAGAAAGTATGGTTAGGCAACCACAGTGGCTGGCTGGCTGAGTGGAAAGATTATCAGCAAGATCTGCTGGAAATGTGCGATCGCTTAAACAGATTTACCCGTAGTAGCTACAGACAGCACCTTCAAAAGTAGCAGGATGCTTGCCACGCCACTAAGGAGTGAGATATGATGTCCTCCAGTGGCGAGATTGTAGAATGTGCTGAGTGTAATTTTCAGGTGCAAGAATGCCTACCAATGAGATTTCTCAAAGTGGGAGTTTGTGGCAGGTCACTACTGTTCGCATTGAAAAAACTGTCACTCCAGTGGAAAATTTACTCTAGCAGCACCCTGTAGTGTGCTGTGTGGTGGCATTTGCCTGATTTTACAGTGTGGAACAAGCTCCCGGCATCAAAAATCAGCACAAAGTGGCCGAAATCCACATGCTCATGGAACTCCATGGAATATCACCTATGGGCTTATTTACAAGCCCGTTTGCTGACGAAGCACCACTTTCTTTTATGCTGAGGTGGAGCAGGCAGTCCACTGCACTGCGTCACACTTACAAACTGACACAATGGGACCATTGCACCAGTTTGTAAAGCCTTGTGCCACATTATAACTGTGGCAGGTATAAAGTGTGCAAGTTAGGCATTCCCCTGCTAAAAGCCACGCAGAACTTGTAGATTTCACTGCGCCATTCTGCACCTTCACAGCATAAATTTTTTAATGCATGCTCAGAGCAGGCATTAAATTGACATTGGTCTTTTTTACATTGGACCCCCCCCGCATTGCTGGAGTAGCAGCATTTTTTTTTACGCTAGTCCAGCAATGTGTCCGTTTAGCACCACAGATGCGTCAGAATTTCTGACGCATCTGTCGAAACATGCACCACGGAGCCCTGTATAATAAATACTGTTCTACTATCGCATCATTAGGCGGTCCAAGGCTAGTGCAAAAAAACTGGTGCATCGATTCCAATGCACTTGTTTCTTTTAAATGTGGACCAGAGTTTTTATGTAACAAGTTCCGCCCACCCTTAATTCAATGTTAAGCACATATGTGCAGACGCACTCTGGACATATAAAAAGTACGCTAAATTATGCCTGTGGTGTCATTGTCCATCTTCATGACGGAATTTCTTGAAAAATATAAATTGTAGCTGACAACATTACCTCACCACTATAATAACAACCAAGACTCTCCAAAATCTGTGAGGCTTCTACAATTGTGAGTGCATGTCATACACACCTGATGCTATATTGGCTCAAAAGACGTTCCTATAAAAAATATATAAAACAATTCTACACACATATGTAAGGGTGAAACTTTTTGTAAGATAGATATTGTTGTTGATGTCATAATTTCTCAGTTGTCTCTGAAGACTGATCACAACATCACCTCTTCTGTCATCTCAACCTGCCTGTCATACATTGACACTTATATGTCTATAAAAATGGAAATCAATGTAGGCAGAGCATATGCTTCTGATCTGACGTGTTACAACAGCACTTGCTTTGGGAACTACAGGATTAGTGTAAATATTAGGTATTAAGCCTACCAATACAGGATAAGATAACTCAAGGATATCAATATGCATAAATAGAATTGTCATTAAATAATGAAGGATAAACCACATAGGCATCAAAATTTAAGAGCCAGATATCCTGGACACGTTACACATCAAATAATATGATTAATCAACCTTACTCATAAATGTTTTGAAAATAAATGCATTTAGAGCAATATGATTAGGCAGACAAAATAATTTTTAATACATAATGAGATACTTCTCTCAATACTAATTTAAATAAAGTAAAAGTAATGCAAAATAAAAGTCAGAAAATAAACTATGTGGGCTCAGACCTGCTCAGTGCCCCATACTCCCATATAGGAACCTTTTCGCCAAGGTCAATGGAACACAAATTACCTACTGCTAAAAGGGCAAATGTTGCTTCATAAACATTATGACATAATCTAGGCACTGCAGTTTAACAGTTGTGAGGAGGAGGGGTGGACCTCATCTTCAGGGTTTAGGAGGAGGGGTGGTCAAGATTGAGTAGTAAGTTTGGAAGTGGTGGGTATAGGAGATGTGTGGGAAGTAGAGGGTGTAGGAGCAGTTGCAGTAGTGGTGGGTGTATGTTGTTGAGCAGGTGAGTGTGTTTCTAAAGTGCCATAGTGATGTATTGTTGTCCATTTGTTTTGTTTGCTGTATTGTGTCACTATTTTGATAGTGATGGATATGTTTAAATTGTTTAAATTGGATATAGTGTTTACTGCCACTGAGGAGATGTTGAAGTGCTGCGTGGCAAGTAGAACGCTACTCAGAGTCCAAAGTTGGTCAGTCCATTAGTCAATGGGGTTAGTTTTGAGTGCTCATTCCATGTATTCACTCCAGTTTCTTTGTGATACATTATTGACACATCTGTGAGTATTGAATAGGACTGTTTGGGAAGCAATTGTTTGCTGGAATTAATAGATAATTATGGTTTCTAAAAGGGCTTAAGTCATATAAGTATACAATTTAAAGTAATTTATATTGAGAAGAAACAGGGAGAAGATAGAAGGGACGCCGATGTGCATTTAAGAAATGAGGAATGGAAGTAACTGACATTTTTGATTGAAGGTCAATTTTTATGCAGAATTTTAAGGAATATAGCAGGTTTAGATTTTTTGTCTGAAATTTGTAGATTTGAACCTTTTGAAAGACACAGATTTAAATTCTGCTCCTAAGAACTGTAGCTTACACAATCTTTCCAGAGGCACTTAATTGTTACACACACATTTCCCACAGTGAAAAAGGAAGCCCATTGCTTGGTCAGATGCCTTTACTGTCAAGCAGTACAACAAATAAGCACATTCCATTACCCGTAATTACAATTTGAGAAGCCTCCAGAGAGACCCCATTTATATTCCTACTACATCAGTATGTTCCATTATGTAAAGTATTATAACAAAATGCCTCTTTTTTGCACATTCATCCCCACATTTTTGGACTGAAGTTAGTGTTTTTCTCCGACACAGGCAGCCCACTGAGGCTTGCCAACCAGACCTCAGTGCCAGTGTTTTAACCTCATACAAATTGCAGGTCGATTTGGATACACCCAATTGTCAAGACCTGACTTAATTTTAAGTCCCTAGTATCTGGTACACATGGCATGTAAGACAGAGGCGGTCATTCTGACCCTGGCGGTCAAAGACCGCCAGGGCGGAGGACAGCGGGAGCACCGCCGACAGGCCGGCGGTGCTCCAATGGGGATTACGACCGCGGCGGTAAAGCCGCGGTCGGACCGGCAACACTGGCGGGCTCCCGCCAGTGTACCGCCGCCCCATTGAATCCTCCAAGGCGGCGCAGCTTGCTGCGCCGCCGAGGGGATTCCGACCCCCCCTACCGCCATCCAGATCCCGGCGGTCCGACTGCCGGGATCCGGATGGCGGTAGGGGGGGTCGCGGGGCCCCTGGGGGCCCCTGCAGTGCCCATGCCACTGGCATGGGCATTGCAGGGGCCCCCGTAAGAGGGCCCCTAAATGTATTTCACTGTCTGCTGCGCAGACAGTGAAATACGCGACGGGTGCAACTGCACCCGTCGCACAGCTTCCACTCCGCTGGCTCGATTCCGAGCCGGCTTCATCGTGGAAGCCTCTTTCCCGCTGGGCTGGCGGGCGGCCTGAAGGCGACCGCCCGCCAGCCCAGCGGGAAAGTCAGAATTACCGCCGCGGTCTTTCGACCGCGGAACGGTAACCTGACGGCGGGACTTTGGCGGGCGGCCTCCGCCGCCCGCCAAGGTCAGAATGAGGGCCAGAGTGTCCACTCAGGGCTGCAGCACTGTTCGTGCCACCCTTCGTGTAATGAGGTGCAAAATGGCTTCCAGCCTGCCACTGAAGACTGGAAGGACTGTGTGTTTCACTGCCAGTTCAACTTTTCTATTTAAACCAATGGCAACGCCTCCCTACACTTTAACATTATATGTATGTCTACCTTAAGGAAGGCTCATAGAGTTCAATGGCAGGGAGTGTTGCTTAGTTAGGTAAGAGGTATGTTTTATAATATGTCTCAGCAGCAACACTTCCAAATTGTCATTTTGCTGTGGATAAAGTTGGTACCCTCATTGGCTAATATAGACTTACCACATGGCATCCCAACCAGGCTAACTTTTGACTGGCACTACCAAACTGGGTCATGTAAGGTATCAAATTAACTGTGGCCTTAAATGTGACTTGAAAATCAGATCAAAATTAATGTCACTATTAAAGGTGGACAACCTTTAGAAAGTTGCCACTCTGTGCTCAGCTCGTCAGGTAGCCTCACAAAGGCATACACACAGATACAGCTTTCTGACTGCTTGGGGAGATGTGCAAATGACTCCCAGGCTCAGGCACAAAGGCAGCGCCACTGCAGGGAGGTGTCACCACCTCTGGCAGCATGACCACTCTGGAGTTAGCCCAGAGGCGTGCTTCAAAGAGGAAGTGGCCTTTGATTGGCCGTCTGGCCAACACCCCTGAGCAGGATGCTTTTGGTTCCCATAGACTGCTTGGAGACAGAGCCACAGAGAGGGAAAATCACCCCAAATCAGTGTTTACCATGGCTGTGCTGCCCTCTGGTAGCTAGGACTCTAGGGTCACCTACCTTGCACCTCATAACCAAGCAAATGATGTGCCATCTTGAAGGGGACAAGAATGTGGCATTCTGGCACAACACGATGCCACACATCACAGGAACTTTATCACTAGGCAGGTGAGACCCAGTAGCCCAATGGCTAGTGACTGCACTGTCCCCTCAGGGCACTTTCCTGGAATAAACATGGCATCTTTTGCATGTTGACCCTCAGTAATTGCTGGACTTGGAAGAAGGACCTGCTGCACTTTGGGCTAGCAGAGTTTGGACCCTGTTCTGAGTGCTGGCTCCGGGAAAAGGTGATTCTCAGCCCCAGTCTGAAGCAGAGACTCCAAGGGTCCATTGGCTGCCCCCTAAGAACAGCACTGGGGACATCAATGCTGAAAGACCCAAGATGCACCGTAGGAGTTTTGCCACTCCTGGATTCTGGGCTCTTAAAAGGACAATTCAGAAAAAGCCAAAAGATGTACCGATATCTGCTGGACCCGTGGATGTTGGTTGTGACTAGATTTGTCACCCAAGAAGGACACCAGCCTCCATGAAAGACTGCCACATTACTGCTGTGTTGAAAAAACGCAATGCATGCATTGGCAGCCCTTGGAACCCTGCAGAGAGGACTTTGTGGGACTCCAAAATCTATGAACAGAGTTCCCCCATTCACTTACGGATGGAAGACTCAACCGGACTTTACCCCCATCTACTGCACAGCATCAGGTTCATCCTTGAGTATCTATGAGCCTGCATGCCTCCGCATCAGGACCACTCTGTTATCATCTATGGTGGTCATTGTGTGAAGTTTGGATCTTGCTCTAAAAATGCTCTGGTGGCCAGCTAACTCTGCAAAGTATCCTTTCTGGCCCCTTAGACCTCTACCCTGCTGGACCTGGTCACCCAACTCTGGCCTAACTTGCTGAACTAACTTTTACAAACTTTTTCTCTAAAAATGTATACAAATCTGCTCTATTTTTAAAAATCAGTGTCTTGTTTGCTTTGTGTCATGTGACTTTCTTATTCTGTTTTTTGGTGCTGTTACGTGCTTTACACATTGTTCCTTTGCAAAGCCTTACTGCTCGAAGCCACAGCTACCCAGGCTCAAGGTTAAGTAAATGAACCTGACTGGACCCAAGAGGATATTTGTGAGTGTGCTGCAAGGTATGGCTTCCCAGTCGTACCTAAGAGTCCACCCAAATCCTCACAAGTATTGCTATAGTATATGAAAATTATATGCACCATACATTATATTATACATACAATATAAGCTCTATTGTATGTAAACGCCCACCAACTGAAAAAATATAGCAAGGCAATACATAAACACATTGAAGCAATCATTAGTATATTCAGTGCATGTTTATGACCCATTCAGTACCTAGTTCACAAAGTGCTTTTCCCTGCGTCTATCTAAAGAGCACCCCTGCAGAACAGAGTCTGTATGTAGCAGAATGGATGTGTCTGAGGTCACCTTCAACTTCCAGCATCCACCTTACCTAGTAGTCGTGATGTGGCTTCGGGTGTTTGCTTCAGTGGTGCTTATTTGGAGGATTTTTTCTGCTTGTCTGAGGTTTGCCATTTTGTAGTGTTTATTTTGCTGATGTTGAATGCTAATCTGTAGGTTTACTCTTCGGTGGTGATGTTGCATGCTTGTCTGTGGGATTGTGTCTCTATGGTGTTTATTTTGCAGATGTTTCATGCTCATCTGAGGGTTTGTGTTTCTGTGGTGTTGACTGTTTGTGTCATGTGTATTTTGATGAAGTTGTGTGTTTGGATGAGGTGGTTGTGGGTATGGTTATGGGTGTGGTGGTGGCTTTGGGTGTGGTGGATGTGGTGATTGTGAATGTGGTGGTAGTTGTGGTGTTTGTGATGGTTGTGTTTGTGGTGTGGTAGTGGTAGTGTTTGTGGGTGTGGTGGGGTAGTTATTGTGGGCATGGTGGTCAGCGTGATGTGGTTGTGGTGGTGGTTGTGGGTTTGGTGGTGATTGTGGGTATGGTGGCAATGGTGGTTGTGGCAGTAGTGTGTGTGGTTGTTGATGTGGTTCTGTGTTTGGGGGTGGTTGTGTTAGAGGTTAAGGGTGTGGTGCTAGTGTTTGTGTCTGTATGTGTGTGTTTGTTGCTCATGTTTTGTCTTTGTATTAGGACGATCTGTATGTGTGTCTGTGTGTTTGACTAAGTGTGTGGGTGGTGTGATACTGTTTTTTGTGTCTGTATACAGGTTTGCCCTCTTGTGCTGTTCCTTTTGTTGATGTTCTGTGCTTGTCTGCAGTTTTGCCCTTTTGTGGTATAAATATTACTTATGTTGCATGATTTTCTGTGGGGGGTGTACCTGTGCTGTTGATTGCTTGTGTGATGTTTGTTTTGGTATGTGTTCAGCTGATGTGGTTTCTGGGTGAGATAGTGTTTGTGGGTGAAGTGGTGGCTGTGGTCATTGTGGTGGTGGTGGTTGTGAGTGCGGTGGTGGATGTGGTGGTGTTGACTGTGGTAGACGTGGTCTGTGTGTGGTGGTGTAGTGGTTGTGGGTATTTTAGCAGGTGTGGTGGTAGTTTTGGGTGTGGTGGTGGTTGTGAGTGGGTGATGGTGTTCGTTGTAGTGATGGTGTATGTGATTGTAGGTGTGGTTGTGTGTATGGTTGTGGTGGAGGTTGAGGATGTGGTACAAGTATTATATTTTGTTACCATATGTAAAGTCAATCTCCCGCAGTGAGGGGATTTTGACTATGCATGGCATGGGATTATCTGCAGAGCCTGGCCTGCACTCAGGCATTATGGTCAACTTCCTTGAAGGCAGCCACACCCCACAGTGTGCATGTTTTTTGGCTATGCATGGCTTGGGATTGGCCGCAGAACCTGGCCAACCCCCCCCAGCGGCAGCCCACACTGCACATGATAAAAAAATACTGGTTAAATCGACAGACCATAGTGGAATTATGCCATCAGACTCAGCCACAACTTCAACCACTGAACCAATATCCTACTTTCATAACACAAATTGTGAAATCCATGGCAGTTCTCCATTTTCCAGCCTCTGGATTGTTTCAGCACAACATGAGTGACTGAACTGGCATGACACAATCTAGTTTTAGTTATGTGCTATGGGAATTCATGGCAGTTATGCTGAGCCACCGTAACAGCTTCTGATAATTCCCTAGGGCTGGTGAGGGAGTAAACAATGTAAAGAATGATTTTTAAGGTTTTGGTTGCATTCCCCATCATAGGTGCCATTGATGAGGCACCCATTGGCCTTGTGCCCCACACAACAATGAAAAGTATATTGGTGCAGTGTGCCTACCTGATCAGTACATCACAAGTGGGTGTGTGACCTCCCCTGGATCCACCCATGATTCTTTTGTATTTGAAGTCCTCGCTTGTTAGTGTTATTTTTTAATATATTTGAAAATCCCACAATTTATTTCTGTAAACTGTGCAAAATATCTATACTATAATTTACAGTCTATTCAATGTGGTTTATTGAAGGATATTCAACGTATCATAGTACACCATGGTTCTACCTTCCATGGAGAAATCTAAGAACATCAGGGTAGGTCTGCTTCAATGGGCCACATGTTAGAACTTGTAGACCTGTTGAGAGGGCTTTTGGTCTTCTGAGAGTAAGATTACATTGCCTGGATAAGTCTGGAGGAGGTCTCCTTTACTCACCTGAAAGTGTGCCAGATGATACTGTTCTGTGTATGCTAAGTGAACATGTTTTTGATCTTGCAATCTTGGTCTACAGGTGGCACACTCCTGCAATTGTATTAAAATGAGATTTTGCTGTTGTCCACGAAATGTAGGTGCAAATGGCAACATTTATTAATGGGCTGAGTACATGGTTAAATGGAAAGTTTACAAACTAATAATGTGAATGTTTTCATATTCACATGAGAAGATTGTATAACTGAAGATCCTTCATTGTGAAAATTACCTTTAGTGTGTATCTAAGTATTGAATTTAGGTTGCATGATAATTTTTACCCTCTTGTGTTTCCTTTAGGTGCATATACACTGCCATTTTCTGTAGTACAAAATAACTATTTGTGACCTATTAAATGGGTAAGTTAACTTATCTGTCTCATACAGATGTTGCATGTAATTAATGTTTTTCTTGTTGCTGTTCTTTGTTTTTAACAGCTTAATAAGAAGTAACTGCTGCCATTATTGCATTCGGTGTGTGTAGGTATATATGTGAGTATATTTATGTGTGAGTATATTTACAAAAAGTAAAAATAAATGGCATACACCTAGGCCCATACTTATCATGGATTTTGGTCACCCTTGCACTATGCAAGGGAGCACAAGGGTGACTTAAAACCTAGAATGATATTTACCGAGCTAATCAAAGCCACCTTATGTGGTCCTGCGTGGCTTGGTAAATGTGGAGTAAAGCAAGGTAGAGCAAGTTGCTGCCCCAGGGAAGTGTTACATGTGTGGTGCATGGTTACTACCATTCATTACAACACAAAGAGAGAGCATCAGGAGTAACCCAAACCCACACTAACTCCCGTTTAAGCTAGAGATTGCAAACACACAAGGTGTGTGGGGTGGTGCAGGGAAGAACAAGTCTCTTGTAGCCTGTTCAATGTACGCTGGTTAAGTGCTTGCCATAATGCAAGGGGACGTATGGGTGTAACAAGTGGCTAGACCTATGAGGGAGTTCTCTTTACGGACTAGGCGGTCTCACACACATTATAGTGTCATGCTTGATCATATGACCACCTAGCCCCACCCAGGGAAGATGGTACTACCTGTGCAAACGCAACCTCGTTGTTAAAAGAACTTCAGAGGGAGTGCTGAGATTTAATCTTGCTGGATAATACAAGGGATCCAGATAAGGGTAGAGAAAGATAAAATTACCTTACAAATCACCTGTTAAGACATTTAGGGCCTGATTCTAACTTTGGAGGACGGTGTTAAACCGTCCCAAAAGTGGCGGATATACCACCTACCGTATTACGAGTTCCATAGGATATAATGGACTCGTAATATGGTAGGTGGTATATCCGCCACTTTTGGGACGGTTTAACACCGTCCTCCAAAGTTAGAATCAGGCCCTTAATGTAGGTGTTTGTAGGTAAGAGTAAAAACGGAGATGGGGACTCATTTGAGTATGATGACTCAGGGGGTCTAAAAAATGGGGACCAACATGTTTCTGCCCACACTAAGAGCCCATTCCTTCACTGATGTCTTTTGTCGCATTTCCAGATTTACCTTAATAGGTAGACCTGGGAATTCATTTCATTGCATACATAAAAGGAGGAAAGTACCTCTAAGGATTATTTTCCCTTCTTGTTCAACAACAATCCTGCCTACAATGCAGGCACCTATGCACCATGGTGCAAGGGTGCCTGGATTGGCGGTAGGCAGCAGTGTATGTGTCAGCACAGGCAGAAAGCAGGAATAAATTCCTGCCTTCTACCTTTCATGCAGTGCAGTTCAGAAAGGTGGCTTGCTGTGTGAAATATTAATACACAGGGGGCCCTCAATGCAATGTCTACATCTACATTAATACCTGACTCTATTATCTTGCCACTAAACCACAGTGTTTTTCATTTTGTTCAATGAGCATTGTGTATGTTGTTCTATAGGAGTATTGAATCATAATTATTGACATAAGATGTTGGTTGATTGTCAGCCACATTTGTATGAGATGTTCAGCATTTTACTTAGACAACACACTTTCTAAAACCAAAAAGCAGTAGCTAATAAACTAAAATACTCATGCAGACACAGTCATTTCTAAATCCAGTGGGCAGCATGTCCGTCAGGACAACAGAGTAATTTATTCCAGTACCCTGCTAGAGAAATTGGCCTCCTGTTGAAATGTGAATTAGCCCCTTAGGCTCTTGTTTTAGAGCTCAGATTCTTTTGGCAGGGCAAGGCAGCAGGATATATCAGGGACGATCACAGCAAACTCCAATAGTATAGCTGTGAGGGTCTGCTGAATTTAATTTTCAGGCAACAAATAGCTCAAAGCAGGACCAACCTGAACACCTGGTTCAGCTAGTTTGTGCCCTGGGCAGACTGACTTGGATGTTTGGTTCTGGTCCAGCAGAAGCCTAGAAGTCTAAAGGTTTTCTAAGTCCAAAGTTTTCAGAAATTTCAGAATACGTCCTTCTGGGCACCCCCAAGGGTGCCAGGACCTAAGTAACTGCCCTTAGGTCATCCCAATAGAGACCACTAGCAGAGTCCGGTCCTCTTCCAGTTGCAACTGGTTACTTGTAGTTACACTGAAGGTCAGACAACTGACTCTTGGAGTTTACTTACATATCCTTGGTACACGTGGGAGTAGGTCCAGTCATTCAGATCTCCTCAAAGGTCTCAAAATAACAGGTGCAGTCTTTCTTTTATTTTTCCATAGGTACAGAATGTGTTCTGAAAGCTGGGAGGGAGCTCCTCCTTTGTACTGAGGGTCAGAGAGTGATCCCCTGAACACTACCTAAAGGTAGCCCAACCATTTTTGCAGCACAACATGTTTGTTTTATTGCAAACTGGCCCATAATGCACTATTTCATGTCCAGGGTGGCAGAGACCTAGGATGGAGCTTGCATGCTAGTCAATGGTTTGATTAAGGAAATGAGCATCGCTTCCTCCTAAGCTAAAATGAACTGGTTCTGGCTTCAGATTCCCCTCTCACTGGGACAGAGCCAGACTGCTTTCCCTGTGTCCTGGGATCAAAGAGCAAACCAGCACATTTTTTAAAACTAGAAACCCAGGGGAATCCAAGATGAGGTGACTTGTGGGGCTCGGACCAGGTTCTGTTACCCAGAATCCTTTGCAAACCTCTAAATGTGGCTAAAATAAAACGTTTTCCTCACATTTCGGTGACAGAAAGCTCTGGAATCTGAGAGGAGCCACAAATTTCCTTCCACCCAGCGTTCCCCCAAGTCTCCCGATAAATATGGTACCTCACTTGTGTGGTTAGGCCTGGTGCCTGCGACAGGAATAGATCACACAACGGTCAATGTTGGTCCTTACGGGAGGCAGCTGTTGACCCTGGGGTGATCCATTCCCCACACAGGCACTAGGTGTAGACACTCAAGTGGGGTAGTGTTTTTATCAGGACAGGTGAGGAGTCACTGGGTGGTAGGAATGTTGTGGATCCCAGCTTATTCCTGTAGTTTGTGTGACAGAAATGCGAGAAAAATTGAGTTTTTTTCAACATTTCAGCTTTGCAGGGTATTCTGGGTAAGAAAACTTTGGGGAATCCACACAAATCACACCTCTGTGGACTCCCCCGAATGTCTAGTTTCAAGAAATGTTTGGATTTAGTGTGTTTCTCTATATGGCCGCCGAATCCAGGACCAAAAACACAGGTGCCTGCCTTACAAAACCAGTTTGTTTTGCCATAGACAATTTTGATGTCTCCACAATATGATTTCGTGGTGGAATTTGGGGCTGAACTAAATTGGGGAGCTCCCAAGAGAGCACTCTCTCTCTGCTTGCCGCCGCATTCACCTGCTCTCTGGGTTGGCCTAACCTACTATTACCCAGTTGCACGAACAGCTTGCGAAGGGACAGCAGGACTGTCCTCATCACCTCCCTCATAATGTACTGGAAGAGGAGTTATCGAATGGGACTCCTCTGACTGAAAAATCACTCCCAGAGTCTGCGCCATTGTCCTATCCCTCAGATGCTGTCTCAGTATCTGATGTCTCAGTCTCTGATCCTATGTCAGAGCGGTCCTCTATAACCCGAGTGCAGGCAGCAGTCATCCATCAAGATGCCATCTCTGCTATTGGCTAAACTGTTGCTCTAAAACACTAGCCTACGTAGACAGTCACATAATCGATGGTGTGTGTGAGATACGTGCAACAGTAGAGGCCACCTTACCTGCGCTTCTTCCCTCAATCAGCACGTACTTTCAAGACACTCAAAAAACACCTTGTCACATACCATTCTTCACAGTCTTTAGCACCTCCTGCGCCCAGTCCAACAATCATTATTGGTGCTCCCACTCCCTCCTCCTCGGATTCACGCATTACCACCCAGCAAAAGTGCCCTTCATCTCTCCATAGACTTTACTAATGTACTCAGCTATTTACATAAAATACAGATTTGCTCTTTGCAGTAGGCATATAAACCTTCTGCGCTTCTTTATGGCACTAAAACTGCCACTAGACAAGTCGGACCCTTTTCCCCCCAGGGAAACCACACACATATTGACAAAAGTGATATATATATGACAGCCAACCACCTGAAACTCAACTCAAGCAAAACCGAAATAATCCTCTTTGGCCCACACAAAAACACCTGGGACCCATCATGGTGGCCCACCACGCTAGGCCCTACACCCACCCCCTCCAACCACGCACGCAACCTCAGCATCATCCTAGACTCCTCCCTCTCGATGACCCAACAAATCAACGCTCTTACCTCCTCATGCTTCAACACACTCCGTATACTGAAAAACATTCAAATGGATCCCCACAGAGACCAGAAAAACTGTCACTCACGCACTCATCAGCAGCAGGCTTGATTACGGAAACGCCCTCTACGCCGGCACCACTCTAAAACTCAAGCGCAAACTACACGCATCCAGAACTCAGCAGCACGACTCATCCTCGACCTCCGCCGACACAAACACATCGGCACGCTGACGTCACAAAGGGGCGGGTGGGGGGCGGGGGGAGACACGGAAGCTTCTGTGTCTCTCAGGCTTTTCCTTACACTAAACTATGAATGGACAGGCTCCACCTCTGTTCCTTTCAAGTTAACGAAGTTCCTGGAACCTCCTAAGCTGTCCTTTCTGAGATGATAGGGACCATATGCCCGAAACACAGTCACTAGGCCTAAGCCATTATCATACTCTGGGAGCTTCTTACACTTCTTTAGGGTCAAGCACTGGCAGGGGCAGCTGCTCTCAGACTAATGCAAATTACCCTCCAAGAGCTTCAGGGAGGGAAAGATAACATATTTATTAATAATTAACATCACCATTTAATTAAAATTTTGATAAATATTAGATATAGTAGTTCAAGCATTTCCCTGTCTTGCTCAAAACCATAGCTCGGAAATTTCAAATATTAACCTGCACTCTAGTTTTCTTTAGAGGGTGACCAGAGCCTTCACAGTGACAATAGCTTTTGAGGCTTGCAACTAAAGGAACATGGAACCATTACATTTCTACATGTCCCACTTTTAAATAACATGCACCCTAACTTGTGGGCTATAAAGCCTACATAGGGGTTACTCATTAATATTTAAAGTGAGGTTTTCTCCTGTCAAACAGGTTAACGGTAGGCCTGAAGCCATGTTTTCTTTTGTTACACTACTAGATGGTAAAAGACCTGTTTCAGTCCTCAAGATACTATGACATTATAGGGAAGGTAAATATGCCCATTAGGAGTTAGCCAATCTTATCATATTTAGAGGTCAGAGCATGAACTTGGACTTATTAGCAATGTCCCAGTGCACAACGTTGAGAAAACAGCAGCATCAGTCCAAAACAAATGGAGGTGACATTGCAAAGAGGGTTACTTTAATGCAATCATCATTCATTTAGAGTCTTTTACTCCCCTCAAGCTATGAAGGGTCAGCAAAAGGGTCACTCAGGATGCTTGTGGGCATTGCTTATGCTATGCAAGTGGATAACACTGTGTCACAGGCCACATGCTTAAACTGAGGAGTAAGAGATGTCACTTCGGGTTGCATCCCTTTTAATATGTTTCATTTATTTTTCAGACCGAGAGTGAAGAACTATGTCAACAAGGCATTTAGAGCCTAACTTAGAGTTTGGTGGAGGGAGTTACTCAGTCACAAATGTGACGGATATCCCATCAGCCATATTACAATTCCATTGCTGCCTCTGGAAATTGTAAAACTGCAGATGGGATATCCGTCAAATTTGTGACAAAGTAACCCCTCCGCCAAACTCTAAATCAGGCCTGTAGTCTTTACTTTTAGGCCTGTCTGCTTTAGGGTGGTCTTCCCCCAAACCTTTTGCCTTTTTCACTCCTGTTTTACTGAATCAGTTTCTGTTGACTTTAGGACTCTTTGCACTTTAAAATAGCTAACCAGCGCTAAGGTGCTTGTGCTCACTCCATAAAACATGGTAAAATTGGCTTACCCTTGATTGGCATATTTAACTTACATAATTGAAGTCTCTAGTAAAGTAGTATACCCAGGGCAGGTAAATTGTATGCTACTAATGGTCCTGCATCACTTATTCGGCCATCCACTTAAGTAACACCTTAAAGTCTCTCTCAGGCTTGCCATTACAGCCTGAATGTAGTTTTAAGTTCTCAATTCGACTTGTCAACAGAAACCTTTTGCCAAGCCTAAAACTTCCTTTTCATTACATATAAGACATCCCTAGGATAAGCTCTAAATAGCCCACAGGTCAGGGTGCACTGTATTTACAAAGCTGGCCATGTACTTTTAAATTGTACATGTACTAGTAGTGAAAAACACCACTTGC
Source organism: Pleurodeles waltl (assembly GCF_031143425.1). NCBI lineage: Eukaryota > Metazoa > Chordata > Amphibia > Caudata > Salamandridae > Pleurodeles > Pleurodeles waltl. The sequence goes on from NC_090440.1 coordinate 1,848,661,258, forward strand.
ACTTTAAAGACCCTTCTTCAGCTCACAAAGAAATTCACAATAGTCTATTGTGCCTGCAGACAGACTAGGACCTGGGCAGGGAGGCAGGAAATTCTAGCCACTTCTGTAGGGGGTAATCTCCAGAAGTTTATTTTACTTCAAAGGGCCACCCGGTATAAGAATGGTGCCCCCAGACCCACTCGTCAGTTCACTTTTGGATCTGCAGAAGTACTCTCAGAGGACTGTCCTGCTGCCTGTGGTGTGTACTTTGGAGGACTGTCCTGCTCTACAAAGAGGACCTCCCTGCTGCCTGAAGCCTACCCTATGCCCTCAGAGGATTCCACTGCTGCTTGAGTTCTGTTTTCCTGCTTGAACCTAAGACTTCTAGAGTGACTCCAAAGACTGGATGGCTGACCTCCTGATCAGAGCCTTATGGACAGAAAGGCCACAATCATTTTGAACCCAAACCTTGACCCAGCCTGAGCACGTACTGGCCCTCCAAGTGTGCCCCTGCAGCGTTGTACCCTTGGAAGTGGTGATAAAGGTGCTCAGATAGCCCACATCCAAAACTTGGGACTTAAAAAGTTTTCAGCTGAAAAGTGCTCTGAGAATTGGGAACAGACCAGTAAATCTTTGCGCACCAATCCATCTAAGGTGCATCCTTGGTCGGCCTGACATTACACAGCTATCACTGTTTTCTTCTCTACAGCAGCATCTCCTGTTCAGTGTCGCCTCGCAGAAGAGGTATCTTACCCCATGGGGCTTCATTGGTTACTGCCTGCATCTTTGTCCCACTGGAGATTTTCAACTTCCATAAAAGAGACTGTGGGCCTGATTTAGATCTTGGTGGTAATACCACTGATCCGCTGCGGTGGCGGACCCAAGTACTCCATCAAGTCAACGGTAATCTGACTGCTGGATTTAGATGTATTATAGCTGAGCCACCTACCACCATGATGAAGTCCTCTTCCTAGCCATCAGGCTGGCAGGTTACAGCCAACCATGTTTAGATGTTATAGTTCTGCAGGTGGTGTACTGGTGGCTAATTTCTGGTGGAGAGAGGCCGTCGCAGAACCCAATGTATATTGTACAATGGTAGTGGCTATGGAAAAGAGGTAAGTTACACACACACAAACTGTACATTAGCAATATGTGTCCCCCTGCACAACACACTAGAAAACACTCTTCATGCACACAGTTATTCATTGCCATTCCAACACATGTACATACAGAAAACATACATTGCCCTACATCCATTAAACAATATACACATGCTACTGATACTACATCCACATACAACACAACCACAACAACTAACACTACTACACCCTCATCAGCACTCCACCACACAGCAACAACCCTCACTTGAATGGTGCACACAGCAACAAAACACACAGCTAAACATACAAAACAGGCATCAGACACACTTGCAAGTGACACACATACTGATACACCCACATCACTCACTCCAGCTGCCTCTACCTCAACCGACTAATCCACTGACACACATACATACACAGACTCACATGCACAATTGGAAGCACAACATTACAAGTACAGGTCCCATTGTATTGTGCACACATGGCCATAGTTGTCAAATGTGACGTTATTGTGGTTATGGTGAAAGCATTTGTTTGGTAATGAATACTTACAGCAAAATAACAATTCTGTATATGATGGATTTGTGTCACACACTAGTGTGTCCCCATCAATGTCTGCCACAGATGTCAAATACTGTGACATGTATATTCCTGCAGTGGTCCTAAGCTCATGTGCAATGACCGAACAATGTACACAAGTAGTGCAGAATGCTTACCTTTGAGTGCGGCAATGGCAGGGTCATGTGTCCTCTGTGATCCAGTGGCAGCAGCGATGGCAGGTCTTTTCCAGTTGTGTCCAGTCAAAAATGGAAGTGAATACAAGAAAAAAGGTAGGTTTTTGATTAATTTTCCTTCCAAGCCACCATTTCAGGTGTAGAGGTAACATTGACACATTTGGCTTGGCGGGAAGGCACATCGTAATCTGCTCTGCGGGAAGGGTGTCCGGAGTCCCGCTGCCAGCCACTATTTCTAATGGTGCTGTTGCCACGAGTGATGATTCCTGGTGTATTTGGTGGAACTCTGGGGGTCTTTTGCCTGTGGTCCCACCAACATCTAAACCAAGTGGGTGGGCCGCCAAGGTGGTGGACGGGTTTTCCAATGGAAAATCAACAGCAGGAATGTAGAAACCTTTACCATAGCTTTGTCTAGTGGCTCCCCCAGGACAATGTTTCCTCAGCCCACTCTACCTGTCTCGCTCCAATGAATTTTACCTTCTCAGACATTTTTCTTCAAAATTTCTTCTAAATCCAAAGGTAAGCGGATACCAGGCCCAATCCACTTTGTGTACCCGGCCTGCTTTCCATCCTGGTCAGCCATAACTTTTGACTTTGCTCCGGTCTCGCACGACTAGATATTGCGCTGAAAAGTTTGATCTTTTAGGCGCTATTTTTAACTGAAAACATAACAAACATCATAACTCCAATTCTACTGGTTGGATTTTTGTTTTTGGTGTCAAATAATTAATTATGGTATACTCTATGGGCCAGATGATCATAGCTTTTTTCTTGTTGCAAACGGCCCGATTCGCAGAATCAGCCAATTTGCGACAAGGGAAAAGCATTTTGGTATATACTAATCCTATTTTGCGATTTGGTAATCTATTTAATCTATTAACTGGATTGCAAGATAGGTTTGTGAGCCACTATTTGGAAGGGGCGAGACAATGGCGTCCCTTCCAAATAGCGAGTTTCAGTGATATGTAAGATTGTTTTGCGACTGTGAATGCAATCGCAGTTACCACCAACTTCAAGTTGGTGCTAACCAATATACAAACGGGGACCCCTTACCCTTTGTGAATGGGGCTGCCAAAAAATTTCAGAGCAGGCAGAGGTTTCAGGGTCCACTGCCTACTCTGAAAAAATGTAAAGGAAACTTCATATTTTTTTTGTAATTCATTCCATTTTCCTCTGAGGAAAACGGGCAGCATTTAAAAAAAAAACGACTTTATTTACCATGTTGGTCTGCTGTCCTCAGCAGGCCACCATCCCTGTGAGTGCAGACATTCCCAATGGGATCGCAAATTGTGACCTACCTCCTGAATATTAATGTTGCAGGTTATGTGCAACCCCATTGAGAATCGCAAACAGTGTGCTTGACACTGTTGTACATTTTGTTTTGCGACTCGCAATTTTGCAATTCCCAAGCGGATCGCAAATTTCAAGTCGCAAAAGAAAATGTCATACACCTGGCCCTACATTTCTAAATTAGTCTGGATCTTTTCTTGTGTGGGGTTTTAATGTTATTACTGTTAAGTACTGCATAAATACTATACACATTGCCTCTAAGTTAAGCCTGACTGTTTTGGTGCTAAGGTCCCACATGATTAAGCACAGGTTAATTTAGTGACTTTTTGTGGTTCACCCTGACAGGGATTGTGACTGTTGCTTGAGTAGGGTTTCATCCCCCCTCACACAACAACCCAATTTCTCATACTCTGTAGGAAGGTGGTTTTCTTCTAGCACGGTTACCCCCATTGTTGACCTGTTTGTCAGTGTTTGTCAGTGTGCTTTTACTGTCTCACTGGGATCCTGCTAATCAGGACCCCAGTGCTCATAGTGTGTGGCCTACATGTGTTGTCAGTATGCTTGACTGTGTCACTGCATATGCTCTCTCTGTTTACCAAATTTGTCACTGTAGTTTAGTGACTCCAAATTCCAATTCAAATTGGCAGACTGGAACCCCCTTATAAGTCCCTAGTATGTGGTACCTAGGTACCCAGGGGATTGGGGTTCCAGGAGATCCTTATGGGCTGTAGCATTTCTTTTGCCACCCATGAGACGCTCATACAAACACTCCTTTAGGACTGCTAATGCAGCCTGAGTGAAATAGTGCACACACTATTTCACAGCCATTTTCACTGCACCAGGTAACTTATAAGTCACCTATATGTCTAAACTTTTACTGAAGGCTCTGTGCAAAGTTACTGTGTATGAGGGGATCCTTACACTACCAAAGGTGCCCCCCCTTTGTTCAGGCCCAATTTCCCGGACTTCATGAGTGCTGGAGACACCTTCATAAGCCTGCACTACATATATGTCAATACATATATGTAGCTTCGCAATGGCAACTCTGAATATGGCCATGTGAGGTGTCTAAGATTGTGAAATTGAATCCCCACTCCAAATCTGGCATTGGGGGCCAATTCCATGCACCCTGGGGGCTCCACCATGGGCCCCCAGGGCTGCCAAACCGGTTCTCAGAGGTTTTCACTGTAGTCCCAGATGCTGCCACCTCACAGACAGGTTTCTGCCGTCCCGAGTATTGATCAGCTCAATCCCAGGAAGGCAGAACAATGCATTTACTTTAGGAGAGAGGTGTTACACCCTCTCCCATTGGAAATAGGTGTTACAGGCATGGTAGGGGAATCCTCCCAGAGCCTCTTGAAATGCTTTGAAGGGCACAAACGGTGCCCTCCTTGCATTATCCAGTCTACACCAGTTCAGGGACCCCCAGTCCCTGCTCTGGTGCCAAACTGGACAAAGGAAAGGGGAGTGACCACTCCCTTGTCCATCACCACCCCAGGGTTTGTACCATGAGCTCCTCCAGAGTGTCCCTGGCGATACCCATCTTGGATTCCAAGGTGTGGGGACCCTCTGGGAGCGCCTGAGTGGCCAGTGCCAGCAGGTGACGTCAGAGACCCCGCCTGATAGGTGCATACCTGAGTAGGTAGCCAATCCTCCTCTCAAGGCTATTTAGGGTCTCTCCTATGGGTGTTTCGGTGTTTCCTCAGATTTGGTTTGCAAGACTCCACCAGGGCTCCTCTACATCCTCTGCTTCAGCTTCTGACCGTCGGATCAACCACAGACTGCTCCAGGAACCGCTGTAACTGCAACAAAGTATCCAGGAAGGCTACTGTGACCTGCAACTTCAGGTCCAGCCACCAACTGCAACAGTTTCCAGGTGTGCACACTATGAGGACTGCCTGTCTTCACCCTGAACCAGAAGAACTGAAGAAATCTCCTGTGGAGTGACAGAGTCACTTCACTGCTTCAGCAGGCACCTCTGCAATGACGAACGGTACTCTGGGTCTCCTCTCCTGTCGACGAGCATGATCCCTGGAACACAGGTGGTAGACCGAAGTAATCCTGGCTGTCCAAAGGCCCAGCTGTCCAAATTTGGTGGAGGTAAGGGCTTGCCTCCTCGTGCCAGACAGTAGGCCTGTGCATCACGTCTTCTGCAGTTCCTTGGGCTTCTGTGCACTTCTTCCAAGAGTTATTTGTGCACAGCATAGCTCAGGTCCCCAGAACTCTATCCTGTGATGGTCAGCTCCCTGAGTTGTTCTCCGGCAGCAGGGAATCCCTTTGTGTAGTGCTGCAATGACTGCACCATGCAACTCCTTTTTCCCCATGTCCTGGGACTCCCATGGGTGCTGTATGATCTTCTGAGGGCTCTCTGAAGTGCTGAGAGCCCCCTCTGTCTCCTCAGTCCAAGTAGAGACCCCCAGGTCCCTCCTGGTCCGGGTAACTCCTCTTTGACGCAAAACGCGTTCTTGCATGAACCAAGGCTTTGCAAGAATGCGGAAATCCAGCAATGCAAGCAGCCTGCATCCAATGACTTGATGTGGGACATCTCTTGCAGGAGCAGAAACCAACAACTAACTTCTTTGGTGCATTTCTGTACTTTTCTTTGAACCAGAGAATCCACCTTTGTACCTTCATCCAGATTGTCAGGGACTCCTGTTCTTCTTGGACTCTTCACCGACTTCTCCTCTCTCCACAGGTCTTCAGGTCCAGGAATTCATTGTTGGTTTCTTGCAATCTTGCTTAGTTCTTGCCTAATCCTTCACCACGACTGGTGTTCTGTGTGTTCTGAGGAAACTTGCTGTACTTTACTCCTGTTTTCCTGGGCTCTGGGGTGGGGTACTTTACTTACCTTTAGTGTTTTCTTACACTCCCAGTGCCCCTCTACACACTACACTTGCCTAGGGGGGAATCCGACTTTCACATTCCACTATTTTTGTATATGGTTTGTGTTGCCCCTAGACCCATTGCAATCTATTGTGTTTTTCACTGTTTGCACTAGTCTATGACTGTTTACTTACCTGATTTTGGTTAGTAGTGTATATATTGTGTATAATACTTACCTCCAGAAGGAGTATTGCCTCTGAGATATTTTTGGCCTTGTTTCACTAAAATAAAGCACCTTTGTTTTTGGTAATACTCAGTATTGTCTTTTATTGTGTACTGTGTCTCTATAGTGGTATTGCACAGCCTAAGCTGCTAGACACTGCCTACATTCTACTAAGGTGGACCACTGGACCTGGTATAAGGTGTAAGCACCTCTGGTACCCACTACAAATCAGGCCAGCTTCTCAGATACTCACTTAGCTGTTTCATGTTCATCCTCATTATTCTCGCCTCCTTGGGGTAGTCTGTGTAATGTGCTGCTAATCAGGGAGCTGGATGAAGCACTGTGGAGATAATGGTTCCACTTGACCCTGGTGCATTTATTGGGGTATGTGAAAAAATGAAGGAACGGTCTTCAACCACCACTCTCTTATTATCTTTGGAGTGACTGTAATTTGACTGTAGGCCTTAGTGTACAGATTAAGAGTACCATTGCATTTTTTTTAATTCTGTGGTGGATTTTGTTGATATTAACTATGGTGTAGTGAAATTATTTTTTACTTAACAAATACAGCAAATCGTATGCTTTGTCCCACACTCATTACCAATACTGGCAAACCACCCCTTTCCCAAGTGCGACCGATTTTGCAAATGCTTATTATTGTTGCAGAAGCATCTCTAGCATAAGATGATGTACATCGAACTGCTTTGTGTTTGAGGTGATTTTTTACAGAAGCCAGGATTGGAGGTAAACGTTGTTATTAGGACATTACAGGGAGTGCAGAATTATTAGGCAAATGAGTATTTTGACCACATCATCCTCTTTATGCATGTTGTCTTACTCCAAGCTGTATAGGCTCGAAAGCCTACTACCAATTAAGCATATTAGGTGATGTGCATCTCTGTAATGAGAAGGGGTGTGGTCTAATGACATCAACACCCTATATCAGGTGTGCATAATTATTAGGCAACTTCCTTTCCTTTGGCAAAATGGGTCAAAAGAAGGACTTGACAGGCTCAGAAAAGTCAAAAATAGTGAGATATCTTGCAGAGGGATGCAGCACTCTTAAAATTGCAAAGCTTCTGAAGCGTGATCATCAAACAATCAAGGGTTCATTCAAAATAGTCAACAGGGTCGCAAGAAGCGTGTGGAAAAACCAAGGCGCAAAATAACTGCCCATGAACTGAGAAAAGTCAAGCGTGCAGCTGCCACGATGCCACTTGCCACCAGTTTGGCCATATTTCAGAGCTGCAACATCACTGGAGTGCCCAAAAGCACAAGGTGTGCAATACTCAGAGACATGGCCAAGGTAAGAAAGGCTGAAAGACGACCACCACTGAACAAGACACACAAGCTGAAACGTCAAGACTGGGCCAAGAAATATCTCAAGACTGATTTTTCTAAGGTTTTATGGACTTATGAAATGAGAGTGAGTCTTGATGGGCCAGATGGATGGGCCCGTGGCTGGATTGGTAAAGGGCAGAGAGCTCCAGTCCGACTCAGACGTCAGCAAGGTGGAGGTGGAGTACTGGTTTGGGCTGGTATCATCAAGGATGAGCTTGTGGGGCCTTTTCGGGTTGAGGATGGAGTCAAGCTCAACTCCCAGTCCTACTGCCAGTTCCTGGAAGACACCTTCTTCAAGCAGTGGTACAGGAAGAAGTCTGCATCCTTCAAGAAAAACATGATTTTCATGCAGGACAATGCTCCATCACACGCGTCCAAGTACTCCACAGCGTGGCTGGCAAGAAAGGGTATAAAAGAAGGAAATCTAATGACATGGCCTCCTTGTTCACCTGATCTGAACCCCATTGAGAACCTGTGGTCCATCATCAAATGTGAGATTTACAAGGAGGGAAAACAGTACACCTCTCTGAACAGTGTCTGGGAGGCTGTGGTTGCTGCTGCACGCAATGTTGATGGTGAACAGATCAAAACACTGACAGAATCCATGGATGGCAGGCTTTTGAGTGTCCTTGCAAAGAAAGGTGGCTATATTGGTCACTGATTTTTTTTTGTTTTGTTTTTGAATGTCAGAAATGTATATTTGTGAATGTTGAGATGTTATATTGGTTTCACTGGTAATAATAAATAATTGAAATGGGTATATATTTTTTTTTGTTAAGTTGCCTAATAATTATGCACAGTAATAGTCACCTGCACACACAGATATCCCCCTAACATAGCTAAAACTAAAAACAAACTAAAAACTACTTCCAAAAATATTCAGCTTTGATATTAATGAGTTTTTTGGGTTCATTGAGAACATGGTTGTTGTTCAATAATAAAATTAATCCTCAAAAATACAACTTGCCTAATAATTCTGCACTCCCTGTAATCTAGTATTCTAAAAAACTATTGCTATTTACAATTCAATTCGCGGGAGAAATCGTTCACTCGGAATCACGCAAGGTTTTCCTTAACAATTGGGAACCCACAAGACAAACTCCTTCGACCCTTGAAAATTTTATTTTACTTACTTGTCTTTTTGCCTCATGTGCTTTGAATGACAATATGTTACATACTTTAAAAACAATATCAAGAGGACAATAATAATCAATGAAAAATGCAGTTGAAAAGTCACTGTGTTGTTTTAAAGACTGTTTGCGGCCCTTTTTACACAAACATTTATGCAGGGGAGGGGGGGGGGGAGCGAGGGTGATTCAACCTAGTACCCACGATCAAAACTGCACCTAAATCGTTTATTACTTTTCTGTTGTTTTTAACTCCCGCTGCCTCGCCCGCCCCCCCGCAAAAAAAAAAAAAAACACTCATTTTTTGCTATGGTCTTGCAAGGATGTGAACCACATAAGTCTGCATTAAGAAATATCATGCCACAATGTAAAGAACTTGAAAAAAATATGTATCTCAAATCCTGTCATTTGGTATTTTTAGATTCGCATCTTCATGTTTGTTTAACAGATCTTTTTTGTCTTCTGCTCTGACTGAAGGCGATGCTGGCAAAGAAACCGCGTGACAGACCTGCCTGAAGGTCCCATTTATTAATGTGTGTAGGCTGAGCGATGTGAAGCGTGTAAATTGTTCACATTCCAATACCAAGCACCGTAGAAATAATGCGATATTGGACCAACAGAGTTGGACGCAGGCTCTTGGGGTGCTTTGCGCAGCTAAGATCATAAACATTCTTGAGCATTCCAGAAAGATGTGCAGTTAACAAACTGCCAAGCTTTCAAACGTGATAAGAATTCACTTGATTAAGAAATAGTGACAGAAAGGGAAGATATTCGAATGGGTAGAAGTAACTGAAGCATATCGAAGAGACTAGCTTCACATCTGTATATTGTAGCTCAGTATGCGTCGCGCCTTTGAGTTTACATGGTAAACTTTAATTTAACCCCTTCGCTGCCAGGCCTTTTCCCCCTCAGGGGCCAAGCTTTTTTTTGGCTATTTGGGGCAGTTCGTGCATAGGCCCTCATAACTTTTTGTCCAGATAAGCTACCCATGCCAAATTTGCATCCTTTTTTTCCAACATCATAAGGATTCTGGAGGCACCCAGACTTTGTGGGTTCCCCTGAAGGAGACCAAGAAATTAGCCAAAATACAGCAAAAATGTTGTTTATTAAAAAAGAAAATGGGAAAAAAAGGCTGTAGAAGAAGGCTTGTGGTTTTTCTCTGAAAATGGCATCAACAAAGGGATGCAGTGCTAAAATCACCATCTTCCCGGCTTTCAGAAACAGACAGACTTAAATCAGAAAACCACATTTTTCAACACAATTTTGTCATTTTACTGGGACATACCCCATTTTTACTATTTTTGTGCTTTCAGCCTCCTACCAATAAGTTACAGAAATGGGTGTGAAACCAGTGATTGATCCCAGAAAGCTAAACATTTCTGAAAAGAAAACAAAATTCTATATTCAGCAAGGGGTAATTTGTGTAGATCCTACAAGGTTTTCCTACAGAAAACAACAGATGAAAAAAAAAAATTGAAATTGAGGTAAAAAAACAGCAATTTTTCTCCATGTTTTACTCTGTAACTTCTTCCTGCGATATCAGATTTTTGAAAGAAATATACCGTTACTCCTGCAGGGCTCTTCTGGTTCCAGGGATATATAGAGCTTGTAGGTTCATCAAGAATCCTAGGTACCCGGAGCCAATAAATGAGCTGCACCTTGCAACGGGTTTTCATTCTATACCGGGTATACAGCAATTAATTTGCTGAAATATAAAGAGTGAAAAATAGGTATCAAGAAAACCTTTGTATTTCAAAAATAGGCACAAGATAAGGTGTTGAGAAGCAGTGGTTATTTGCACATCTCTGAAGTCCGGGGGTGCCCATACTAGCTTGTGAATTACAGGGCATACCTCAAATAGATGTCTTTTTTATACACTGTCTTACATTTGAAAGGAAAAAATGTTGAGAAAGACAAGGGGCAATAACATTTGTTTTGCTATTCTGTGTTTCCCCAAGTCTCCTGATCAAAATGGTGCCTCACTTGCGTTGGTAGGCCTAATGCTCGCGACAGGAAATGCAACATGGACACATCACATTTCTACATTGAAATCTGACGAGTGTTTTGTAAAGTCCCTAGCTGTGGATTTTGGCCTCTAGCTCAGCCGGCACCTAGGGAAACCTACCAAGCCAGTTCTGGAATCTAATAGGAGCCCCAAATTTCCTTCCACCCAGCTTTCCCCCAATTCTCCCGATAATAATGGTACCTCACTTGTGTGGGTCGGCCTAGCGCCCGTGAAAGGAAATTCCCCAAAACACAACATGGACACATCTCATTTTACCAAAGAAAACAGAGCTTTTTTTGGAAGGTGCCTACCTGTAGATTTTGGCCTGTAGCTCAGCCGCCACCTAGGGAAACCTACCAAACCTGTGCATTTCTGAAAACTAGAGACCTAGGGGAATCCAAGATGGGGTGACTTGTGTGGCTCGGACCAGGTTCTGTTACCCAGAATCCTTTGCAAACCTCAAAATATGGATAAAAAAAACATGTTCCTCACATTTCTGTGGCAGAAAGTTCTGGAATCTGATAGGAGCCCCAAATTTCCTTCCACCCAGCTTTCCCCCAATTCTCCCTATAAGAATGGTACCTCACTTGTGTGGGTAGGCCTAGCGCCCGTGAATGGAAAATCCCCAAAACACAACGTGGACACATCACATTTTCCCAAAGAAAACAGAGCTTTTTTTGGAAAGTGCCTAGCTGTGGATTTTAGCCTCTAACTCAGCTGGCACCTAAGGAAACCTATCAAACCTGTGCATTTTTTAAAACTAGACACCTAGGGGAATCCACAATGTGGTAACTTTTGGGGCTCTCACCAGATTCTGTTACCCAGAATCATTTTCACATCTCAAAATTTGGCCCAAAAAAAATTTGTCCTCACATTTTGGTGACAGAAAGTTCTGGAATCTGAGAGGAGCCACAAATGTCCTTACACCCAGCATTTCTCCAAGTCTCCCAATAAAAATGGTACCTCATTTGTGTGGGTAGGCCTAGTGCTCGCAACAGGAAATGTCCCAAAACACAACATGGACACATCACATTTTCCCAAAGAAAACTGAGCTGTTTTTTGGAAAGTGCAAAGCTGTGGATTTTGGCCTCTAGCTGAGGGCCTACCACCTAGGGGAACCTACCAAACCTGTGCATTTTTTAAAACTGGACACCTAGGGGAATCCAGGATAGGGTGACTTGTGGGGCTCTCACCAGGTTCCGTTGCCCAGAATCCTTTGCAAACCTCAAAACTTGGCCATAAAAAACACTTTTTCCTCACATTTCGGTGACAGAAAGTTCTGGAATCTGAGAGGAGCCACAAATTTCCTTCCACCCAGTGTTCCCCTAAGTCTCCTGATAAAAATGGTACCTCACATGTGTGGGTAGGCCTAGTGACTGCAAAAGGAAATTCCCCAAAACACTCTCTGGAAACATCAAAATTATCAAATACAAAACTACCTGTATTTGCAGGGGGAGGCACCTGAGTTTCTCGTCCTGGGCTCAGCAGCCATACATGGAAACCTACCAAATCCAGGCATTTCTGAAAACTAGACACCCAAGGGAGTCCTGGAAATTGTGACCTGCGTGGATCCCACAGTGTTTTCTTACCAAGAATCCTCATCAAATCTCAAATTTAGCTGAAAAATCTAATTTTTCCCACATTTCTGTGTGGGATCACCTCACCGGGACTAATTTCCTACCACCCAATGTTCCCTTTAGTCTCCCGGTAAAAATGATACCTGTGTAGGTGAGCCAATCGCCTGTGACATGGAAGAGCCAAAAACATGTTGAAATTGAGTGGGAACCAAAGCGGGATTAAAAGGGCACTTTGAAAAAAATACTTTTAGGCTGACAAGTGGGGCAACATTTTTATCTGTATATTTGAGGCAATGCTGGGTGGTAGGAATTTTGTGGATTCCTGCATATTCCGGAAGATTCCAGTTGGAGGTTTGCTGGGCATTGTGGGTAAGAAAATTGTGTGGGGTGCATGTGAAGCACACCATCCTGGACTCACCCAGATGTTTAGTTTTCAGATGTGTCTAGGTCTTCGAGATTTTTCTACATGGCACCGTCCCAAAGTCCAAAATGTGCAGCCCTCACCACTCCAAGTGGGACAATTTTGAGAGTTAGCCAAGCTCTCATGGCCCAAATGTAAAACCAGAATCCCAAATAATCAAATGTCCTCTTGCTTGCCATGGGATAAGATGTTTTAGTGTGCGGGGGGAGAAATTAAAGACTGTTACCCTCTTTAGTTGGGGTTGGGACATAACCATGCCCATACTGGTTGGTAGCCACCACCACACTATTTTTTTTTTATTCCCTGGCATCTAGTAGACTTTCTGCCCCTCCTGGGTGTGGACCAGGAGTAATTGCCCCATCTGCCCACTGTTGGGCAGAACAACTTTGCCCCCATTTATTTGGGGTGGGGATATGGCCATAACCTCACCCTCTTCTTTTGAAAAAAAAATCTTCTATGGTCTCTGGTGGGCTTTCTGCCCGCCCAGGGACAGATGGGCCTTCCAAAAATAGGCTGATGGCCAACAGTAATGTGCCCACATGGGGAGCGACCCTTGCCCAAGGGGCTGCCCCCCAAACAAAACACACACATACACTCACACCAATCCCTAGTGCCTAAGTGGTTTCTGCCCCCCCCCAGGTGAATGACCCTTGCTTAAGGGGTCACTCCTGTTGCGTGAAAGTGACGCAAAAAAATAAAAATCCCTGGTGTCTAGTGGTTTCTGCCCCCTTGGGGGCAGATTGGCCTAATAAAAGAAGGTCGATCTTCCCAGAAGGGGGAAAGAAACGGCCTAAATACAATTTGCCCCCCAGGGGAGCGACCCTTGCCCCATAGGGGTTTCTGCCCGCCTGGGGGCAGATTGGCCTATTTATATTAGGCCGATCTTCCCCAGGGAGAGCAGAAATGGCCTAAAAATATTTCCCCCCCCGGGGAGTGGCCCTTCCCCAAGGGTCCACTCCCCTCATTCAATATTATAAAAAAAAACCTTGGTGTCTAGTGGTTTTTGCCTCCCTTGAAGGCAGATTGGCATGATAAAAATAGCCTGGTCTGCCCCAAGGTAGACAGAAACGGCCTAAAAGTAATTTTGTCCCGGGGAGCAACCCTTACCTAAGGAGTCACTCCCACATATACAAAAAATAAACAAAACATTTTTTATCCCTGGTGTCTAATGGTTTCTGCTCCCTGGGGGCAGATCTGCCTAATTATAATAGGCCGATCTGCCCCCATGGGGGGCAGAAATGGCCCAAAAATACTTTGCCCCCTGGGGAGCGGCCCTTGCCCAAGGGCCCGCTCCCCTTATTAAATTACACAAAAAATAAAACTCCCTGGTGTCTAGTGGCCATTTTTGCTGCCCTGCAGAGAGTGACATCAAAGGAAAGGAAATGCCTTTCCTTTCCTTTGATGCCTCCCTCAGCCCCTCCACGTGATCGGAGGAGAAATGCTTTTGCATTTCTCCTCCGAGCAATAGGCCTCTGATGTGGTCAGTGCGCGATCGCACGCTGATGTAATCAGACATCACGGGGGTCAGAGGGGAGCAGTGGTGGAAGGGGAAGTGATTCCCCTTCCATCCCTGCCCTAGGGCGCTGAGGCAAGGCTAGCGCTCCCCCCATGAGACGGTCCAAAGACGTAACCGTTATGTCCTTGGAGCCTCAGCGCTGCAGCCAAGGCCGTAACCGTTACATCCTTGGCTGCCAAAGTGGTTAAGAAACATCTCCATTTCTAGTACACAGTAGTATGTAAATCTGATAATATAAAAGAGATAATATTTTGTGATTTCTCAGCAAAAACATATCTTTTGCATCTGTGTTTTTCCTGGACCGGAGAGTCTCCGAAGAAGGAGGAGCCCGCCAACTGCCACTGACCAATAGGAGGGGAGAGCAGATTGTGCTAAACACATAAATGTTAACAACACACTCAGTGAAGAGGCATAGTAACAAAAACACAAACAAAACAAAACTGATCATGTCAATAGGTGTCACCCAACGTTTTGCGAAAAAAAGACTTGAGGTGGCCATCTTGGGGTCAATCTACCTCTATGTGCAATATAGTACACAAACATCTTAATGTTAGGCTCATGTTTGAGAGCTGATAAAAGCCATAAAAAATCTACTGCAGTAGAAAAAAGAGGAACTCCCCAAAAAAGTATTGCGTTAGGTAAGCAATTCATGTATGATATAAACAATTGTATGCATTGCGTTGGAAGCCCTAGTAGACAGAATGATATAGCAAACATTAAATAACATTTGGTAATACTCTAGTTGGTGGTACTTGGGATCCCTTGCATGTATTGGTACAGAATTAGCAACAGCACATTTACCAGAGAGGTAAAGCTGCTGGTAACTGCATTGATCAGGCTGTCAACTCAACCAGCTCCACAATTACCAAATCTGACCAGCAATTGTACCCGATATTGTGAAAATACGAGTTTGTCTACAAAATGGGCGAATAGAATGCAAACCTTAAATGACAAGGCTATTTTCACATGTGGATTTCCCCATTCCAGTGACAAACTTGCTCCCATTTACCACATGCTTTGAGCAGGTGGTAAATAGGAACAGGCAAACGTTTGTGGAGGTAGGGATTGGGTGTTATGGGATACGGGAGCTTGCAGGATGGCAGGGGGGGCATGCCGTGCTCCACTGTGTGGTAGAAACAAAGGTAGGGCAGGGCTGTACTTGTTTTCTCAGACACTGTCTGATTCACATCTGATTTTAGAGGTCACCTTGGAAAACCAGGTGTGGCTACACTGATCCCATAGTGATTAGGAAGAGCACTAAACTGCTCTACCTAGTACACAAGGACCATTTCCGTGGCTACCTGAGGATTCCCCAGTCCTACAATACTCAAAAACGTGGGGGAAACTGAAAGGTGTTGTCTTTGGATTGTTGTGTAGTTATTTTAGCTATAGCTCCATGCACGTTAGTTTAATACACTTGGCTGCTGTGCACTTTGACCTAGATATATTTTATTCAGCTTCACATTTTTATTTCTACAATAACCATTTTTACGGACTTGTTTTAATTTCTTCTATCTAACTGTTTTGCTGAGCCCAGCACTGTGTTCTTAAACAAGGCATTCTTGATCACGCTGTGCTTCAGTCAAGGCTACCGTTTGGTACATTGTCGGTGAACGTGGTAGAAGTTTATTCTCCAACATTCGTAGAAAATACACATCCTTACGTAGGGACATTTTCTTGGGACATTAGCTGTGTTATTATAAAAACACTTCCTAGTCCCATTACACATTAAGAGGGAGATTCCAGCCAGAGAACCACGACTGTATGCCGATTGCTGAATGCTTCGCTGTAGATGCTAACACAGGCTACAGGCCTTTGCTCAGGTATGAGGGTTGATGTCCTCCCAGGGGAACCTGAAAGGCAGACTTAGAGCTTAACATAATGTGCTGAAATTATAACTCAGATAGAAAATAGTCCATCGATTGTAGTGGCAATATGATAGCTTTATTCTTATGCTTCACTCTCATCGTCACTATTTTAATATTGTCATGTTGTGTCGTTCTGGTTATTGCAGCTCACGCTTTGCTATCTAAAATGCATTCGTTTTATTAAACCAGTCTTTAAAACTCATACTGCTTTCATTGTCATTTATATATGAGACTGAATTGCGAATGAGAGAACAGGATGCGACCTGAGTGACCACGACTTCCCTGAGAAGTATGATATGTCATGCGCTCGGTGTAGGAGGCTGGCCTGGCTTATAGTGGGTACCTTGTGGTACCTACACCTTGTGACAGGTCCAGTTATCCCTTATTAGTAGATTAGAGGTATTCTAGCAGCTTAGGCTGATAGAGGTAGCTATAGCAGAGCAGCTTAGGCTCTTCTTGCCATCCTTGTCACCCCCTGAATGAACTTTTCTGTTCACTCTTGTTCTGACCCATTTGTCTGCCTTCTTTCCCAATTTTTGGGGAGAGGTCAGATCTGAGTCTACCAAGTACTGGTGCAACAAATCAGACACACAATTGTTCAAAATATGCTCTCTCAGGATCAGCTTATACAGGCTTTCATAGTCAGTCACCTTACTGCCATGTAACCAACCCTCCAAGGCCTTCACTGAACAGTCTACATAGTCTGTCCAGTCTTGAGAGAACTCTTTTCTGGTGTCTCTGAACTTCATCCTGTATTGTTCAGTGGTTAAGCCAAATCCATCCAAGAGTGCATCCTTCAAAACTTTGTAGTTATTAGCATCACTTTCTCTGACAGTAAGGAGCCTATTCCTACCCTTACCAGTGAAAGATAGCCACATGATAGAAGCCCACTGCCTTTGAGGGACCAACTGTACCATACAGGCCCTCTCAAGTGCAGCAAACCACTTGTTAATGTCATCCCCCTCCTTGTAAGGTGAGACTATCTTATGCAGGTTTCTGGAATCTTGCTCTCCAACAGGATTGCTAGCAAAAACACTGCTGCTGCCACCATGGGGAACTAACCCCAATCTCTGCCTTTCCCTCTCTACATCCAGAGATTCCCTGTCTAGTCTAAGGCTACCTGCTGCTGTTTAAGCTTCATCCTGGCGTCTTCCAACCTCAGCTTTCTGAGTTCCCTTTCCATTAAGTTAATCTCAGGGTGGGAGGTTTGGGACTTGTGAGACACAGAGGAAATATGGGAATTGGCAGAGAGAGACCTGTCCCTAACTGGCTGGACCCTAGTAACCTGGCCTTTAGGAGTGAAAGGTACCCTACTAATGTGTGACCCCATCCCACTACCAGTGTCAGTGGGTGGCCTGCTAGCTGGCAGGTTTTTAGAAGAACCCTCCCCAGCATCCTCAGGGCGCTCCTCTGAGTCTGGCTGGGTACCCCCCTCTTCTACCTCCTGTTCCTTGGATGGGCCAGACTGGTTCTGGTCATTTTCTAGGACAAGGCTAAAGAGAAAGTCTTTGGTGGGATTCTTGCCAATGCTTAAACCTCTTTCTATGCAGAGACCCCTCAAACTTTAAAAGTTTAAACTATCATATGTTGCTTTGACAACTGTGGGAGTAGGTTCTACTGCAGAAATGATAGAAAACGTTTAGGACAGATAGAGAAAAAGTTTTGGACTTTTGAAAGCACAGAGAGAAAAAAACTTTTTCAAACTTTTTGAAAACTTTAGAACGTTTTCTGAAACTTTTTTGAAACTTTTAAGAAATTTTTAGAAAAAGAAAGTTAAACTGTTTAGTTGAATGTGTATATCTTGAAGTATATGGTATATGTTTTTCTCATGAAAAGCACCAATGACAAAGTGGTAAAGCAGTTACAAGTACTTATCCCACCGCTGTACCACCAATGTAGGAGGCTGGCCTGGCCTTGTGGTACTTACACCTTGTGCCAGGTCCAGTTATCCATTATTGGTAGATCAGAGATGTTCTAGCAGCTTAGGCTGATAGAGGTAGCTATGGCAGAGCAGCTTAGGCTGAACTAGGAGACATGAAAAGCTCCTACTATACCACTTATATCACTTAGCAATCTATCATACGAAAACACAATACTCAGAGTTACTAAAAATAAAGGTACTTTATTTTAGTGACAAAATACCAAACGTATCTCAGAGGATATAATCCCTTAGGAGGTAAGTAATATACACAAAATATACACACACTAACCAAATCAGGCAAGTAAGCAGTTAGAAAAGTAGTACAAACACTGTAGCACACAGTAGAATGTAATAGGAGACAATAGGCCTAGGGGCAACACAAACTATATACTCCAAAAGTGGAATGTGAACCACGAATGGACTACAGACCTAGTGTAGTGTGTAGAGGGTCACTGGGAGTGTAAGAAAACACTAAGGGTGTCCAAGATACCCCACCCCAAGACCCTGAAAAGTAGGAGTAAAGTTACCCTACTACCCCAGAAAGACAGTAAAGTCGAGACAGGGGATTCTGCAAGGACAACAACTGACTGCAAAGCACTGAAGACGGATTCCTAGACTTGAGGACCTTTAAAGGAAGGGAACCAAGCCCAAGAGTCATGCAAGTGTCTGGGGGGCAGGAGCCCACTAAACCCCGGATGAAGGTGCAAAAGGGCTGCCTCTGGGTGGAAGAAGCCAAAGATTCTGCAACAACAGAAGGTGCCAGGAATTTCTCCTTTGGTCAGAAGATGTCTCACAATGTGCTGGAGGATGCAGAGTTGTTTCCACGCAGAAATACTACAAACAAGCCTTGCTAGTTGCAAGAGTCACGGTTGAGGATTTTGGGTACTGCCAGGGCCTCGGTAGAACCAAGAGGTCGCCCCTTGGAGGAGGAGACAGGGGGGGTGCACAGCAACACAAAGAGCCCACACAGAAGCAGGCAGCACCCGCAGAAGTAACTGAACAGGCACTTGGAATATCTGAGGATGATGGTCAACTCAGAGCAACAAAGGAGGGTCCCAAGACGTCGGAGTCCAACTCAGCGAGTTGGGCAATGCAGGACGGAGTGCCGGGGACCTGGGCTAGGCTGTACACAAATGAAGACTTCCAAAAGTGTACAGAAGCCCGAGCAGCTGCAGTTCACTCAGTACACAAGATTACCATCTGGCGTGGGGAGGCAAGGACATACATCCACCAAATTTGGACAGAAAGGCCACTGGACTGTTGGAAATACTTGGACCCAGCTCCTGTGTTCCAGGGACCACACACGTCAGGATGAGAGGGGACCCAGAGGACCAGTGATGTAGAAGTTTGGTGCCTGCGTTGGCAGGGGGAAGATTCCGTCGACCCACTGGAGATTTCTTCTTTGCTTCCAGTGCAGGGTGAAGGCAGACAGCCCTCAGAGCATGCACCACCAGGAAACAGTCGAGAAAGCCGGCAGGATGAGGCACTAGAATGTTGCTGGTAGTCTTCTTGCTACTTTGTTGCTGTTATGCGGCGTCCTGGAGCAGTCAGTGGTCGATCCTTGGCAGAAGTCAAAGAGGGAAGTGCAGAGGAACTCTGGTGAGCTCTGGCATTTGTTATCTGGTGAGATACCCACAGGAGAGACCCTAAATAGCCCACAGAGGAGGATTGGCTACAGAGAAAGGTAAGCACCTATCAGGAGGGGTCTCTGACGTCACCTGCTGGCACTGGCCACTCACAGCGGTCCATTGTGCCCTCACACCTCTACATCCAAGATGGCAGAGGTCTGGGACACACTAGAGGAGCTCTGGGCACCTCCCCTGGGAGGTGCTGGGCAGGGGAGTGGTCACTCCCCTTTCTTCTGTCCAGTTTTGCACCAGAGCAGGGCTGGGGAGATCCCTGAACCAATGTAGACTGGCTTATGCAAGGAGGGCACCATCTGTGCCCTTCAAAGCATCTCCAGAGGCCAGGAAAGGATACTCCTCCCAGGCCCTTCACACCTATTTGCAAAGGGAGAGGGTTTAACACCCTCTCTCAGAGGAAATCCTTTGTTCTGCCTTCCTGGGACCAGGCTGCCCAGGCCCCAGGGGGGCAGAAACCTGTCTGAGGGGTTGGCAGCAGCGGTAGCTGCAGAGGAGACCCTGGAAAGTTAGTTTGGCAGCACCCAGCTCTATGCTGAAGACCCGGGATGCATAGAATTGTCCCCCAAATACCACAATGGTATTTGGGTGCCAATTCCATGACCCTAGTTACATGGCCATGTTCGGAGCTGCCATTGTGACGCTACATATAGGTATTGACCTATATGTAGCACACGCCTGTAATGGTGTCACACTCACAAAGTCCGGGTAATTTGCCCTGAACGATGTGGGGGCACCCTGGCTAGTGCCAGGGTGCCCACACACTAAGTAACTTTGCACCTAACCTTCACCAAGTGAGGTTTAGACACATAGGTGACTTATAAGTTACTTAAAAAATGGCTGTGAAATAACGTGAACGTTATTTCACTCAGGCAGCAGTGGCAGTCCTGTGTAAGAATTGTCTGAGCTCCCTATGATTGGCAAAAGAAATGCTGCAGCCCATAGGGATCTCCTATAACCGAAATACCCTGGGTACCTAGGTACCACATACTAGGGAATTATAAGGGTGTTCCAGTGTGCCAATCAGAATTGGTAAAATTAGTCACTAGCCTGCAGTGACAATTTTAAAAGCAGAGAGAGCATAAACACTGAGGTTCTGGTTAGCAGAGCCTCAGTGATACAGTTAGGCACCACACAGGGAACACATACAGGGCATACTTTATGAGCACTGGGGTCCTGGCTAGCAGGATCCCAGTGACACATAGGCAAAAACAAACATACATACAGTAAAAATGGGGGTAACATGCCAGGCAAGAGGGTACTTTCCTACACTCGGCTGTCCAATCATCTCTACCTTTCGGGAGAGACGATGCACTGCTAGTTAGCTGTAGCAAAACCTGGATTTAGAGCGACAGGTGTCACCCACTGTGGGTCAGACGTAGTCTCCCACCCCGTGGACGATCTTGCTGCTCAAAATCCAGTAGTCTCATTAGTATAATGAGAACCTACGTGACAGGATTTTATAATTGGATAGTGCATACACTAAACTCATCCTCATTAATAGCACAACTCTACGTCAAATGGCAAGGGTTATTTAATGTAGCGTATTCCAATGAGGACTGGACAGATGTTGTTATGAACATGGATAAAGGAATCAGAGAGGCAAGAATTACATTTACTCTTTTAAAAATTCTTCATAACTGGTACTGGTCACCGCAAAAACTCAAGATAGCAGGTTTATTACACCATTCTCCCTGTTGGAGGTGTATTCATGAGGTTTGTGATATACTACACATTTTATTTTGATGTCCAGTTTTTATGGAATACTGGTCTTCTATAACTTCCTCTCTGCACAGAGCTATACATGTGCCCATCCCTTTAACAGAAAAATTAGTTCTATAACATGATGTTTCTTATCTCCCAAATCTAACAAACTATAGAAGACGATTGATGGCTATCGCACTCACTGTAAAAAATATTTATATAACGACATTGGAGAACACCACAACGTCCCACACATGATGAATGGCTTACTGAAATGTATAAAATGGCATCATATAAAAAGCTGATTTACAGATAACAAGATAATGTTGGGATTTTCATCCAAGTTTTGAAACCCTTTCTAGCTAATACATATTCTATTAATATTCATACTTAAATGTTTTCTCTTTCTTTGTCTCCCATCCTTATTAAGACATTTTTATTATTGGTTTGAGTCATGCTGTTTTAAGACAATTGACACTTCACCCATTAACACTGTTATTTTAAGTAGGGCTTACTGCTCACCTGTTCATCACTGTTGAATTGGCAGGAATGTCTCTATTTGAAAAGCTATATATGTGGATTTGTATGATATTATTTTCTCGACTATCTTCTAACTACCTATAATATATGGTTTAATACATATTGCATAATTCTTTCTTTCCAGATTTTCTTTTATAGGTCTACTTCTAAGAGTTAATTCAAAGATGGATGCCTTATGAATAATCTCATATATTGCATTTATTGATATCTGTATTATGTTTTGTGTGTTTAGAAATCTGAGAGGTTACTATTTTATAATATTTTACTATGTGACCATAATTAAATTTATTGTTTCTCTTTTTAACACATTGTTGATATATTGACTTCTCAATAAACATATACAAACAAAAATAGACTGTCAGGATATACATCTAAACATGATTCACAATCGTGACCTCAGAGTGCACTATTGAAACCCCCACTGACATAGTCATAACACTGAAAATGCCTTGCTTGAGGAAGCCCTCGCTACTAATGACCTATACAATTGTGTGAGCATATTTCGAGGAAGCTAACACTACTTGTGACCTTGTACTAAGATGAAGCCATTGCAGACTGACAGCCAATTGAATTGGCTCCTATCCCACTTAGAATACAATTTTTGAGAATGATGGCACTACTTGGGTTCACACAGTACTAAAAGGCATGTCATCATTCTCAATTTGTTTGGGAACTCCCGACTGTTTAAACAAAAATTGTGTTTTATTTTGAAGCCTTGTCCGCTCTAATTCAAGTCAACAGGCACATTCATTTCCTCCAATTCTTTTATTTTCTTTCTCCATGCCTCCTTCCAAGCTTTTCACAAATGGGGACATGTATGCACTATGGCAGCACTGCTAGAGGAACATGTTTATGTCTATACTACTTAGAATGTGTTGCTGGATGAAGTTTTTAATACCAAGAAAGAACTTTTAGAAGTATCTCAGACTCAGAGCCCCACCACTTACTTAAAATTACTACTTGGCCTAACTATAGGTCTTCCATGCTTTGAAAAAACATAGCACCAAAAATGGAGCAACACTGTATTCTAGTGAGCCTTGGTAATTTGTAGTTTTATAGTAAAATTGTTCCTTTGGAGGAGCCTCACTCGTGAGCTTCTCTGGTGTAACAAACAGCATGCACACACTTATGTTTTTGACAGAATTTACTGTCACATAGATGAATAAAATAGATTTAAACATATATGAGATATCACAGATGCATCAGTGAAAAGTGTAGTGAAAGTGATGTTAGAAATGGGGTCTCTGGTTGGCAGTCAGTATGCACTCTGTCCAAGCAGGGACCCTCTCTCTAGTCAGGATAAGGGAGGTACACACCTAGGTAACCTCTGCTCACCTCCTTGGTAGCTTGACACAAACAGTTACGCTTATCTCAGAAGCAATATGTACCAACACATACACATAATACAGTCAAAACACTACAAAATGGATAACACATCAGTTTAGGTTTAGAAAAATAGCCAATTTGTATCTAAATCAAACAAGATGAAAACAACAAAACTCCAACATACACAAGTAAAGTTATGATATTTTTTAAGTAAAGGGTCTTACTCCATAGAAAATAATGGAAGCCTTGTTGTTACACAAAGTGCCTGGTTTGTGTAACCACATCAGTTTAGAAAAATATCCAATATTTATCTAAATCAGATAAGACCAACATGACAAAAATGCAACATACACAAGTAAAGTTATGATTTAAAAAAAAAAAAAAGTCTTACTCCATAGAAAACAATGGAAGCGTTGTTACACCTGGTTTGCATAAAAAATAAAGCTGCACAGGCAAGAGTTCATCGGAAAAGTCAGCGATGCGTCAATTCCTTATTCGCAAGTGAGGCCGTATGTCATTTCTTCTCTGATCAGGTAGGCAATGCATTGTTTTTCTCTCAGCAGGAGAGCGATGCGCCAATTACCATATGGCACCTCGGGTCCGGGCAGGTTCACGTTGATTTTGATGCCCAGAGATGATGAGTGCGAAATCTGGCCCCACGATGATGAGATTCCATTCTGCCTGGGGTTTGCATTGTTTGCAGCAGCCGCAAGTGTGTGTTGCGTGTTACCATCAACGATGCAGGTGGTGCTTCAATTTTTCACACACAATGCAGGTGGTGCATCATATTTATAGCCATGTTGCAGGTAGTGTGTCAGACTTTTCCCCACACAACTACTGTGTGTGGATATCAGCCTTTGGTTTTACCAGCTTAACCTTTCAAGGTCAATGGGACTGGATAGGGTACCACTTGGCAGGGTATGAGTCTCAGCAAAGAGTCCAGGTGCTGGCAGAAGAAGTCTTTGATGGCCCTGAGACTTCTAAACAGGAGGCATGCTCAATCCAAGCCCTTGCTGACACTTCACAAGCAGCAATATACCACAAAGCCCTCTTCCAGGCAGAAGCAGCAACAGTAGGCCAATCCAGCAAAGCACAGGCAACGAGGCAGTACCCCTCCTCCAGGTCTTCAACACTTCTCCTTGGCATAGGTTCCTCTTGAATCCAGAAGTGATCTAAAAAATCTGGGGGGTTTGGTCCACTACTTATATCCCTTTCTGCCTTTGAACTTGGTAAACTTCAAAGGAAAGTTTCTTTTGTTGACAAGATTCTGCCTTGCCTAGGCCTGGCTACAGACTCATATCAGAGGGTTAGAGACTACATTGTGTGAAAGCAGGCACAGCTAATGCAGGTGTAAATGTTAGCTCCTCCCTCCACTCTAGCCCAGATGGCCCATCAGGATATGCAGGCTACACCCTAGCTCATTTTGTGTCACTGTCTAGTGGAAATTCAAAAACACCCTAACTGTCAGTCCGACACAGACAGGGAATACACAAGCAGGCAGAGTCACAGAATGGCCTAAGCATGAAAATACCTACTTTCTAAAAGTGGCATTTTCAAACTGACAATTTAAAAATCAACTTACCAAAAGATGTATTTTTAAATTGAGAGTTTGGAGACCCCAAACCCTATATCTCTATCTGCTCCCAAAGGGAAACAGCACTTACAAGTTATTTAAAGGCAGCCCCCAGGTTAACCTTTGAGAGAAATAGACCTTGCAACAGTGAATACTGAATGTGGCAATATTTCACTGTTAGGACAAATATAAAACACACCAGCACATGTTCTACCTTTAACATATACTGCACCCTGCCCATGGGGCTACCTGGGTCTAACTCATGGGTGCCTTAGATGTATAAAAAGGGAAGATTTGGGCCGGTCAAATTGGCAGTTTAAAACTGCACACAGAGATACTGAAGTGGCAGGTCTGAGCCATGTTTACAGGGCTACTCGTGGGTGGCCCAATCAGTGCAGCAGGACCACTACTAGCATTTGATTTACATGCCCTGGGCACCTCTAGTGCACTTTACTAGGGACTTACTAGTACATTAAATATGCCAATCATGGAAAAGGCAATTACACATACAATTTATACATAGAGCACTTGCACTCTAGCACTGGTCAGCAGTGGTAAAGTGCCAAGAGTTAAAAAACCAGCAAAAACAAAATCCAGCACAAAGACAAAATATAAGATGCAGAGGCAAAAAGACAGGGGAGACCACACCAAGGATGCCAGATCTAACAAGTGCCATTTGTGAATAGTTGTGTGCTTAATATTTTTAAGAAACAGTGGCAGAAAAAATTTGGACATTTTTCACAACATCACTTTCAGTGACTCAGACTCAAAGGTCTCATGCACCAGTCCAATTAATTTAACAGCTGCCCCTTCTGGCTTACAGGGTCACTGTCGTGGTGTGGTGTGGGTCTGGAGCTTCCCACATAGTACACTTCAGACGATATGGCAATGAATGAATCGGTGTGCAACCACTCTCCTCACGCCTTGTTTCGGAATTCCTCTCAGTACTCACTGGACCTCACTCCCTCCAGCACTCTCCTCTTCCTCGGACGGTACACTGGTCTTGGCAAGCAGTCAGAAAATTGTACTCCTAGTTCCAGGGCAGGTGATCTTGACTTTCCTGGGCGATTGACCCTCACCCATCAGGGAGATTAGCAGGCCAGGACCCCCAGTCCAGGTCACAAGCGGATGTCTTGCAGAGCCTCCTCTTCACACAGCCTGCTTGGCAGATGACACATTTTTGGGTACTCTCTCTTCCCTCCTTATTTTAGTCCTTTTCTAGGCACCAAAAGTTTAGGGTCTCATTTTTATGTTGGTTTTCTGCTTCTTTTGACGTAGGCATTTCTGCTACCCCTTGGATAATGTTTCCTCAACCTCCAACCTTTCCCTGGTGGGTTTCCCCGCCAGGCAAAGGCTGGCGGAAGGGGTGCACCAGGGCACCCCTGGGTGCCCCCTCACTGCCAGGCACGTGGCATGGGCAGTACAGGGGCCCCAGTGCGGTGCCCCACCGCGCAGATCACTGCCCGATTTTCGGGCAGTGATCTGCGCAACAGGTGCAGCTGCACTCGCCGCACAGAGGCATTGGCAGCGGCCGCCGTTAATGTCCCGGCGAGGCCTTCCTGTGGGCCGACAGGTGGAAACAATGTTTCCACCCGCTAGCCCACAGGATGGTTCTTTATGCGGCCGGCAGGGATCAGGGGAGGCTGGGGTCAGTGTTCTGACCGCCAGCATGAACACAGCGATTGTTACCACCATGTTCATAATGACCGCCTTAATATGCAAATCAACAAGAGTCCCACTCAAAACCATCAGCTATGCAGCACAACTTTCCTTTAGAGTCTCCATGTCTATGTAGAGCGTCTACACAGGAAAATGTTCATGTATCCTTGAATGCCTCAATTATTTGTTATGTATTTATAAAGGGGAGGATGTAAAAGGTGATCAGCACCCAATATGAATTTGTCAGAGGGTGCCTATTTTTGAAAGCCCATAAATCTAACATTATCAATTGCAGTCCGCAATTTCCAGGGTTCAGGGAAACCACAGGGCTGTTCACACTGACTTGTCCCCAGGGCTTCACGATTACTCCTTTGGAACTGGAATTTAGGGTGAAAGGTTAGAAGAGATTACTTAAATTGTTCAAAGACGAGGATGACCTAATTTGTAGGTGAACCCAGGTAGATAGGTAATGGGCACTAAAGTGTCACCAATGTCAATGTCTTGAGGTAATGGTCACTTTGCAGATTCACAACCCAGTCAATGCTGGAAAATGTATATGCTTTTTCTATGTCAGTTGCATATCCACACACATCATGCAAGAGGATAGGCACAGCACCACAGCTGTGGGGACCAGAAGGACTGTAATCCACACGGACATGTTATCATGTAGATGCAATTCTTGGTATTACAGTTGGTATGTTTTTTAAGCTGCCAAGTACCAATAGGGTCTAAATTCACTGTTGTAAGATGTCTCGTAAGTGAACAAACATTACAGTGGCCACAAGGGTGATGGCCCACAACTGGAGGGAGATCCCATAAAGTCCTCTGGGTGGAAGTACCCTGGGGAATTCAAGGACGAGTGTGAACCACAATGTCCTTAATGTTAGCAGTGCGTTTGAAAGCATACAATGGCCTTGGAACTTGAACGCCACCACTGGATAGTACAGACCATCTTTTATCGATCAGTTTTTTGATGTGGTTGGATTGAGGAGTATAGGTAGACACACAAGTTAATCTGGTTTGGGGTGGTTTGACTATGGTTTCTAGCAGGGCCTCCCGATGGTTATTTCTAGTCCGTTTACATGCTTGACTTTTAAATTCTTCTTTTATGCTATCCTATTTGTACTGGTGTCCAGTCCAGTCCATACCCACTAGTCACCATAAGAGCAACACGGCTTAGAGCCCCCATTTGGGGTGCCCGTCAGGCGTTGCAGTGCCGGCCTGGCGTGGAGCATTTCCCGATGATGATGCCAGTCATCCATTGTGATGGGTGAGGGTCTTTGCTCCTGAATTATTAGGTTCCCTAGACCTTTTTGTTTGTATTTGGAACAGTGTACGTTTGTTTTGTTTATTACTTGCAGAACATACAGAATATATGTAGAAAATATCAGACCTGGAAAAATGAAAATTAAACCCCAGTTTTGCTCTCTGGGCAGTGATCTGCCTCTAAAGAAGGCTACCACAACCACATGTTTATTGCCTTTCTCATGGACTTGAACCAATAAGTCAATGTCTTTCACAATGCATAGAAAAGGTATTTTAAAGCCTTACAACAATCAAAAGTACAGCTAGTCTTTGAAGTCATTTCTTTTTAGATTATAGTTGTGGTCCCATAGATGGCCACAGAATACAGTTAGAATGCAGTGAAATCTATAAAGTTTGGGGTAGGGTCCTCATTCTGTGCCATATTCTCCTGATGCATCCACAAAAGTAACCATCCTGAAAGGCCAGGCTCCACTGATGAATCATTGTTACAGTATTATAACACATTTTGATAGGTAATTGTGGAAATGAAGATAAACTATGGTCTTTTCAGATCCACTGTTACTCATGTCGACAATCTAGACAAAAAGACATGCCTGCACGCTCTTTTACCCATTGCTTTTGCCCTCACCTTCTACCCCTCTCCCTCCCTGTCATCTTTCCCAGCCAGGCCTTCCTCTCCCCTCTGCCCTGCCCCCTTCCCACCCAGTCCCCAACCCATTAGGTCTCCAGAAAGCCTATAGCTCGGCACAGCTAGGAGACCACTTAAACCCATGGGATGTCACATGGGATGTCAGGCAATATTGGAGTGTCACCTCCATCTCACCATAAAGTGGCCCCAGAAACAATATATAACTCCATCCCCCCACCCTCAGTTTGTGTTGTTTCCTCTGTTGACTGATACACCTGTGATAATACGTGCTAACATTATCAACATGAAATACATTCAGTAACCAAGAAGTGCCTGGCTTGTCCCAGTTGATTTTTAGAGAGGAACCCTATGTGAATGAAGCTGGAATAGAAGTGGCTTTAAAATTAGGTATAAGGGCCCGCCTTTCCCGTGTCCTAGCTACCGTCTCTCTGGCCAGGACCTGGAAATAGAAAAAGAGTAACCATCTGGTACAGAGAATCTTCTACGTTCCCTGGCAAATTAAAGGATTCTTTCTTTCACTTTATAGTTTTGAAGATAGATAATAATAGTGCAAGGCATATTTCTGGCTTTGGATGGCCCTGATGGAACCCTGTGTGCTTGTGCAATCCACAGTAATTCATATGAGCTCTGTTCAGAGTCCCGACAGCCTGACAGGACATCAGTGAGAAGAAGATTAGTAATCCATTTGATCATCACAGCCTCTGAACAATCAGTACCACCTGCAGTCTCTGAGCCCTCTGGTACCCCTACAATGTGCAAATTCAAAGTCCAAGAATGGTTTGCCAGTCCTCACATTTATGTTTGAGGGACTTATTTTGCTCATTCATTGCATCTTGTTTGCTCTCCACCTGGGTTATATTTGTTTCCAACCTCTGTATCTTAGTTTCAAGTGCTTTATGTGTGTCTGCAAACTCACCAAATTGCTGTTTGATAGCTGATACTTAGAGCAACAGCCTCTCGAATCTGTCGGTTTGTGCTCCTTGGTAATTTTTAACAGAGTGTATTCCTTTCAGATTAGTCTGCAGCATAGATTTTTGTAGTAGTTGAAGTTGAGCAACATGTAGAAGTTGCCTGACTAAAAGGAGGATTGTTAAAATTATATCATGGATTGTAAATGGTTTGAAAGGGGAAAGAAGAGAACTAGGATATTTTCAGAAGCCTGCCATATGAAAGCAGATAGTCTAGTCCTTTCGGAAACACATCTTATCAAAAAAGAAGCTGATTTTCATTGTATATCTAAATGTTGGCCACGTTATTCCACTCTTACATTGTACAGTATAGTAAATCCTGCATTTTTTTCAGGTCAACAGTGAGTATATACCATTATGTTTATTTAATAACACCCTTGAGGCCTTATCACCTGAAGTAGATCGTGAGGTTATGCAGGCTAAAGTCAAAATAGTTAACCAACTTAGAAAAATACATTTTGTTCTGGTAAACGTGTATGTACCGAATAACCATGATTCATCTTTTTTCACTAACATGATGATTGAACTGAGTGATGTTCACCTACCCATTATTATAGTTAATGATTTCAGTTGTATTCTGAACCCAGTGCTTGACACGGCTAGCACCTCTCACATAGCTCTTTTGGGTAAGACTAGTGCTTGACCTGACACCCTTAGGGTGGTTAAGGTCATCCCTCCATTTTCTAACCCTGCTTTTGCTGGTTTTAGAACTCTGCACACTTTACCTCTGCTGACCAGTGCTAAAGTGCATATACCCTTTCCCCTAAACATGATAACATTGATTCCTACCCAAGTGGCATACTTACCTTACCTATGCGTAGGTAGTGAAGTGCACTACATGTGTCCAGGGCTTGTAAATTAAATGGTACTAGTGGGCCTGCAACACTGATTGCGCCACCCACAAAAGTTACCCCTTGACCATTTCTCGGGCCTGTGTGTGCAGTTTCACTGCTACTTTGACTTGGCATTTAAAACTACTTGTTATGCAATAAACTCCCCTTTTTCTACATATAAGTCACCCCTAAGGTAGGCCCTAGGTAACCGATAGGCCGGGGTGCTATGTAGATAAAAGGCTAGATATTTATTTATGTGTTTTACATGTCCTGTTAGTGAAAAACCTACACATTCATTTTCCCCTACTGTGAAGCCTGCCCCTTCATAGACTAGCATTAGAACTGCCCTTACATACTTGTAAGTGATAGATTCTGATCTGAAAGGAGAATCCCTGTCATGTTTATTGTTGCCAGAATGGTAATAGAAAATCCTGCTTATTGGTGAAGTTCGATTTAATATTACTATTTTAGATATGCCACTTTTAGAAAAGTGGACATTTCTCTGCACTTACTGCCATCTGTGCCTTACAGCCCTGTCTCCAATCCACATCTGTTCTGTGCTGGTTGACAGCTCCCCTTGTGCATTCCACCCAGACAACCATAAACAAAGGACACTCAGTCACATCTGCATTCATCTGCATACTGAAAGGGGTCTCCCTGGGCAGGAAGGGAGGAGAGGCTCTCTCTTGTACTTCAAACGGCAGTGGCCTGCCCTCACACAAAGGACTGATAACCTGGCACAGGGATCCTGGCAGATAGGACTGTGCTGAAAAGGGAACTTGTGCAATTCAAAACTACTCTTTGAAATTTCCCACATTTCAAGTGCATTTTGGGTATATAAACTGGGTCTCTGACCCCACAAAGTCAGATACTTCTGGACCTACTCTGTCAGAGAGGTTGCCTGGCTGTCCAAATAACGCACCTGGATTGCTTTGCTGCTTTCCTGCTTGTTGCCCTGCTTGCTGGTGCTCCTGACTCTGCTGGAAGGACCTGGATTGAGGGTACCTCCTGTTTCTGAAGCCTCAGGGCCAACAAAGACTTCTCCCGTTCAGGAAATCCTTGTGCGCCGGAAAACTAATGCAACTCCGGCAGAAATCGACGCAACACCTGCATCGCGGCTGGAAAATCACATCACCGCCAGTCGGAATGACTCAGCGCCGGACCTGTAACTGGAAATCAGATGAGCACCTGCCTCGCAGTAAAAAAAACACTGCAACACCTATTGGATCGGTGCAGCACCTGCTCCTTTCTACCAATGCATCGAGGATTTTCAATGCATTGTCCCTAGGTGTCAAAATATCCCTGTAGCATTGTGAGGAACCAAGGCTGCACTCCTGGAAATAGACGAATCACCTTGCAGAATGGAAAGAAATGATGCATTGTCTGTGCTGCACCAGAAATTCAGACTCAGCACCTTATTTTGCAAACCTGTACCTCCTCTGTGGCCCCCGTGCATTGTTATTTTTGACGTATCCCAGGTACTGTCTGTTACAAAGATACAACAACTGATTTAAAAAGTGATATCTCAGTGTGTGCATATTGGATTTTTGTAGTTTTTAGCTTATTTTATTCAGATAAAACTTTTATAAACCTGTGTGGTGTATTTTTGTGGTGTTTTCACTGTGTTACTGTAGGAGTTATTGCACAAATACTTTACATATTGCCTTTTAAATTAAGCCTGACTGCTCAGTGCAAAGCTACCAGAGGGTGGGCACATGATAATTTGGATTGTGTTGTGAACGACCCTGACTAGTATTATAGTCCCTTCTTGACAAGGGTGTATACCTCTGCCAACAAGAGACATAGGTGGTCATTATGACCTTGGCGGTCAGGTCACCTTGTTGTGACCGACTCTGACTAGGATTGTGGTCCCTTCTTGACAAGGGTGTATCTCTCTACCAACAAGAGACATAGGTGGTCATTATGAACTTGGTGGTCAGGTCACCGCCAAGCCGGAAATGGCGGTAGTACCGTCGCCAGGCCAGCGGGAATGACCGCCAAATAATGACCATGACAGTGATCGCTCCCATAGAGAGCTAACCTCCAGCTCAGTACGACCACTGAATATGGCGGTAGCCCTCTTCAGGCAGGTGAAAGACAAGGCTCTGCCAACCATATTATGACATACCACACTGCCAGGATTTCCAGGGCGGTAGCAACAACACCAAAAGCCTGGTGGAAACACATCATATAAACGAGACACTCACCTCCAGGGACACCATAGTACAAGAGCTGCAAGTCTTCCTATGCCGTACTACCCCATGGTAGTCCAGGAGCACCAATGCCTACGAAGACGACGATGGTGAGTACAGCCGTCTAGCACACAAGGGAGGGAGGGGAGAGTGATACACGCACAACACACACCAAATCATACATGTCACACACCCAGAACAATCTGCAGATTAAATTAACAACAACATAACCCAGGAGCAAAGAAAGCCAGGACACATACCTGTTGTCCAACCACTGTAATGAGGTGGGAACAGCGACCTCAATGGTACAAAGAGACAAATATAAATATATATACCTATATGTACAGATAGGGCCATTGGTCAGTCCAAAATCTGTAATGGCCACAGGGGAACTTCCAAGGTCCAACTTGGCTCCTAACAACCTGGGCACTCCACTTGGCAGGGGCATCATGTATGGAATTTGGAGGCACCTCAGGGGGTGAGGGGTCAGGGTGGTGGGATTTCTTGGTAGGGGGTCCTTGGGCTCAGGTTTGGGAGGGGGCAGGACTTGACTCTTATGTTGAGGGGGCAGTGGAGTGGGCTTTGGGTGACACTCTTAGGCCCCTTAGTGGCAGTATCAGGGGGTAGAAGAGGAGTCAAACGGAAGGTGGAGGTACTGGGCTGGGGGGGTGGTACCTTTCTTTTATGGGTAGGTTGGAGAGGTGGGGCAGGTAAGAGGTAAGGCAGGAAAGGAAAAGCTTCTTAGGACCAGTGAGGCAGAGTGTGGGAGGAGGAATGGGTGGAGGTAGAGGGAGTGGTTGAAGGAGGAGGAGGTGTGCTGGACTTGGGTGCAGGTGCATGGACAGTGTGCATGTGTGAGGTGTATGGCTGTTGGGGGTCTGAGTGTGAGCATTTGTGTGTCTTTGGAGGGGGACAGAAAGGGTGGGGGAGGTCAAACAGGACATGTGGATACATTTTGTGGTGGTGCCTGCAAGTGAGGTGGGTGTGCTGCCTGAGTTGGTGATGGTGGTGGTGGGGACTGCACATGTGGTGTATGGGCTGCATTTCTGTGAGTCTGCTGTTGTGGTGACTGTGGGCAAAGCTATGCAGGTGTCAGGATCCTGAACTGTTGATATTGTGCATGCATGTGTGAGTGTTGATGTGACTGTGAGGGAGGAGGAGGAGGAGGAGACAGTGGAGGCAGTGGCTGCTGTTGTGTGTGCAACTATGTGTTGGCTGTGTGTGTGCTTGTGGACTGATGTGTGCTGCCTGTGTTTGTACGAGTCTTGATTGTTGCTGTGGGTGCATGCTTGTCAGAATGTGTGCATGGGATGGGTTGGGGAGAGGATACTGGAACTGGGAAGATGTAGTTGGAGGGAGAACGGAAGAAACAGGAACTCTGGCTCCCGTCCTAGAGGAGGCCAGAGCCTGAAACAATCTCTGTAGGGCTGCTAAGCCACAGTGCATACCCTCCAGGAAGGCACTGCATTGCTGCATCTGGGATGAGAGCCCCAATGGCATTCACTATGGTTGACTGCCCTACAGAGACGGATCTAAGGAGGTCACTCGCCTCCTCGCTGAGGGCAGTAGGGCTGACTGGGGCAGGGCCAGAGGTGCCTGGGGCAAAGGAGATGCTCACCCTTGTGGGTGAGTGGGCACATCCAACTGGGTGATGGGCAACTGGGGGACGGTGCTGGTAGGGGGGTGGCAGAAGATGATGTAGCTGGGGTGGTCCCAGAGTGGTCTGCCACCACCAGGGAGCTTCCATCGGAGGAATCCTAGTCAGTTGTTTCAGCTTCAGTCTCCCCTGTGGTGCTCCCCTCCCCTTCCCCCTCCGTACCACTGGTCCCCTCTGCATCGGTGGACACTGCCTCCTGGGTCCTGTGAGCTGCTGCTCCCTCACTTGCCAGTGCCCCTGCTCCTTCACCAGATGAGGCTGGTGCACACATGGGCAGGAAGACAAATGAAGAGTGGGAGAAAGGAAGCACAGAGTCAATCAGAGCACCAACGGCACAGATGGCATAAACATCACAATCACTCCCTGAGACAAAGATTGGGCAGTATGGACCACAGTGATCAATCATTGCCTAGGCACTGCAGCAGCTAGGAACCCATTCACTGCCATCTGCACATTTACTGGAAACAACTAAGCCCTGTCAGCCATGGCATTGTAGCTACCTAGCAATACCAAGAATGTATACCACCCTACATAGCTAAGCAGGACCATGCAGGAATGTCAACACCGGCATATGGAGGCATCCACTGACTAGAAAGCTGCACTCAAACACCATGCCAGCCAAAAATGATGCATGCCACACACACTGGACTCACCCCCTTGTAGATGTTGTGTTGCCCTCAAACACCCATCCAGCTCTGGGTAGGCCACCCCCAGTATGCGGGCCATTAGGAGGGTCAGGGTCTGACGGGCACCCCTCCCTCATTGTGAGGCTGTCCCCAGCTGGGCTTCCGCGGTATTCCGGGCCCAGCGTCTCAGGTCTTCCCATCATTTCCTTCAGTGGGTGCTCTGCCAGAAATGGACCCCCAGGGTCCGCACGTCCTTGGCGATGGCATGTCACAACCACTTCTTCTGATGGGCACTGACCTGCAGAGGAAACAGACAAAAGGACACCATGAACTATACAGTCCAGTCTGTCACACATATCGCCTACATACTGCATTTGTGCCTCATGTAGCACATACATGAACCATACTACTGCATTCACATTGCCTGCAGCCATACCCCAAATTGACACACTGCTAGCACACACATACATCTCCATGTAGCCATGTCGCATGCATCATACCCATGTTGTACTCACCTGTTTGCCTGGAGGTCCATACAACTGCCCATACAGGGGTAGGACCCCATCCACGAGCTTCCCCAACTACTCCAACGTGAAGGCTGGGGCCCTTTTCCCTGTAGCATGGGCCATGGCAGGTTCCAGACACAGGTCACAGCAGCACATGCAGTGGAGATGTTATCCAGTGGACAGTCAGGAATCAAGTGAAGCTGTACAAAGGAAATGGCGGTCACGTTCACGGCGGTCAACACTGTCACCGCTGGCATTGATTATCATTGGTTCCTATACTCCATAGATCCCATGTTAGCCAATGAGGAATAGCAGGGCGTTGCAGACCGCCTTCCACCATGATGCCTAATTTTGGTGGAGTGCGGTCACTTCCACCTGTTCCTGCATACAGTACTGCCGGCTGCCATTTTCTACTGCTAGTGCTCATGTTTCGATTCTGTTTGTGCATCATTGGTGTCGACTGTACACCTAGAAAATTCTGGTGTCCAAATCACATACATGTACTGTGTACTATGATGTTGTGTGTCCATGCATGCTCTTGTCACACCCTTTAGGCCCACTTAAATACCAACCATTGCAGAGGAATATGAAGGAGAGGTATGCACTCGTTTACAGACCCCTTGTGGGCATGGGTACATTGGAGGACTGCCACATCATACTCAACTATCTCCTGGACAAAATCCACAATCACAGAGCTGTGTCCGCAATTGGAGCCTGATCTGATACCTGCAATCCGTTGCACCACAGCAATTCCCCCTCTTGTGCAGGTCCTGTCAGTGCTCCATTTCCTGGCAACTGGTTTATTCTAGGTGACTGTGGGCTTGGCTGCAGGAATGTCGCAGCCAATGTTCTCGATTGAGCTTGGAAGGGTTTAAACTGCCTTGCTGAGAGATAGGTGCAGCTACATCGCATTCCCCTAGGTTGATGATTTGCCTACTGTGAATGTGGATTCTACGCAAAGGGACACTTACCACATGGGACTGGGGCCAAAGACGGCACCCATATTGCCTTAGTTCCCCCCAGGGCCAATGAACAGCTGTACAGGAATAGGAAGCGTTTCCACTCACTCAATGTCCAGATGGTGTGCGTTGCTGACCAGTATATCTCCCTCATCACTGCCAAGTGTCCTGGATCTATGCATGATGCCTATGTCTTTAGGAACAGCAGTGTCCCACAGGTGATGACACAACTACAGAGGCATAGAGTGTGGCTCACAGGTGAGCATGAGTCCCCACCCAATGTATGTCAGTGTATGTCTACTGGAGTCATACCCCATGCCATTGTGCATGGTTAATGTGTGTCCTTAACTTCTTGCAGGTGAGTCCAGCTACCCAAACCTGTCCTGGCTGTTGACCCCAGTCCGGAATCTGAGAATAGGGGCTGAGAATCAGTACAATGATGCTCGTGAGCATACTAGGAGGATTGTGAAATTAACCTTTGGTCTCCTGAAAGCCACTCCCCTGAGAAGGTCTGCCAGATTGTGGTAGTGTGCTGTATGCTGCACAATTTGGCCCTCAGACACCATGTGCCCTATCTGCAGGAGGAGGGAGGTGACAATGCAGCAGTGGCAGCAGTGGACTCTGAGGACAATGAGGAGGAGGAAGAGGGGGAGGATTTGGACAACAGAACACAGATCATTCAGCAGTACTTCCAATGACACGCAGATAAGACTGTTGATCCATACATGTCTACATTTGATTTATGTGCTGTGTGGGTGTATAATTATGCCAGTCACTAACTTTGCATCACAGTTGACTGTAACCTAAGCCTTCCTTATTGCAGATGTTGATGTGGTTACAACAGTGAACTGATGTGATGACTACAGACTGCTGATACACATTTGTTGGATGGCTTCGCACATTACAGGACATTTGCACATGATAGAGCATTTCAATACAGTTCAATACTTTGCACATTTCTTTCTGATAAAGCACTATTACTCAAGTTGTGTACAAATGTGTGCTTATTTAAAGACAAAAAACAATGGGAAGTGCAATAGAGGGGTGTGATAGTTAAGGAAAAGTTCAGAGTAGTGTCCCAGTCTGTTTGTGGCACTGGTCTAGTGTCCATGGGGCCATAGGAAGAGTAGCAATGGCAGTCCATATTAAACAGGGTGACTCGTTGGGACACAAGGGGGACATTCGGGAGGGGCTCATTTCCTAGTGGTGGTCTTGGTCTTGGCAACAGTCTCTGGTGTCTGTCTGGGTCACAGGGAATGCTTGCAGGGTAGTTCACCTTCTGCAGGGGGAGGGGCGCTGGTGGCCTGCAGGTCCTGTGGCAGGTCCTCCTGTCCACTAGCTGCAGCTGATGTTGATGACTGTTGGGTGGACTGGCTAGTGGGAGAGGGCTCCTAATGTGCTCAGCACCCCTACGAGGGAGGATATGTTGGCATTTAGGGACTGAAACTGCTGCATGACCTCCTGGTGGTGTACCACCTCAAGCCAATGGTTCTCCTGCATGATGGTGATCACCTGGCCCATCCTGTCTTGGGTTTGTTTGTATGCTCCCAGGACATTTGTGAGTGCCTCTTGGGCAGTCAGTTCCCTGGGCCTGTCCTCTTTCTGGTGCACAGCTGCCCTCCGAGTGTCCCTGGCCTCCTGTGCCTGTGTCCCCTGAATGGTGTGCCCACTCCCAATGACACGAGGACCTCCATTGTCTTCCCTGTGTGGTCTAGACTTAGATCCCTATACATGTGGGCACACCATTGATTTATGTGTCCTGTGGACAGAGGTTTGGGGGTTTGTATAGCAGCTGTGGTGTTTGAGTCGGGGGGTGCCCTGTGGTGGACAGGGTGTGGAATGTGGTGTACGACTGACCAGTGGTCACAGATGGGCCAGGGAGTTCCTCCCGATCAAGACCTCCTGAATTACTGTCATCACTGAGAGCATTGTCTGGTAGGGGACTGGGTTGCGGTGGCACCTCCACAATGCTGACATTGGCTGGGGCACCAGTGGGGATGAAAGTGATGTGTTAAGGTACATTTCTGTGACATTTTCTGCATTTCCAGCTTTCCCAGAGATACTGGTGTTGTCCTCCAACCTTTGGTGGTATGTGGTGATGTATTGTGGGATTGGTAGTTCCCCATGCTGTCCATGCATTGGTAGTGATTGTGCATGCAGAGCTGGAGGGATGTACTTGCAGTGGGCATGGCATGCAGGGCTAAACATTTAGGTATGGTTAATGGGGTGATGCACTGTGTGGGATGGAGTGGGGTGAAGGGAGTCAGGGTGAAGTGGTGATTTGGTCTGCAGGAATGGGGTGGTGGTAGGTTGTTAATGTTGACTCACCAGTGTCCAGTCCTCAGGCTACTCCAGTGAGCCCCTCAGGATGCACGATTGCCAAGACCTGCTCCTCCCATGCTGTCAGCTGTGGGGGAGCAGGTGGAGGTCCACCGTCAGTCCTCTGGATGGCGAGCTGGTGCCTTGATGCAATGGAATGCACCTTCCCCTATAGGTCATTCCACCTCTTCCTTATGTCGTCCCTTGTGCATGGATGTAGTCCCACGGCGTTCACCCTATCCACAATCCTCCACTATAGCTCTATATTCCTGGCAATGGATATCTGTTGTACCTGTGCTCCAAACAACTGTGGCTCTACCCTGGCTATTTCCTCAACCATGACTCGCAACTTCTCATTGCTGAATCAGGGGGGCGTTCGTGGGGACATGGGTGTTGTGTGGTGGGTGTGTTGTGCAGAGGGTGTTAAGTAATGTGGTGGAGTGTGGGGAATGTGGTACTTGATGGATGAATGGGTAGTTGTGGTGTCTGTGTGAAGTTGTCTCTATGATTTGCGTCGCTAGCTGTTGCGTTTTTTTCATGTCTGCAAAGGATTTGTGGGTAGTGTGGGTGTGTGTTTTATAGTGCTGTTGGTGGGTGTTTGGGGTGTGTGTATCTGTGTCAGGAGTGACATTTTTGTGGGGGAGAATGTTGTCTTTTGGGTAGCCATTTCAGCTGTGGCAGTGTTGTCTGCCCTTAACTGTCTGCTGTGGTGATTGGTGGGTCTTTATTTGGAGGGCGTTGTTTTGTTGACATAACAGAATGAGTGGTAGTTCTGGCAGTTTATCACGTTCAGTGGGTCTGGCCAATTTGTGGTTGTGTCAGTTTTCTGTCAGGTTTGTGTGTATGTGTCATAATCTGGGCAACGGATGTTCACCTCTGTGGGCGGTGTTAGTGGCAGTCACCTCAGCGATATTAGGATTTTACCACCAATGTCGTAATGAGGGCCATAATTTCCAACACTGGTGATCAGTGGTGAGAATAGTTCTTGTGTTTTTCCAGTGCCATACAATAGGTATTTGTTCACCCCTCCTACCCACAGTTAAAGGTAATTTTGATTTTTTTCTTCTTCTGCAAGTTTTCCGTGCATTACATTTTTAACCAATCTTAGACATCATGTCACTGGCTGGGTCCACAAGTGGAGCTGAGGAATTTGACCTGGCTAAACTGGAGAAGTACACAGTCCCCTAACTGAAGGGCTTTTGCAAGGATATGGGGGTACTTGACTGTGGAGCTTCCAAGATGGGAGAATTTCAAAAGGCGCTGAGGGCTTAGGCAGAGTCCCGCATCCAAGAGAATGATGAGTTGGGGGAGCCTGAGAAGGGCTCTTCCAAGGATCTGCCAGCAGCAGTAGGGGATGACACCCCTGGAGTTGTTACTCCTGTGAGACCAGGAAGCAGCGTCTCCAGTCATGGCCTTACCAAAGAGAAAAGGATAGAGAAGAGAGAATACCAGCTGCAGTTGGCAAGGTTAAAAATAGAGGAGAGAAGAGCAGAAAGGCAGCCTGAGGCTGAAAGATCCTTAGTTGGGAAGAAAAGTATATTTACTCATGAAGTTAGTCTGAATGAGCTGGAACTCAAGGCTAGGCAGTCTGAATCCAGCAGTGATGATGGCAGCATACATGCAGGACCTGCAGGAGACAAGAAGGTTAGTATGCCCAATGATGTGGTGCCCAGTTATAAAGTGGGAGACGACATTGACAAGTGGTTTTCTGCTTATGAAGTTGCACTGAGGGCATATGGGGTTCCAGAAGATCACCTGGAGTGGGTCTGTGAAAACACATGCCTACACTTGGGAGAGACACACTTCTGACATTAGAGGTTGGGGACCAGAACACGTACACTCCCATGAAAACCATTTTGAATGGAAAATTTGGAATGACCCCTGTGAAGTATTGCTAAAGGTTCAGGAACAGTAACAAGCTCCCCAACAAATCATGGGTAGACTCCCTTGATTACTCCAGTAAGGCACTGATTGGTTGGATGCGGGGCAGCAAAGTCAGTGATTATTTGGAGTTTTACAAGAAAGCTTTTTTTTTTGTTGTCCTCATTCAACCCCGTATTCTGAGCCACCATTTTATCTGAACAGCCTTCTCCCCCTCTAGATAAGAGAGGGGCCTTAACCGGGGGAGGGTGGGACACCATTATATCTCCCGGTTTGCCTAAACAAACCAGCGGGAGTGGCAAGCGGTGACTAATCATTGGACGGAAAACAACAAACCAATTTCAAATATTTTCAAAACAGTAAATTCTCAAATAATTCATAACACTCCCCCACAATTTGACAAAGGCAACCAAAGTGCCGCATTTCTCCTAGTACCCCGCGTATTCAAGTCCATGTTCGAGGTGCGGAGAACTGCATTGAGCCAATCCATATAACTCGGAGTTTGCAAATTTAATTCCAACCCAACAAAGTTACATAAAACAGAAATTTACAGTTAACATTATGCACCCTACTCCCTGTACCCTCTTCCTGTAGCTGCCCAAAAATAATCAACGGGAGTGATACAGTAATTTCCCAACCCAACATAGATGACACTGCCCCAAAAACTTCCTCCCAAAACAAACGAATAGCAGGGCAATCCCAAAACATATGAATATCCGTTGCTCCTGCACCACCGCATTTCAAACATTTAACCACTTCTCCATTCTTAAACATAGAAAGTTTTGCCGGCGAGATACATGCTCTGTGTAAAGTATAAAGATGATTTTTCCTTAATGGGGCTGGCTTCACTACTTCATAAAGGATCGACAACAACTTCTTCCACCATACACCACCCTTATCGCCAGGCACAGCGTTACCCCACAGATCGGTCGGTAGGGTAAAACTCCCATCCAGTGTTTCTAACATTTCCCAATACCAAACCGCCAACTTCTTTACAGGGGCAGAAACTAAGAATTCTAAAAAAGAATCCTCTAATGAACTGACCACCCCCAGCCCCCCCTTAATTCCTTTTTCCACTCTCTTATGTGCAAATACTTCAACCTAGACAGGGATCCACTCGTTATCCCTACCAACTCCTCCCATGAAAGTAAAGTACCCTCTCGAGAGAGATCACCCCAATTTTCCACCCCTGCCTTTTTGAGTGGTAGTACTAAAATATCTTTACAGCACTCTGGGGTGCCCGGGGAGTCCCAAATAGGCGCGTGATAGCTATAATAATGAATACCAAGTCGTCGTCTCAGCTGATACCAACTCCTTGCCAGTCCTTGTAATACTTTCAATTTAATTTTTTGGAAGAATTTAGGATCGCTGAATTTAAAAAGGAAATGCCTTGAGGCCCCTTTTACAGTTGAAACCATTGCCTTATACATTCCGCCCACTGCTCCAACATCTGGACATACAAACAACATCCTTGAGTTCTTGAATAAGAAAGCCCAAGCATAATATGCCAGATCTGGTAAGGCCAATCCTCCCTTTTCCCTTCTTCTGCGTAATTTCTTCCAGGATATCCTTGGCCCCTTTGAACTCCAAATAAAACTATTTATCGCCTGCTGCTTTTTATCCAAATATCCTTTATGCATTGCCAGAGGAATTGCTGCAAACACGAAATTCCATTTAGGCAAAATGAACATCTTAATTAAATTTACCCTCCCGAGTATCGTCAAAGGGAGATATGCCCATTTTAGTAGCATACCTTTACACTCAGCTAACAGTTTTCATGCATTCCTCTCCACTAGATCCTTAAGATTATGAGTCACTAAGATTCCTAAATACCGTACTTCCTGCTTACTTGGTATCGACCCTACTTCCATATTTCATTGCATAGTTTCCGTTTTTCCCGCCTTAACCTGATATCCTGATATGCTTCCAAATTGCTCAGCCAATTCTTTAACTGTATTAAAGGCCAATGGCAAATTATTAGTGTATATCAGCAGATCATCTGCATATAAAGACATTTTTTTTCCAACCATTGCAGCGAAAAGGAGGGATGAGGCTATTTTGCCTAATTTTTCTGGCAAATGGTTCGATATACAGGTTAAACAAAACAGGGGACAGGGGACAACCCTGACTGGTACCTCTAGAAATTGTTATAGGTCCTGTAAGTTTTCCATTAACCAATACCTTAGCAAAAGGTGCTGTATAAATCTGATCGATAACCCCACAAAACTTTGTTCCTAAGTTGGCCCGCCTTAAAATTGATTAAAAAAAATTCCAATTTACTTGATCAAAGGATTTCATTGAGTCTAAAATAATAATTGCCAACGGAGCTCCAAATGTTGTAGCCATATCTATCGCCCCAATCAATTCAAAAGTTAACTCATGCAAATATCTACCTTTAGAAAAGCCTTTTTGGTCTGGGTGCACCAAATTATTAACTATCTTACTCAGCCTATCCGCTAAAATTTTAGCTAATAATTTATAATCGCTATTCAACAACGATATAGGCCTATAAGAAACACATTTCGCAGGGTTTTTATCAGGTTTCCAAATTAATGAAATAAACGCCTTATTCCACAAAAGAGGAATGTTATTGCTATGTTCAAAAATCCCCCCAAACAACTCTGTCAAAACGGGGATTATTGAATCCGCTAATACCTTATATACCTCCACTGGGATACCATCCGGACCCAGGGCAGGCCCAGACTTACTGCTATTCAAAATTCTCCTAATTTCCTCTCACGTGATTGGGGCATTCAGCACTTCCCTCTCCTGCGATGATATACATAAAGATATATCAGACCCCATCCAATCCGTTACCATACCTTCTCCCACCTCTAACTCCTCCGAGTACAATTGTGTAAAGAAGTTTTGAAAAAGATTCTATTGCCACATCATCCGTTCTTCTTTCTCCTGACTGCTCCATTTCAACCTCCTTGATATAGTTCCTTACTCGATCTGCTTTACCTTTCCAAGCAAACAACTTCCCAGCATTTTCCCCATACTCAAAATTGGCCAATTTGCTTGCCTCCCATTTCCTTTGAATTCGTCCCTGTAATACCTTCTCCAACTGTCTTCTCAACCCATCAAAGCTAGCCCTCAAAGCCTCTGTCTCACCTGATTCTATCATTTCCAATTTATACTTCCGCATTACCTGCTCTATCAGATTAATCTCATTTCTAAACACTTTATGCTTCTGAGTAGATATGTTCATAATCTCCCCTCTAATCACCGCTTTAAACGTATCCCATACTGCTGATATTGGGATGGACCCTATATTTACACTAAAAAAGAATTCTGATTCCTTACGCAACTGCATCACCACCTCCTGATCCAGTAATAGAGAACGGTCAATCGTTCAATGATTACTAAGTATTCTTTGCGGGAAACTCATATCAAGCACAAGAATGGAATGGTCTGATAAGTGAGAGGGCAGATACACTATCTTTTTCACGTCCTCTCTCAAGCGTAAATCTAATAGAAAGTAATAAATTTGAGAGGCATGCCTCTGTATTTATTATTAAAAAGGGAAAAATCCCTACTATTCCCCACGCTTTGTCTCCAAATATCGCACAAACCAAATTCTTTCATCATCTTCCTTAAATATTGTTGCGATTTAGGCGTGTCTCGCGACTTACATTTATGCCTATCCAGCTCATTATCTAACACTACATTAAAATCACCCATCAAAATGACTGCGACCGAGAATTCAAGAAGCTGAGAAAAAAGGCGCCTTAGAGGTTCTATATCATCGCAATTGGGGCCGTAGTAGCCTGCTAAAATCAAATTACGACCATCAAATTGTACTTTAACTACCAACCACCGCCCTATTGTGTCCGATCTTACCTCCAAAATTACTACATTTCCCTATGGTGACTGTTTGAATAGAATAGCCACACCTTTAGTATGATAATTGTGCTCTGTACATGTAAATGTTTGAACCCACCTCAGCTTTTCTATTACGCTGATACACTCTGCCTTTGTTAAATGTGTTTCCTGCAAGAATAAGATTTGAGCAGTTGAATCATGCAAGTACCGTAATATTCGCTCCCTTCTCCCTCTCAGACCATTAACATTCCAAGAAAGAATTTGCAGTGATC
This sequence comes from Pleurodeles waltl, assembly GCF_031143425.1. Taxonomy (NCBI): domain Eukaryota; kingdom Metazoa; phylum Chordata; class Amphibia; order Caudata; family Salamandridae; genus Pleurodeles; species Pleurodeles waltl. The sequence goes on from NC_090440.1 coordinate 1,848,705,578, forward strand.
CTCGTCCCCTGGTCTCTCTCCCCACTAGCTATCTCGCAAATCTTACAGAACAAATAACCAGGTTGAACGAGGCACTTTTTTTAAAAACTCTCTCCCCTCAGCCCCCACCCTGCCCAACCCCCCCACTCACAAACGTGACAGGGCTATTCCTTCCAGATCAGAATCTACCACTTAAAAGTATATGAGGGCAGTTTGAATGCTAGTTAGTGCAAGCAGCTCTTTCCTGGCAGATTGCAACCACCAAGACAGCCAGGCTGTCCACTGGCGGCAACCTGAAGTTGCCGGCGGTCTGACCGTGACCCTACATAATGAGGCCCTAAGTCTTGTAAATGCAAGGTGACTGTTTTAATCTGTCTACAGATGTGAACAGCACCTGTGAGGGTTGTTTGATTTTATTATACTATGCCTCCACTGGGTAGTTCACTTAAGTACCCCGCCCATGCAGTGAAGCTGTGCACCTTAAAGTGAGCCCTTACTGGGATCCCTCCTTATTCTATCCTTCAGTGTGTAGATCATAAGGTAAATGGGGCAATCTACCCTGAGACTTGTTCTGGGAATGATATCTGCTTAAGAACAGATCAACTTTTATGTCAAGTGCTATTTCTGACTATGATTTCTGACATTCACCCCTGCCTCACTACAAGTCTTTGCTTCCTAAAGGTGCCTTTTCTTGGCTAGAGCTTTTTGAATCAATCCCACATAGTTCACTGAACCATAATCACACTTCATTGATTTAAAAACGGAATTGCTGTGTATAACTTCTGCTTCTACATGCAAAATAAATATTTCCCCCATATCATGTTTCACATATGGAGCTAAATATCAATAATGGCCTCCAAATCATCTTAAAACAGATTGGCTGCCCTTGCAGACCAAGCTCCCTTGGACCTGTGGTGCTGCTGAATATATTGTGCATGATTTTACCTTTTCCCTTATATTTTATTTGAAGAGTTGTTTTCAATTGTTTTGTGAGGACAATTGTTTAGATTTTTTTGTCATACTTTCATATATATAAAAGAAATGTGCACCTACAAGTTTAGTAATTTATAATTGTATTTTTATTTTGTAGTACCTCATACACTATTAAAGTATTTTTTAATATTATCCATGCTGTTAAACTAAGATGAAAAAGGTGATTGAAGGATACCTTTAAGGGCAAATCTGTGAATTGTTTCTGACAATAAAAAAGCTGAAGTCAGCAAATTGGTGAACAGCAATGTCCTTGCTTTTTAATATTGACAGGCTAAGCATTTTTTATGCCCAAAGTCAAAGAACTAACCTGAATGGGGGTGACTTAAGATTACATATTCATAATTGATTTATTGCTGATGTGATGCTGACATTTTTGAAGGTCATACACCTAAAACAAATTCTGAATTTACAAATTTTGACAGTGACAATGTGAGTCTGTTTTAACTCCTACACGTAATTCATCCGAATAGCTTTCGAATGCTTCAACTGTTGCACATTCCGAGGAGAGCTTCTAGATTTCTTTTCAAAATTCCAAGAAGTGTGCAACCACAAATGTAGGTGTAAAAGTAGGGAAGTATTGGCATTTTTTTGTAATTGGGGCTTTATCAAATACTTAACCGCATATTTCACTATCATAGCATTATGCAGCTCAATGGTAATCTCACCACAATTTAGTTTAGGCAATTATGTGTTTCAAGTGCCACAGGCTCACATCACCAAACATAAGGGTCACAATTGATAATGCACTTTTTTGAATAGTGACTGCCACTTCTAAATCAAAATGTTGAACTAGCATTGCCAGTGCCAATAGGTCTTTCTCAGCTGTATGAACAGCCAAGGCTGATTGGCATTTGGATGTTCAATGCTTGTTTATAATTGCCTTCAGTGTCTGTCAGGATCGATGTTGCATCTTTCACATTTCTGCTGCAGTTTACTAGTGACCATTAGTTGGCAATGATGTGCAACAGTCTAGTGGTGTGCAATCCTGACTCTATTGTAATGGTCTGGCTTGACAGCACGGCTATCACCAGACAATTATGTAAAAATCACAAGGAGTTGGGCTTTTGCTCTGCCCACATGTTGGGAGCCAGGATTACATGTTTTGTTTGGGCACACATTCTATCTTTCTACAAAAAGTGCTTTCCCGCCAAAAAGGTGTGATCATTTTATTTATTCTTGTGGTTAAGTTTGCGCTTTCAGGGGCGCACACATGACATTTCAGTGCTTAAATAACTAAATAGATTACGGTGTTTGTGTCTGGTAGCAGTACTGATTAGAGATGGTCAGTCAATAACCTACATGGATGGTTAGGTCTGGCTTAATAGTGAAATTGTCACCTGACCTTTTACCTTTTTTCACCAAGGATTGGCTCTGATGAATATTGTTTTCAATGCTGGATGTAGCAAGACCACACAAAGCTGTTGCATCCAATATTGCGTCAATAAATGTTCTGGGTTCAGGCCATCTAACAGGCAAGTATCTTGAAATAAAATAATACACTTTAAGGATGTGCCTGTGTGAATGATTTCTACAATTCTACCCGTACATATCCACTACACAGGCATGCCACCAGATAAAGAGTAAGGTAGCTGTTAGTTGTAGCTATCTGTTTCATTTGACACCTTACCATGCTTTTACATTAACCCTTTATCATAAATGTAATGTTGTGTGCAGCTAACATGTTACTATTGACTACTGCAAGCAATACTCATACTTCTTGATTTACAATGGGAAAAATACACTGGTATATGTGTCAGGCATCAACTTTATAAATGAAAACGTAGGCACATCATTAAGCACAGCTATCTTGTAAAAAGCAATCAACCAAATATATTTATAGTTCTGTGATTCCTTGTGAGTGATGGGTATGTAGAGGAGTCACACTGAGTCTTTCTGCAAACCATCTACTATACAAAGCCATTAGGCAAATTTTCTACTCTGCTGCAGAGCAAGAAGCAAGTTTAAAGGTGTTATCATTGATAAAAATGATGACAATGTACGCCATGATATGTGTACACACAACAAAAAATTTGCATCACTGTTGTAGAATCCACCTAATGTGACCTCCTCATCAACCTTTAGTTAGAAATATGTGGCCAGGAAAGCCCTGTGACTTAGGCCTTAAACAGCTGATTGACAGATCACAGGTGGGGTGACACATAGACAAACACTTGAACAGGAAAAACCCATATTGATTGCTTAAATAGGCAGCGACACGGCAATGGACCTTGGAGATTGACCCCCAATAAGATGCATTTGGCCAGAGGGGTGCGCGTTTCCAAAACATAATTAATGTTAGATGCCACATTATCTTAATAACACTCAGCCAGTCAGAATGCAATAAACACACAACATGCAGTAAGCATGCACTCTCCATGATGGACATCTGGACATGTTACCTATTGGGCCACATTATGTTCATGCAAGGTCGAGACCCACCTGTGCACTTTATCAGCAGGTCAGATTTATTTCTCCGTGATTAGGCCTGGATGCCTTTCCCCAAAGAATGCATATAATTGTTTTTTTTTTCTTGTTTTTTTTTTAAGTTCTCATTTAATAACAGAAGACAGGAGAAGCCCAAATTGTGTCCCACTCTGGTCAGACCCTGACCAAAAAGTTGACACCTGAGAGGTAGTTTCCATCAACCTGAGGAGAAGATGCATGAAGGGAGAAAGAGAAGAACTAATCCCGCACCTTCCCCTCCTCTCTGTTATGTCTTATTGTTTAATCATTGGATTCTTACCTTATTCACATATCAGGAATGTAGCTGTGTTATGCAGCCCGTAGGCTAGGGATGGGAGAATTATTTGTATAAAAAACTAGAAAGTGTTCCCACATTCCCCGGCATTTGTCTGAACCATTACTGCAGTCTAAATCAGCAATCCTTTTCACCGACAACAGCCAATCAACATGAGTAGGGGGAGATCTAGATATCCACTTAATACAAATCTCCCAACGAGCTATTAACACCAGGTAGAAAATAAGGTAGGCCTGAAGTTTCACAATTTGCCATGTGAACTCCTCCCAAATCCCTTTTGTAATCCAAATACAATCATTGGCAGGCTTACCTGTATTGGTATGTTCAGAATGATTGAAATAATCTTACCCACTTTTCCCCAGAATGCTTAAATATCTGGGCACTGCCACCAAAAATGTATGTCATCTGCATCTTCCCAGTCACATTTCAGGCAGTTGTTCTTCCTATGAACTTCAATTTTAGCTAACTTTCTGGGAATCCAGTAGTCCCAGTATACAGTGAACAGATGACTCCTTCTTAGGGGTGCAGATTTCACCACAAACCATAGTTTACTCATTGATACTTGCCAATGATGAGAGAGGTCGAGGGCCGGAAGATCCGGTTTCCAAACCTCTACCGGTGATGGGAGAGAGGCATCTTCTGCTTGTATTAGTAACCAGTACCATTTTGAAACTTCCTTCATTATTTTCCGAGTATCCATTATTACACTCTCCCAGTCCGTGGCATATCCCACCTCAGGTTCTCCTTGTAACCAAGTCTTGATTTGTATATATTTTAACCTCGATAGCCTAAGATTTGTCACGTTTGATCGGGAATCCCACGAAATCACCGAACCCCCTATGACTAGTTGTCCTCATCGCGAAATTACCGCTTCTATTAATGGGATTGCTAGTGCATCCTGCAAACATGATGGTGTACCGAGCAAGTCCCAGATTGGGGCCAACTCACTTTAGTACGGGATTCCCAATTTTCTTCTCACTAGATACCATATCCTACAGGCCATGTTAAGAACTTTTAATTTTACTTTTTTTGTAGTATCTAGGATGATATAAAGAAAACAAGAGCCCCGCTCCCGGAAACCATCTGTTAAAGCCCGCCATCGAGTGGATGTATATTCTTTGGACAACAGTAGTCTAAGGTTTTTCATTTGAAAGGCCCAAGAATATAGCTGAAAGTCAGGGAGTACAATTCCTCCCTCTAGTTTCTTTTTCCCTCACCTTCTTCCAAGCAATCCTTGGGTTTTTATATGACCGGATAAAACTGACTATTTCCCCCTGCAATTTCCGTAACCAGTCACTTTTTAAAAATAGGGGCACAGCATTAAATATAAAGGTAAATTTAGGCAGTACCACCATTTGTATTAAGTTTGTTTTGCCTAAAATGGAAAGTTGTAGGTGCGACCATTGCTGGAGAGATCTCTGTTTCCCTCAAAAGACTGAAAAAGTTTGTCTGAGCCATCTCAACCAAGTTCTTAACCACCTTTACCTCTAGATATTGAATTTCATCTTTCTCTATAATATTATCCTGAGGGCCATTCCAGATCATTAGCTCTAATTTATCAGAATTAACTAAATAGCTGGAGATTCTCCCGTAGCCTACTGTGATTTCTAAAAGCTCTGGATAAAATCTTTGAAAGTCTTGGGAATAAATCAAAAGATCATCAGCATACAAGGCCTCCTTCTTAACCGAGCTTTGATACTGGAAGGGTAATATTCTCTGATCTTGTCTAATTCTCCGGGCCAATGGCTCGATATATAAATTAAAGAGGAGTGGGGAAAGAGGACATCCATGTTGTGTTCCTCGTTCAATTCGAAAGTGTTGTAAAGGATTACCATTGACAAGAATCCTGGACATAGGTGTTTTGTAAACTGCTTTAATAGCCTTAAGGAAATTGTTTCCTAATTGAGCATTAGTAGGGGTTGCAATGTCAATTGCGGAAACAAGGTCATGAGCCAACTCTCCTAAGTGCCTATCTCTCATAAAGCCTTTTTGATTATTGTGTACTAGGCCACTAATCACTTTATCCAGTCTCCTGGGAAGGACTTGTGTGAACATTTTATAATCATTATTCAGCAATCAGAAGGGTCTATACGACTCACATCTCCTAGCATCTTTTTGAGGTTTTAGTATTAGAGTTATGGTGGCCTCATTCTAAGAAGCTGGGACATGAGAGGAGTCAATTAACACAGAGTTCATAAGTTGAGTTAAACATGGGGTAAGTTCCTCCCTCAGGACTTTATATAATTCTGCAGGAATTCCATCCGGACCCGGTGCTTTCCCGTTTTTCAGCCCAGCAATGATGTTGTCTACTTCCCCTATTTGAATCCTTTAATTAAGGCACTGATTCTCCTTCTGCTCTCGCCTGGGGAGGGTATCTACTCTCATCCAATTTTCAATTTCCTCCTCGGAGGCAAATGTATCTTCTCTGTAAAGTTTCGAAAAAAACTTAACAAAGGCCTCTTCAATCTCTCGATCTTCTAGAGGTGTGGTACCCAACTCGTTGAGCATTAGTTCCTTAAAGGAATTTCTGGATTTACTAGACCTGGTTTTCTAAGCTAGTAGCCTCCCGCAGCCTTCGCCGTACTCAAAATGCGCTAGTTCTCTAGTTTCCCATTTAACCTTTACTATTGAGTCCAGGAATACCTCAAGTGAATTTTTCGCTTCCCAAATTTTATTCTGTAAATCAGCTTGTGCTGTTGGGTCCATTGAGATGTCTGAGCGAGCCTGTAGTTTACAAAGCTTTTGTTCCAGAGTCTCCAATGTGGATTTGGTTCTTTTTGCTCTAAAAGCTGGATAACTAATCAACTTCCCACAAATAAAGTCCTTATATGCTTCCCAGACTGTGCTTATCGAGGCCGAACCTTCATTAATTTCAAAGAAATCCTTTGAGTCTCTCTTTAACAGCCTTATGATCTCCTCCTCGCCCAGGAGTGACCTATCAAGTGTCCATCTGGTTTGCAAGTGGGAGCCAGTTAATGAGAGCACGACTTGCACAGCTGAGTGATCTGAAAGATGGTTTGTCTGGTGGGTGGCCCCTACTAACTAATTTCGGAGCCTTGCATCTATAAAAAAAAAAGTCAATCCTGGAAGCATGATCATAATTTTTATTTTGAAAAGAGAACTCCTTAATTTGTCCCTCTCTAGTTTGCCAGGGATCTATCAACCCCACATTCTTCATTATATTAAATGGACAGTTCCTCATCTTAGTTGTGCTGTCTAGCGGTAGACCTAACTAGGGCTGGATTTAATAAGACATTAAAGTCGCACCCCACTATTATGAGGCTTCTAACCTCCGACAACTGATTATAGAGTTCCAAAGTGGGCCTGGGTCATCCGTGTTTGGACCATAGTAAGAGACCAGGGTATACTCAACCCCTTCTAATCTCATATTCGCCATTAACCACCTCCCTCCAAGGTCTGCCCTTACCTCAGTCAAGCAACCTTGAACCACATTTTTAATGATAATTGCCACCCCTTTCATGTTACAGGTTTGATTAGTACAAGCAAACTGGTTAATCCATATTTGACCCTTGAGAATGTTCATCCACTCCTCGTGCCTTGAATATGTCTTTGCATGAAGATACTCTGATTATGTGAGAGTCATAGGAACTATAAAATTCTCCTTCTCCTGCTATGTACCCTCAGGCCATTAACATTCTAGGTAAGGATTTTAAGCTTAAGACTGAGCCCTAACCCCTTCATCCTATTCCTATTTCAAGTATTTGCTTCTTGTATACCAAAAAGATGATGTTTAATCATGAGGACTCTTTTTTTTCCACATGTTCCCCACCCTGTGAACTGTTTCATTTTACTTTGTGTACCTCTAACCCATGAGTCCCCCCTCAACCCTCCCGGGGGAACATTCCATACTGGGTAATCCTACCCATGAGCTTTACCTCTCCGGAGCCAGCTAGCTCACCCCTATTATCTGTTCAATTAATACCACCACTTCTTGGGGATGCCTAATGTTGTGCATTTTATTTCTCCACATTACTCTCAAGGTAACAGGGAATTTCAATTGCGGAGTGGCACCCAAAGGCCTGAGCTCCTACATATGCTTTCCCAACTCCCATTGTTGATCTTGGCTTGCCCTAGAGATATCTGATCTTATTAAAAAAGACCAGCTCTTGTGATTGAAACCCCAAACCTTAAGGGCTTCTGTGATAATCTGCTCTTTTACTCAATATGAGCCAAAATTAACCAGCACTTTCCTAGGTTTGTCTCTGTTGGTATTCCTCCTAAAGGGATCCTGACAGAATATTTGTATTTCCAAGTTGAGATCAATGGGGCTACCATAGGGACATGCTCTTTAATTAAAGTTATAACAGAGTTTTTGATGTTGTCCCCTTCTGCTCCTTCAGGAATGTTCAGAAATCTGAGGTTATTCTGCCTAAAATTATTTTCCAAGGATTCAAGTTTATCTCTCAAGTCTTTTTTGCTTCGCTTTAATGCTTGAACTTTGTGCTTATTAGCTTCAACCTCAGCCTGCAATGCACAGAGGGAGGATTCCATAGCCCCTAGTCTCTCCGTTAGATTGGTAATTTTTGCGTCATGACTGTCACAAACCCCCTGAATTTTAGCTTGGTTAGATTCTGATGTTGCAAACTTATCTCTCATCTCTTCTAATAATGACTGTAGTATAATGTCGGTATGAGTCCTGCTACTCTGTACATTATCTGCCACATCACTCTCATAGCACTGGGGCTTGCTGTGACCCCTGTTTCCTTATTGTTCTTTGTAGGTAATAAATGCTGACTTTGAGGGGGCCCTTCCCTCGTGATGTGGCAGAGCTAATAGTAAGTTAGGGGGCTTACCTTCAGGTAACGTGCTTACCTCTGGCCTCAGTGCCTAACACAAATTGATTACCGATAAGCCAGAGTTTCTGCTCCTGTTGCTGTGTCCTGGGTTCAGGCCCTGACGGTTGTCTGGGGGTCATGTAAGAATATTCACCTGGCTGTCCTGGTATACGAACAGAGGAGCCTATCTTCCACTAACAGGCTCAGCAGGCAATCCTCCTTCTGGCTGAGCCGGAATCAGCAAGGGTCCTGTGCTGACGCTGCCCAGGCCACCCTGGAAACACAATCTGGCGGCCGCGCCTCTCCCCCGGGCGGACCAGCCAGGCTGCATGAAACCACTGCGGCAACAAGGGCAGCTAGCATGGTGAGATTTCTGGCCTTGTGGAGGGCTCCCTCTGTGCTGGGAACCCCATCCACCTAGGACGCGGCTTTCTGCGCGGCCCCCCCACTAATGTGAGTGAGGTGAGCAAGTGGGTCTTCCAGAGGGTGCAGGCTCGAAGCCGGTGTGCCTAGCTGGCCGCCACGTTCCCCTTCTGAGCGTCTTTCCATAGAATTGTTTTATGATGCTTCAAGAAATGCATATAATGTCACACAGAACCATTGTACTTTGAGACAAGCTTCAGACCCCAACTCTGTACTGCTCACCAGGCTGCTGTGTTTAATTAAACCATCTGTTCCTGTTTTGCCAAGCATCTCTTGACTTTCATTTTTTAAGGAAAATCCACATTAGAGGAACAAGATTTTCAAATTATAATAATCACAGACTATTATCTTTTCTACTTTGAAAAGTCAAGGATCTATCATTAAAAAATTTGAATTATAACTGGAAACCCTGTGAAATCAGAAAATGCCATAGGCAGTTTATTCAATATAATTTTTTGCCCAGTGTCCTACCAGGCTCTTCAGCAAATGCAATTTATAAATTCAAAACGCTAGCACCACCACCGATCTGTTATCTAAATTTGAGCACAGGAAATGGCTTTATCAGTCAATCAATACCAATGTGCTTTCAGGTTAATTCTTCCGAGATGACAAAAGCTCAGCTCATGAACTCCCTTTTTTCTCTGTGTCTGTCTTTCGCCCATCGGCATGTAAAGTCTTAGATTACTGAACAATAATTACAGAAATGCAACCTAACCAAGGCAAAATATGGATTCAAATTGCAATACGGGTATAGATCATGCATTAATGAAGCACTAAAATGATTTTTTGGGGCAAACTAGATCATGACATTAGATGAACTGAGATTTTAACAAAATTGTCAAAAGTAAAAATATGTGCAAAAACCTTTAGATGGCATTACCTTTCACTGCATCAATTTTCTGGAAGAGCAATAGTTCTATAATTTTTGCTATACAACTGGCAATTAAGAACACACCTTGTACTTAAGAATGTTCTTTGGCTGGAAACATCACTGCTCTATAGGACATATATTTATTGTTTTTTTTTTTTTCTTTGCAGAAAGACAGCTGCTAATATGAACGTTTGTGTCCAAAGGCCAAACCTGTTCAAACCTAGACCCAGGTTTGCTATGATTTTGCATCAGAGTTGCACTGCATTTTTGGCACAGCCCAGACACAAAATTCATCTTGGGATTTACAAAGTCACATAAATCCTTCTTTGTGTCACTTTGAGTAGCTTTGTAAAAGACAAAAGTCATGCAAGAAGCACTGCCTTTCATTATCTTCCTTCAGGTAAATTTTACATGGATGTTGCATGAGCGGTCCTGGCATCTACCTCTGTATTTTGAAGCAAACCTCTGTTTGCAAAGACCTGTACACATGGGTGCAAGAAATTGGGTTACTGGTTGAGTAGGGTGAAACAGTGGCATAACAAAACTTAAGCCCCCCTGGAAAGTACCTGGAGGGGACCCTAGTCCCTGTACTCAGTCAGGGGCCTGCCATCCGTGCACAGTGTGTTGTGCTGAGGGGATCCCCTGCTACACAGGGGCTGAGGAGGTCTTTGTTATGCCACGGAGTGAAACCCTATTCAAGCAGCAACCACAATCCTTGTCAGGGTGAAATCACAAGCAAACCCCAAATTAACCTGTGCTCAGCCCTTTTGTAGCTTGGCACAGAGCAGTAAGTCTTAACCTAGAGGTGATGTATAAAGTACTTGTGCAACGCTTTGAACAGTAATAGAAAGACAGCACTACACAATAGTCATCACACACCAAATTAGAAAAATAGAGTGGATTTCAATAAATAAAACAAGAAAACAATTAAAATCCAATCAGTTGAACCAGAGAGATTAAATTTAAAAGATTTAGGTCAAAATAGCACCAAATGAGATTGGGAGAAAGGCACAAGTTCAGGCCAACTGCTATGGACCGCAGGTCGGATCACAATCACCCTTTACTCTCCTTTCTAAGTAAGCTAAGCTAGTAAGCAAAATAAAGGCTGTTGTATGGTGTGGATGTGCCTCACAAGGGCAGGCATGAATGTAATTGCCATTCTGCCACCCTGCAATTCAATGATTCACTCAACACAGTTATGGGATCAGTACTTTTCCCTCAAACTGGCTTAGCTAAGATTCTCCTAATATGACAACCATGAACCAAATCAACCAAATCTGTTCTCACTGCTATTAGGTCATAAGTTTGGCTATATCAGAGGGCTGGGATATAATGGCAGTCTCAGAAGTGGGAGGGTCAATACTTTTCAGATTTACTGCTGTCTGTCATAAAGGCACTTAACTATATGCCCTGAACCAGAGTAGCAAGATAGGCTACTCACAAGAGAGAATGTGGGATACCTGGAGCCCTATATGATTAAGCCACTCAGACATACATCCAAGAAATAAACATTACAGTGAATTGTGTTCATTTACCAAGATTTGGAACACTCATCTGCACGAGACAGAAAATAACAACTTGGCAGCTTAGACTGCAGTGGAACTAGTAGTTATAGGTAGAGGGTGTGGAGCAATGCTAGTAAGCCTCCCTGGGCATTAGGAAGAGGAAAAGCTTGTAATTGCTAAAGTAGATGACATAGCTAATATCTAGAGATTGAAATGTTAATATGTCTAGCTTTAAATTGTTAACAAACACAAATATATGATCTTGTGCATGCTTGCTATGCAGTTCCATACACTAGCACCAGCTCTGTCATTGCCAATGACTAGTTCTCATAGACGTAGCTGAACACATTTGGTCAAAAACAAGATGATGATGGGTGGAATGATTGAGTTAATCTCAGACACTGACATTAGCTCAGGCCACAGCCCAATCCATCGTTTTTATTGCCCACCACACCATCTCAGTTTGGACTCAGCTATTAGCAAATCAGTCTTGATCCTGCTCCTAAAGGAAACAGTCCAGCCTGAACTTTGACAGCTGTTTTGAGGTGCATCAGTTATGTAACATGCAGAGTATTGTGCTTTTTACAAGAATGTTTTAACATAATGTTCTTCTTTGTACATTATATTGAATGTATCAGTGTATTTTTGTAACTTTGGGTTACTTTTCAGCTTTTATATAAACGAAAATATAAATAAAAAAATAGTAATTGATGATAAGTTTCCATGTAAATGACCTCTGATTTTATTTGGGTCCAAATGTCTTCTGATTTGTATGAATCACAAACATTTGCATCCCTATTTACTTCATGAACTATTTTGAAGTTGAGCATGCAAGCGCTTTGACCTGTTGAAAGTATTGTGGGCTTCTGAGGGTGAGTGTTTGAAAAGTTTCAACACTCTGTCAATCTTTTTATTTTGTGATATTGCCTTGTGCGCCCTAGGTGGCTAGGGTATGCCCAGATGTGGGTCTCTCGCTTACTATGCCACTTGATTCAAGCTAGTCTTGCTGATGAAGATTGATACCCTGACATCAGTCCCAGGATGCTTGAATCCTATCCAGGGAGGACCTGGCTTGGCAGTTCGGGCTGGACTGCTCTCATTGGGAGCAGAGTCAAGACTGATTTGCATATTCCTGGGTCTGAACTGGGTGACGTGGCAAGCAAAATAACAATGGATTAAACCCAGATATGTGACTGGGGGTGAGTGTTTGAAAAGTTTCAACTCTCCTTGCATCATTTTATTTTGTTATATTGCCTTGTGTGCCCTACATGGCTAGGGTATGCCCAGACGTGGGTCCCTTGCTTGCTGCACCACTGGATACAAGCTAGCCTGGCTGATGAAGGGTGATACCCTGAAATCAATCTCAGGATGCTTGTAGCCTGTCCAGGGAGGATCTGGCTTGGCATTTCGGGCTAAAGTGCTCCCATTGGGAGCAGGGTCAAGACTGATTTGCATCGGAATGATTATGGAAAGTGTTTATTGGTGCACTTGGTCTTTTTTGACTATATAATGTACATTTTATACAGTCAATGAACAATTTATGTTTATATCTGTTTATAAAATTTGTAAAGAATTGAGACACAAAAAAAAGACTGATTTGCATATAGCTGGGTCTGAACTGGATAGACGTGGCAAGCAAAATAACAATGGATTAAACCAAGACCTGTGACTGGGGGTGAGTGTTTGAAAAGTTTCAAAACTCCAGTCATCATTTTATTCTGTGATATTGGCTTTTATCTATGCCCACCGCACGCCCATCACTTTCACTTATTCGTGGGATTGCCTTTCAAAAATCCTTCATTATCATTGGTCAATGCTTTATGTTTGTCCCTTCTTGGGACAGTTTTGTTACCGCTTTTCATTCTGCCTCTTTTACATGGATAATTGCATGATTGCCAATGTGTTTGACTGCAAGCGAACTTCTTTTTCTTTTTGTGTCCCTCCTTCTTGGTCATGCTCATGATGGCCAATGGCTCTTTGAATCAGCTCACTTATGTCAACTGTTTTACTTTTAGTTTTCAATTTAAGTGGCAAGAAAAGTTCAGTTAGGAATTTACAAATCTAATAGCTCTAAGTCGAGCAAGTGCGAGACCCCTTGCATTGCAAATGCCTGTTTCGTGAGTTGCCAAAACAGTTGCAATTCTCTCCTGTCACAGTTCACGCTCATGACACTGCTTGTTGGTACTACAGTGTGTCCATGCACTGGGTCCTGCTCTCCTTTAAATTTATGCTTTTAAATGAAATCTTAGCCTGAAGACACTAAAAGCACATTAATCCTAAAACATGGATGCATCTATGTTGATGGCACTTGCACAATTTTCTTTTTTAAATACATTCTTTTACCTGCGTATGCCCGCCAAACAACTTAAGACTTAAGATGCTTTAAAGCCCGCCCTCAGCTCAGGCTACGATATAGACACAGAACTAGGATAAATGAGTACAATACAGAGTCTGTTGATAAGGGATGTAATGGTACTAATTATTCTTTGTCAAGCGTCCCTGTGCAGTACATTGCTCATATTGTTACCAGACACTTGGATAAACCACAAATTACTCTTGCATTGGTGACAGTGATAAAGTGTCTCCAAACTGAACAAAGAATTATTCTTGATGGAAGATACACACATATTACAACTCCCAATCCTACAGTTGAGAAAGCCACGATGCAATGGTTTGCTGTACTTCTTTGAAGAGTAGTCCTTTTTAGGTCTAGCTTTAATCAAGACCTTTTGACTTTGCAAAATAAATATATATACTATACTTACCTAACTGGGCTTTTAGACAGTTCTCTTAATCCATTGATCTGTTGTCATTCACATTTTCTTCACAGCATGCAGCATGGGCAGTGGGTCAGTCTACCTCAGCCACTGGCTAACTTCACTTTGAGTTCTACAGCATACTCTTTAACAAGGAACACATTTTAACACGTTACTTCGCTTACTCATACTGTTTTGCTTTATATTTTATTATTACGTTAGTGTTACTTTGTGTTTAGAGCAGTGGCGGCCCATCCTTTAGGGCGGAGGGGCCACCCCCCCCCCACCTTTTGCCCCTCATGAAGAGTGTCTGTCAGGCTGAACAAAGGTCAGTCTGACATACACTCTTCATTTTCAGCTCATGCAGCCAAGAGCAGACATGCGCGATTTGCGCAGAATCCTGGCTGCTGAGCTGAACTTTGCTGGGCTGAGGAGGTCACAGCTCCAATAGGTATGACCTCTTCGGCTCAGCAAAGGTGCCTCAAGGCCCTCCCCTGGGTGACGAGGAAAGCGTCACCCATTGACACTCACCCTGGGCGTGATGTTTTAAATTGAATGTTTGGTGAGCGCGTGCATGTTTGAGTATTATGAGTGTTGTTAATGGATGTGCGTCAGTGTGTGATAGAATGAGTGTGTGCAATCTTTTAAAATGAATGTTTGGTGCATGCGTGCATGTTTGAATGTTATGATTGTTAATGGATGTGCGTGCGTGTGTATGAAAGAATGAGTTTGTATGATGTTTTAAAATTAATGTTTGGTGCGTGCGTGCATGTTTGAATGGTATGAGTGTTGTTAATGGATGTGTGTGTGTGTGTGAAAGAATGAGTGTGTGTGTGTGCTTCCCGCCCGCCCCCCTCCCTCCTAAAGATGCCGGCCGCCACTGGTTTAGAGCCAGATGGGATCATAGAACGCTTTGATGTGAGCAAATGGCACTTTCCATCTTTACCAGATTCCGTTTCCTGCTAATGTAATTGTAAATTCCTTTTGCAATGACTTTCGTATACCTCACTGCTGGTATTTCACAGCATGCATGTCATATTGTGTTATTCGAAAATGTATTTTATGAAGTTATCCTCTTTTTAGAATGTATGTAATGAAGAGGATTTATAACTGCACTCGTGCATGTCATGCTGGTACATCCTTTATTTGGGTTGAGGACTGTAGTTATACTAATAGACCAATTTACTCTGTATCTCCTCCTCTTATGGCTGTTTTGTTTGCACTCATTGCTCTTGCATGTATGTCGTGCTATATAGACTTTTAACTATTATACAAGTAATTTAATCTGTGTTGCTTATTCTAATTTGCTATCTATCTATCTATCTATCTATCTATCTATCTATCTATCTATCTATCTATCTATCTATCGCGCCCTATCTGCTTCCCTGTCTATCCACCTACCTGTCTGTCTCTCTGTCTACCTATCAATCTACCTGTCTGCCTGTCTATGTGCATTGTGCCAATGTATCTGTCTGTCTACCGACCTGTCTCTCCATTTACCTTTCTATTGTTCTACTTGTCTTTCCAGCACTATCTGTCTACCTAATCATCTACCTGTCTGACTGACTACCTATGTATCAATCTACCTTTCTGTCTCTTTCTCTGCCTGTCTGTTTGTCCATCTAACTGTCTGCCTGCCTGCCTATCTGTTTATCTATCTACCTATTAACCTGTCTGGCTAGCTACTCGCCTTTCTATCTACCTGTCTAACTACCTATTGATCTTTGCAACCCCATGTGTCTGTCTGCCTACTTAATCACCTACCTGTCTATCTAGCTGTCTATCTATTGGCTCGTCTGTCTTTCTGTCTACCTGTCTATCTGTTTACCTGCTTATCTACAACATGTATGTCTGGCATCATAGGGCAATGGATCAGCCCACTACAGCTACTGGTTGACTTCAGTGTGTGTAAAGGTATGCTGGCCCTTCACAAGTAGCACATCCACACACACAGTAATTGCCTTCAGTGCCAGGGACCAATTTGATGTGCTTTTTAAAGACAAAAATATTTCTTCCTTTAGACAAAACTCTTTTTTGAAGACTGATAAATGCCTAGCAGCTTCTCCAACAAGGTTGGCAAAAACGATGGCAAAACGAAACAAGAACTGCCAAAGCCAAAAGGCTGGGGCCCACCTCGCAACATTTTTGTCCATGCATTAGGCTTGAGATTGGAGATGTTGAGAGGCCTGAAGTATCATTGGAGAGGGACATGATATGTACTACACAGTGGAGTTATGAGTAAAAGAAAGTGTGTTGAATATCTTTAGTTAAGAGGAAAATATGTATTTATTTTACCAAAGTGACTAAAATAAAGGATACATTTGTCTTCAAAAACCTAAAACTAACTCACGATGGAGAAGTAATCCAAGTTCACCGATGTGCCATCATCACATAGAAACGAAACGAATATTGCATTAATATGACTTCTGATGAGATAATTCCATTGAAGATATCTATCAAACATTTAAACTGGCCAGTCAAGGCAGAGAAGAAAGGAGGTAATGATGAATGGGTTAAGTGGCAGCATTCTCAATGGACATGCGAAAAGCCGGAGAAGAGAACCCTAAGAAGTCACGCGGGTTACAGAGTCTTTTTTCACTGGGTTACTGGAATGCGTAGAGTAAGTAGAAATTCAGACGCAAGGTACCATGCCTTATCAAAACAACCACATAGTATGTAGGAAAACCTTCTAATTCAGGGAATAATTTAACGATATTGACTAGCGGAGGGTTCTGCTGTTTCCTGACATATAATGCACTTTCAATCAACACAAAAAACAGGAGAGATGAGGTCAAAAAAATCAAGTCACGATATTGAAACAAACGCTTTAATCCATGCAGAATATAGTTACTTAATAGGTTGAATTTGCTTGAGATGCAACTATAAAGTGTAACACTCTGATTTTGGCATGGAGCTAGTGTGGATTAGTCAATCATTAATGGTCAAACAACCCACGCAGATTTATTATCACATATGTAAATGCAGTTTCTGAAATGTATGTTGAAGGGAGAATGATACACCACATTTACCATGGATGGGTAATAAATCTTTTTATGTAGGGCTATACTTCCTGCAGGTTATGAAAAGTAATTACTATTTCCCGAAAGAAAGTTGGACTGGTGTTCGAGAAACTTCATCTTGAAGATGTAATACTTGACAAATTTACTGACATGGCACATATTAATCAGTGTCTACGACAATCAAATATAAAAGAAATGTTCCCTTTTTGAAAATATTGACTGTGGAAAGAGGCTAAAGTTTACACAAAAAGGTCCAGTACTATCAATCATTCGACTCTATAGGATGAAACATAGTAATAAAGTTATGAGTGTCCAACTGCGGTGAAGAGTTGTAAATAATCTAAAAAATGTAATATTCCATTGTACTAAGGTTATACAATTAAGTATTTAAAAAGGCACAGTGAGCAGAATTAAGGGAGTTTAACTGAAACCAGCCAACCCGCTTTCACATACCTTCAGTAAAAGTATTTACATAATGCATTGTGCGCTTTGCAGGCAATTGCTAATCAGCACCTAAGACCATGAAGGAACATTGAGATCCAAGAGGAGTGATACTCATGAAGGGAATGGTTGACACATGGTTGACACACACTTTTTGCATTGTGGTGCAAACTAGTACTCCACTAGGTGCAAGTTATGGTCAAAGAATGAACACTTCAAAGAGTATTTTCACATACAAGTCGCTATCGACTCGTGTTATGGATATGGATGAAGCAGGAAACTTGAGAAAACTAGTAAATGCTTGTTTGGGGGCCTGCATCTCCAGTACTAATTTGCTATTTTACTGCACCTGTGTTTAAAACGCTTCAGTAATTGTTCACGTCAATAGTGAATCATAGAAAGAATTTGCACTTGCTATATTTCACTAAGTAGGAGCAGTGCACACAGTCATTAACTTTCTGTTCTCACACATTTTTTCTCCTTTTCACTCATTTGTGCAATGAGAGGTCTGACATAGCATTTAAATAGAAAATTGTACTGACTTTATGAAAGCAAAGGGCCAGATTTAAGAAAAAGTGGTGCATCGTGGTGCTGTGCCAAAATTGACAGCGCTGCATCACTTTAGAAATGCAGGGATGCGCCATATTTAAGTGAATACAGTGCACCCCTGCGTTTCCCCCTGCTCTGGTGCTAAATTTAGCTGCCAACGCAGGCATCCTTTCACCATTGTGCAAGGATGTCTACGTTGAGGGGTGTGATTGTTTATGTGTGGGAAGGTGTCCCTTCCTGCACATAAACAATCACTAATGGCGATCTGGCACTTCTGTGTGTGTGCCAGAGCATCATTTTCAAATGATTGTTTATGTGAAGGAAGGGACATCTTCCTGCACACAAACAATCATTTCTGACATTTTGCTCTTTCTATGCGTGCTTCGTGGACATTTGGGACCATATTTATACTTTTTTTGTTCCACGTTTGCATTATTTTTTTAACCAAAAGGGGCCGCAAACGTACAGAATATAAATGTATCTTGTAAGTTTGCAGCGCTTTTGCATAAAAAATGTCTCAAATGCGGCACTAAAAAAGTATAAATATGGGCCTTAGTATCATGTACTTGTCCTCCAGAGAAGGTTTTAGTTTTGTCTCTTCTTTAAGAAAATGTTTCATAACTGTTCTTCTACTGGTCGAAATGTTCCTAATCATACTGTTATCTTCTTCTGAATGTTTTCTGTACATTCAAGTTGCAGAAGGGATTTCCAGAACTTTAGTTTTTATAAAAAAACTTCAGGAAAACCCCTTAGGTCCACCTGCTTGTTTTCATTCATCAGACTCATAGAAGATGTTTCACAAGGACAGACAATCCTAGCCAATTAAAGCTAATGAAAGTGCATTTTTTCCAGGCAACAAGTACTTCTTCTCTTCAGCCCCTTTGTTAATCCAAAGACAGAGGGTGAAGTTCCACTGGGCAAGCAGAGTCTGTAGGTTGGGCATGGGCCTGTCTCTCCTTGAAAGACCACAAGACAGCTTCCCTAGTTTCCAAAGCAGCAGTAAAGTCAAGTAATTAAAGACATCTTGTAATTCAGTCAGTGCTTAGCTAGAAGTTGATCAATTAAGATAATGTGAAAATAAACCAAGTCTGTCTTTGGAGAAAGAATCTAAGTGAATCAAATTAAAATTTCCATGGTTTGTCCACCCAAGAGCTTATGCAATTTTACCAAGTTGCTGCTCCAGAGACAGGTTTTTTAGTGTAGCAGTGTAGCAAATTCTATGCCAGAATCTCTTTCACCATAAAAAACTAAGGAACTCATTTACAAGAATCTGATGCATCGGCATTGATGTGTCAGATTACTTGCTCTTACCTAACAACACCATGGATGCACTGTATATACAAAACAGAGCTCCGTGGTGCACATTTTCACAGATGCATCAGAAATTCTGATGCATTTGTTGGCACTAAACTCACGTATTGCTGGTGTCACATCTTTAAAATGATTTTACTCCAGCAATGCAAGGAGGCTCCCATTGGAAAAAGCCCTGCATCAATTTCACGCCTGCTCTGGGCA
This sequence comes from Pleurodeles waltl, assembly GCF_031143425.1. NCBI lineage: Eukaryota > Metazoa > Chordata > Amphibia > Caudata > Salamandridae > Pleurodeles > Pleurodeles waltl. The sequence goes on from NC_090440.1 coordinate 1,848,725,184, forward strand.
GGAAGTAAAATACTGACACAGAGATGTCACAGAATGACGCAGTAAAATGTTGTAAATTTCACTGCATCAGCTTTGCATGGCTTTTTGCCTGGGAACGCCTAACCTGCATACATCATAGCTGGTGCAGGTATAATCTGACACTGTAAATATGGAGCAGGGCAGTGCACTGCTAGTGCCACCACTGCATCCCAAAAAATATGATGTAGCAGTGGTGCAAAGGGCTTGTAAATTAGGCCCTTAATAGTAGCCACCATTCCCCTCATGAACATCACACCCTCTCCATATCTCTCTCTCAAGGTTTGCCTGCCACCTATGAACAGAAAATATCCACCATTTAGTTGTCATCTGCTTTTCCTCTGCTAGAATGCCTTGTTCAGTGGTTGGAGGAAGCACTGCCTTTTCAAAAGACTTTTCTCTTGTGGGTTCACCTCACTAATGGGTATGTATAATGTGTGCATTGGAACAACTTTACCTCCTTTTCCAGAACTCTTTGCCCTGACTTGCATTTGAAGGCAACATGTGCAAAGTTAGCCTCAGGGAGATTAGGAATTAAATTGAATATTAGGTGTGGGCAGCATGATGTCAGTAAGAAATATTAATGGGGATTTTGCTCATCACTCCTTGAATGTTTAGGTAGGTCGTACTGAAAAACATAAAACATGGATAAGCAGTATCAAAATTGTATATGCTGGACTGCTGCACATTTTGAGTTTGTAGAATTTTTAGAACAGAGAATTAAGGTTTGTATTCATTTTTAAATTTGATAACACACTTTTTTAATTTGCTATAGAACATATGGACTTTTAAGTAGGTGTTAACATTTTAGATGAACATGGGAAACACACTTCAATCATATTTCCCATAACTAAACAATATATTTATCTTTGCAAAACATGTGTGCACAATTCATGCTGAATTATCCTAGTATTTCTTTTATTAACTTTAGAGTAAAAATGGACTTAAATTTTCAGAGCAGCGTACATGAAGCTGAGGTGTAGTAATCAGGTGTCCGCATGTTCAAATTTCAAATACCAGAAGTTTAGGTCACAACATCCTATATGTTAAATGCTTCACATCTACTTGAGTTGATGGACAATCAAGCCTGCAGCAGACTGTGAGCTGCTTATGTATATCCAGTATAAGAAGTTGACCTCTTAGAGTACCAGAATCTTCCATATCTAAGTTATCTTAGTGTCCAACTTGGGCAATAAGTCATGGAAACCTAATGCAGGGAAAGTTCAGTAAGAACTGGTGAAAATACCTCCTTAAATCTTGAAAATTAATCCAGCATGATGATTTATTGATTCTAAACCAGAATATGAAGAACTGCGGACACATTATATGCCCACTACAGCCGCCACAACATGCATTAACATTGCTGGTGCCAACTACAATAAACCTGGAGATGCCAGAAAGTGAAAGGGTGTGTTCTGTGAAAATGTGCATGCAATGTTGACATGAAGTGGGTTCCTGATGACGAATTCTATACAATATGGAGAGAGCAGCGTTCAAGGAACAAAAGGTTCAGACAGTTATGAATAACCGACCAATGTGTGTTGGGAAGGGGGGCACACAAAATCGCAGCAATGCTTCAAAGCAGTTTAGCAATTTAGAACAGCCACAGGCCACTAACCAAAGGTTTCTGGGCAAAGCAAACATAACTCGCCAGAACGAAATTGTAATTATGATGGAGTAATTGGATTATTTTCAGTAATTATGCACTACTCATGTGATGTGAAATTGCAGAAATTACGTGATCACAAAAGCTTGAACAATTAAGAGAAATTAAGGGCAAAAATCCTACTGGAGGAGCACAGAAAAATTGATCTAAGTGAGTGAGAGAGCGGCTGTTGGCTACTGCTGTTTGTGTCTTATAGCATTTACTGCTATTTCTCAGTGCAAAATGTGTCCTTGGGCCCATTTTGGATATATCAGGGTGCATTTTGCACTAAGAAAATAGTGCTAAATGCTGAATTAGACTTGTTACATAATTGCACATGATTATGAGTAATTTTTCTGTAACTACAAGCAATTACACAAGAGAGAACTACACCAGCTATGATCACCCCTAGACACTAGGATTTTATGGCTCTGATACATCCTCCCATAGAATGTCACAAGTCAGCAGCATATCACAGTGTAACAGAGAAAATATGGAACCGGCAAGGAGACCGAAGAATACCTCATACCCATTGGTGGATGCACCTCCTGTGAGAGGAGTGCAGGTGCTGCCAGTGGCGGATGATTCACTATTGACTTGCTCACTTAGTACAGTGCCATAGAAAGGTAGCCAATTTCAGGGCATGTGTGAACAGGCTTGCATATTGCAGCACGTATTCTGTGCCGCTATACAACTAAATAGCAGGTTTATTTTGAAAAACAAAGTGTGGATTTAAAAATTGGTGTCATCCATATTAAATATGTCCTGGAAAGCTCACAAACTGCCATCGTCACCAACACCAGACAAAAGTAAGGAGATGTCTAATATGTGCAGCACAAGACTGCGTTTTTTGACAAAAAGTAAATTTTGTCAAATAAATGACCATTATTATTTCTTCATGCTTTCATTATCATTATTTTCATCAGTTTTGTATTTTCGTTATTTTATTATTCTACACGTTTTTCGAGATCATTATTATTTTCTTGATTTACTTCATCTGTGGAAATATAAAATGTGCATTACTGTAATAAAGCAGAATGTTCGGACTCCATATTTTGAGTATTGCTTATTTAAAGTTTACCTTAGAAATAATTACGTGTAGTGTCAATTTGCCGTGCCCTGCCATCTGCTGCCATAGTTTCCTCTTTTCCCGGTTGTTTTGGGTGAGCGGGTGGATATTCAGTTTCAAAATAAATGCTCTCCGCAGGGTCAAGGAGTATGCTCTTTTCATTGATAAGTGATGAAGAATGTGCAGGCAGCTATTGATACCAATGATGCACCACTTTTAAGATGCAGCGACTACTGATCTTGTTTGATTAAGTACACAGTTGTATCTGTTCTCCCTTGGATTTTTTTGAATTTAGGGAAGGCATCATAACCCATGGGGAAATGGCCTATGTGCTGAAACCTGCATAAAAAGAAAACCTAATTACACTTAAGAGACACTCCTTGCGCTGTTCCAACACCAAATTAGTATCATATTTTTGACGCTAATGTGGCGTTGGAAGGGGAGAAACGCTGCACCATATATACAAAGTGGTGCAATGATTGCATTGCACCACTTTGTAACCCCTTGTGCCACAGTATGCCTGGCATAATGTTTGCAAGGGAGGTCTTCTGGTGCTGGAGGGGGACGTAAAAATATGAGATTCCTTTGTGCCATTTTCATCAGCATTTATTAACGCCTGCCAAGTGCAGGCGTTTAACAGTGGCTCGCATTGATTACTCTCGGTGCTTTTCAGGATTAGCGTCAGAATTTTTTACGCTCATCCTGCAAAGTGCCGGACTAGCGTAAAAAATTATGATGCTAGTCACCCTAACCACCATAATTCAGTGCTACCATGGTGGTGTTAGGGGGGCACTACAGCACTACAGGGAGCAATAACTTGATGCTGCATTAGGTGCAGCACCACATTTCATAAATCTGCCCCTAAAGTATATTATATGTAAAGTTTATTTTGGAACTAAACTTACCAAAACGATCTGCAAACTCTCCCCTTGCCAACTGGTTGTAAAGGCTTAAATAACAAAACATGTCTTAAGTATTTCCTTTTTATGTTGCTACTAAATAATGCAAACTATTTCAATGTTCAGTGAATGGTGATGTTTTTCTGTTTCATATAAATACTCATTTTTTAAAGGAGGACATATTCGAATGTGAGTGCCATCTACACATCCCATTACATGTGGAAACGGAACAATGGCATAAAACCAACCTTTGTGGTATTAAGTCTGCTGAATTTCTTGGTGAAGAAATGTGCAAATGTAATTTGGATTCCATGGCATTGAAAGAGCACTCTGTGATACCCCCATCAACTGTCACTTGGCCCTGGTAATGAATTACCTGAGGCTGGAAGGTAGAGGGGACAAAGCACCTGTACGTGTATAGATGTGGCAAGGCAACAGTGTGTTTGCCTTTCTAAAATTAGATTTTCATTCATTCATAACATTGATAATCACCTGCCTGCTCAACCTGTATTTAGTATAGACATCCCCCTCCATCTTCTGAAACATAGTGACACATATCCTTGAAGTTCTTTACTTTCCTTCTTAACCACTGTTGTGCAGCCAGGATACGCATTCGTCTCACCAGATCATAAAGTGCAGCCATTTTAAAAGTTTGTGATGTTAACCACCCCAACCCACTTTTTATATGTTGCACCTGGTTACAACCTGTGCCAATATGATGGTATTTCCATGTGCAATTTCCTTCTTTTGTGATTATTTGCAAATTATGGATATTTAATATTTCCAAGTAGTGATTCACAAATACAGAGTGTGTCTTTAGAAATCACTAAAGTAAAGTAAAAATACTGAATGCATTTATTTTTTAAATTTGTTTTGCTACTTAAAGAAATCTTTCGTTGAGTTTAGTTATTTAGTACATTGAAAATGGAATATAAAATATATATGGAAGAGTTTGATTTTTTTTTAGTTTTTCAACTTATTAGCTGAAGTAAATGCATGTACTGCCTTTTCAACGTAAATGCCAATTAAGTGGTAAGGCTTTAGCTACCACTGGAGCTTTATCGAGCCATTTCTTTCAGAATGGTCTTAAATGAAACAATGTGGAGAGAGCATTAAAAATAATCACTGAAGGCAACAGATTTGTTTCCCAGTTTAAGGTGAATGAAGTATTTCAAATATGCTATTTCAGAGATATTCTCCAGTGGGACAGGTTACCAGCATATGAGTAAGTGTAGCTCTCGAAGCTTACTTCTCTAGCATAATAAATGCCCTGCACATTTTGTTTTTGCATTTTGAAAGGAGTGCAAAAGCTTCTGAATAAGATCCTTTACTAAATATACATTTTTGTCAAGCTTAAGTTTAACTTTGAAAGGCTTTGGCTATGCAAAGACCAGGAGGTAGAAGGTATCTAGATTCCAGGTTCTAGGTCCTTGTCAGATCTAAGTTGTTTAACAGGTTATACTTCATCTAAGAAAAGGCTCTGTATTTTTTATGGTGATATATTTCTGTAGGTTAAATGGATTAACATTCTTGTTATCCTGGGAGTTTTGCCTGTGTTGCTTGAGATCACTACTGTTAGATGAACAGAGTTTTGTTTAGAATAATTTCATATTTCACTTTTGAGGAGAAAGAGAAAAACATTTGTAAATCACTGAAGGATATGATAAATCTTCGTTAATACTTATCTGTGGTGAATGCTTGCCTGATTTGCCTTTTTAACTGGAAAGCAGATTTCTGTGTTGTCACATGCTGTTAACACAATTATTTTTCTTGCACCTCAGGTTCTCTAAATCAAGACCTAAATTCCAAGAAATGAATGAAGACCTCTATGCTATATTTCCCAATCATTCTAGGGGTTCAAAGACATTCATCATACCTGCTGATGTTTCACATGCATATTCATGAATCAGACACACACTCCATACATGTGCAGACCATCTGTGAAGTAAAGTATTACTTCAGACATATAGTAGCCATGTATCCTGGCAGTAACCATGACTTCTTTTTATTTTGTCAGTGTACGATCAATCAACATTTTTCAGTGGTATGTATGGGAGAATGCTACTCATGGTTAACTAAGACATGTCAGTTTAATTGATATTTACTTACTTAATGAAAAGCTGCTCTTATGTCTTGCTATGTTAGCAGACCTATTTATAGAGCTCTATTGCAATTAGTTTGGCCATCGCACTGGCTGGTTATGGTGCCTTCACAAACCAATCTAGAGAAGTGGGACAGAGACTGTCCCCTATTTTATGCTTGAGCAGTACAGAGTGCTTATGTAGTGTAATTTTGTGTATGAGGCCAACGTCTTTCTTCAACTCAGGAGTGTGTGACTATTTCCTTGTGAGAAGTTTGCGTCTGATGTGACTATAGTTTTAAACATAGTGTTTGGTGTTGCTGTGAGATCCCTGCTATGATCATCAACTGCTGTGGGGAAATCTAAATGGTTCTGATTTGTCACCTGGGATACTCTGAATCATCTGACATTTCATGAAATCTGATTAAAATTTGTCCCAAGATTGACTGAAATTATTAACACAGTACATGGTTTTAAATAAGAACAGGTCCTTGTTCCTTTATTGCTTCTCTTATGTCTAGTTGTTTACCCTCCATAATGAGTAGAACTAAAAAAAAAAACTCCTGAGGTGTAAAGCAGGAAAGTCAACATATTATTGGATGCGGATGACTTGGCACTCCAGGAATATTGACCAATATGGATACTAGGGACAACTCAGTTGTGACAACCCAAAAGTTACCCCAATAGAATGCTCACAATTTGATGATTCAAAGACAGTATTAAATCTCGATTTCATGAGGCAATTTGTCCCGTTGGCAAAGCATCTAACAGACATTGAACATCATCAGAAATACAACCAATTAAGTAAAAGGGCCGACTTAATAACTGAATTCTAGATCATCGAAATAGTTCAAAGGATGTATTACAAACATTCATAGAGAACACGGTTGGGCTAATGCCATAAAGGCTTGCCACAAAATAGGGCATTACAGAGAAGTGCTGAATCAAAACATTTTAAACCTCAAGTGGGCAGCACAATCAGGGGAGAAACAGACAGTATCCGTAGTAAAATCTAAGTCTTCAAGTCTTCAGGCTCACTTCTGAATCTGAGGTTTAACATACAAAATTACCAAAACTGCAGAAACACTCTGGTGTGAGCAATTGTATCATTTATTCAGCAAATTAGAACAAAGGTTTATTAAACATCACACTGCCTGAACGTCTAAGTACTATCACACTAATTAAATTTTATCCTGACCAAATTATGCTAAGACAATCCGGAGATGGTGGAACAAACTAAATACATGAACAACAGCAACCTATTATGAATAAATAGCATACAGTAAATTAACAAAAGGACCATACAATGTATGTATAGTTTGTGACTGAGCCAGGGAAAATGAATCAAAATAGCATGAACAATATTAATGGAAATAAACTGATAAGACTCTGCTTGAATCTATACTGCAGAAAAAACAGTGTGCAGATGTGCAGGTGGAAGTAAAGGGTGATATCCACTTTGAATAATGTGGTTGCTAGGCCCAATTTGAGGCCTAGTTATCAAAGGTCGGGAAAACACACTTCTGCACAACATAGGAACATTGTTTTAAACACAACAGTGCTATATCAGTGTATTCATGTGTAATCAATGTGTCACTGCATTCTGATTGTAGTTAATGATGCACAAATATATAAATGCACATCAAATCCTTCTCACCTGTAGGGCTATGGGTATAATCATATATTTTAACAACTTTTTTAAAAAGAGAATCTACCTACAAAAATAGTTCCATTTAGGCTATATGGTTACATTTTAATGAAGTAGAAAGTTACGTCCTGGCAAACGCTTTGGCTCCACCAATTGATTTCAGACCACAATTTTTAAATTTAGCAGTATTAATATTAAAGATAACATTTATTATTAAACTAGTTAAGTTAGCATGGTGCTCTGAAAAAGTATGCACAAAGCAAGCTTATCTTCACTTGACCATTACACTTGATCTATTTGGCATTCATTTCCCAAGACATGGTATTAAATAGCAATGGTGTAGGCAATAGATGGTTAAAAGAGAGTGCATGTTTGTTATAACCTTTGCATGTGTAAAATGGCAAAAAAATTAAAATATTGTGCAATTTTTTATTTTTAAGATGAGTTGTGACATTTCATAGTATTTGCTATTTCCTGTCCACCAGACTACACAAGAAAGAATTCTGCTAATGAATGGCAGCCAGTTCATGTGCTAAACACTCCAATAGATTGGGCAACAAGAGAAGAAAGGTTTATTTGTCACTGTGCTGATGTTGCTGCTATTTTAATGCATGTCTTATTGCTGTGCCCTAGCATTTTTTTGTGAATTGAAAATGTATTATTACACTTTTATTTAACCAGGCTAAGATTATATCATTTTCTGTTTGTTTTTTATATGTGGGTCATACGTAACTATTACAGTACTGGGAAATGATATCTAATCGTGTAGTAAGAAAATGAGATTTTAAGTTTTAATTATGTTTATTTTGATGTATGAAGTTTACATTTACACATATGTCTTAATATGCTTTATTTAAACAAAACAAAATGCATGGAATTTCTGAACTGTGTATATGTGCACCGCTTTCCAATATGTTCAAAATGTATGATGTCAATTAGCTCATGAAGCTAGAGTGTGTACTCTAATTTCAAATTACAAATTGCATTTGTGCTACTTTGGATACACATGTACATCTGTACAATTGTGTCTGTTTGTTTGTGTTGAGTTTCGTGTGTGGTCGGAATACAACTAACTAGGTTTTTCTCTGAGCTCTGTTAGATACCTGGAAAATTTACTGTCCCATATGTTATGGTGATAGCTCACTTGTGAAATGGGTGTGCAGTATGTGGTGCAGTGATAACAAATTTTATGACTTCATGCCCAGTGTTTTATCTATGGTTTCTGTAGGATCAATGATGTAGGTTTGTAGCTGTTCCATTGACAGATGTCTGTCTGGTGTGGAGACGTACCTTTAGGACACTAACACAATTGCCATTTCTGATTTCCCTAAAAAACAACCAGGCTAGCATGCTGGACAAATAAAATGCAGTTTACTTGAATTCTTGGTTAATTGTTTCCCCATGCTGATTGCCATTGATGAGTAGTTCAGAAGGCCAGTCAGTATTTAGACTGATGTAAGGTTCCATAAACACAATGGAATCACAAGCTAAACAATGAAACAAGACAATAGATTCTTACGTACCAAATAAAGAGTCAGGCTCTGTGCATGGACAAAAAGAATAGCAGGTATCTTCACACAATATACATACAAATAACCCATTTTTCCTGTCATTGTAAGATTTCTTAACCCCTATGTTTGGAGATTAAAAATGTAAAATACATAAGAAAATCAAGGGTTTGTGTAACAATGGTTTTGCCTATTTTGAGTCTGTGGTACACAAGAGCCTATCCTTTCTAATCAGGCAGCAAGTGTCAGTAAAGGAAGCTGTAGCAAGAATGAAGGCTAATGTATTATATCTTCTGGTTCATGAGGTGAGTAGAAAGATATTGCCTTGCTCTTACGGGTTGCTGTAGGACGCTGTTTTTCAGCATTTTGCTGTTTAACCACTATTAGGTCCTCCTCATAACACATTGTATTGCTCTTATTCACAATAGCTTTCTGTTGTTCATTTGACTAGTTTGTTCTGACACCTCTTGGTGCCATTAGATTAGATGGGGCGAGTCAATATTCATGTAGTGGGTTAGTACTAAATTAGTAGGGTTACATGACGTTTTAGGAATATGAAATGTGCTTTAGCATAATATTTATCAGACCATTCTGACTTTGCATTTTACATAGTCTCCTGTGCTGAAAATAGAAACCCTTGAATTTGGGGGTGAGCCAGAGTCTTCTCGGTTTCTACTGGGGATGCTGTCTGATTTCTTGTTGTTTTGCTGCACATTTGAGGCTTTATCTATCTACCTGAGTTTTGCTCATTATTTCTGTAATTTGAGTGCCTTCATGACAGTTAATTTTCTAGGCATTTATTGAGATTGTTGTAGCATTCTTATTTTCTTCATTTTCCATATTGTATTTTTGAAATTTTAATAAACCTTTAACGTTTTTCCCATGTTTGTGACCATGAAACCTTTCTCGTGTCATCAATTTCTAACTGACTCTGTTTAAGAGTTGTTTGAATCTTGTCTCTAAGGACACATTACCTCATATTTCTTGAGCTTAGCCCTGTCCCCAGCACCAGCATAATTCCAACACACTACTGTTAGTCAGATCATGTAAGCAATAGCACACCCAGAGTTTTGGAAGTGGGACATTGGGGATAAGATAAGAGATCTACTTTGAGATAATTTTTGTCCCTTATCTGGATTTTTTCAATTATCCCCAAGGGTCTGTAATTTGGATTACCTGAGGTGTTCAGGTGTGCCTGTGCTGTTCTCAAGTGAAAAGATTGTATTAGTTGGGTGGATTGAATTCTGACTGATTGAACACTAGTTTTGGTATGTTGCTAGTGAATTATGATACTTGTAGTTTGAGAGGGCAGCATTGTGTTGAATCATGAATTGTACTGCGTACAAGAGATTTGGCTATGGCTTCTTAAATTATGGTTCATTAGCAGGTTTGATTACTGTCATTTTTTTATTTGTTTTCTCTGTGAGTTAAAGATTAGTATTTGTTGTTGCATTTGACTTCCTGTTTCATGGACTGGATTGCATTGTGGATTAAGGTAACCAGATTTGTCGTAATCCAAGATTTTGAGATATAGGCCCTCATTCTGACCTTGGCGGGCGGCGGAGGCCGCCCGCCAAAGTCCCGCCGTCAGGTTACCGTTCCGCGGTCGAAAGACCGCGGCGGTAATTCTGACTTTCCCGCTGGGCTGGCGGGCGGTCTCCTTCAGACCGCCAGCCAGCCCAGCGGGAAAGAGGCTTCCACGATGAAGCCGGCTCGGAATCGAGCCGGCGGAGTGGAAGCTGTGCGACGGGTGCAGTTGCACCCGTCGCGTATTTCACTGTCTGCGCAGCAGACAGTGAAATACATGTAGGGGCCCTCTTACGGGGGCCCCTGCAATGCCCATGCCAGTGGCATGGGCACTGCAGGGGCCCCCAGGGGCCCCGCGACCCCCCCTACCGCCATCCGGATCTCGGCGGTCCGACCGCCGGGATCTGGATGGCGGTAGGGGGGGTCAGAATCCCCGCGGCGGTGCAGCAAGCTGCGCCGCCGCGGAGGATTCAATGGGGCCGCGGTACACTGGCGGGACCCCGCCAGTGGTGCCGGTCCGACCGCGGCTTTACCGCCGCGGTCGGAATCCCCATTGGAGCACCGCCGGCTTGTCGGCGGTGCTCCCGCGGTCCTCCGCCCTGGCGGTCAAAGACCGCCAGGGTCAGAATGAGGGCCATATTGTTGGGCTTGTCTCCAGAATGGTGATATGTGAGGAGCTGCATACACACATATAACTTTTTTCTGGATTTTGTGTTATTAAGAATTCTCAAACTTTAGATTAAAAGTGCTAATTATGGGTGAATTACTTCTGGAAGGGAGTCTGCCTTAGTGTGAAGATTGGATTAACAAATGCCAAGAGGTACTAGCTGCCGTTGTATTAATTGCAAGATACTTTTCATTTATGTTTTTGTTTCCTTCTCTTATTTAGGTTAAGCACCCAAGATTTGGTTAGTTTATTTGTGTGTGTTTGGGGGAGAAAGTCATTGTTGTGATTTCCATTCTTGTAGAAGTAGCGCTACAATTGGCTGACTGACTCTGAGAGTCGCACTGTGGTGAGGTGAGGTTGTGCTGTCTTTGTTTGGTTTCTGCTGTAAGTCATGCTGAGATTGTTAAACTTTGACGTAGCCTCCCTGAGACAGCTTGATTGTTGCCTTGTTTATTTGGTGAGCTTTATGATTATTTCCAGTGAAAATATTGGGTGTTGTAGGGAAAAAGTTAAAGCCTTAATGTTTCTGTTATGTAGGATGAGAATACTTCTCCCAAAGTGTTTCCTGCTTTCAAAATTATGACAACATTGTGCTTTAAATGTTTGTGGTTTAAAGCCAAAGATGAGTTCACTTTCTTGTCAAGGACATGTCATTTCCTTTAAAGGGTACTTTTGATACTAGAAAGTTTGATTTCCTGAGACATGCAATGTCTAAGAGAAAGCCACACCTAGATCTACACAATTGAAGTACTATATGAAATGAATGAGATAGAGTGGCTGTAGAAAAGGAGAGAAAGAAAATGAAGAATCAGTTTAGATATACAATGAGCCAGTGGTTAGAATCAAAATAGGGCATACAGAAAAAGTAATGGAGAAAAAATACAATGCAAGGTCTGGGGGTGTTTCCTGTTATAGTTATTAAATGAGACAAAAAGAACATTGATATTTCTTAAAATGAAAATCAAAAAAAGAGATGAATACATTGATTCAGATGAGGAGGATAATTTATGCAATGATCTACTAAATTCTAAAATATCTCCTTACACATGTGATGCACAGATATAGACACTACCTATACCTGAAATTGGTGAAGGTGAGCCAGGCAGGAGTTCACAAATAATAACTTTTTTGACATTTCAAGTGCTCCTCCTAAGATTGCATCACCAGCTTTGCCTGGTGCTAGCGGTATTGCAACTTTTGTGAATACAGTGGGCATTTTTGTTGAAGTTGTAACTACTAAACCACCTAAAAAAAGAGAAATTGATATTGTTGATTTAAAAAGTGAATTTGGAGAGTGCAATTGGCACAAAAAATACTTGCGTATAATTCATATGAAGTGAGATGTTTAGTCTAGAAAGCACCAAGGTGTGCAAATGAGACATCCAATAAGCTTGAAAACAACTGAAGAATTTGACACTGATTTGTATAAAACAAGTAGCTTGTGTAGAAACTATGGAATTAAAGTGAATGAGGCAGAAATTGAAAGTATGGGTCTAATAACTCTGCAAGCTCATCTCAAGGAATGAATTGATTACGCAACAGACAGGAGAGATATAAGGAAGTCCAGAGATGAATAGAAGAAGAAATATAGTTCTAAAAAGCAAAAATGTTGACAGATAAGAAAGTGAATAAGGTCATGTGTGAACTGATAATGGGATCAGTTTTGACAGAAATTGTTTTGCAAGATATGTATGGAGGGAATTATGTGCATGTCCCTTAATCTAGGGGTGATTCTATGCTTTTATGACAAAATTATCCAAAACCAAAAGAAGAACTAGGCAAGTGGAACACAGAGGTTAGCAGACAAGGGCCTTTTGAATTGTGATTTGGGTTGATCTGAATAGATTGTTTGAGATTAATATTGTTGTACCTCAGAGGCAACACCAAACTCACTCCTGAAGTGGCTACCTGCACAGTCTAGTCCATGTCCAGTTGCAAGTGGTCAGGTATTTGCTTCAGGAAAGGGCCTGTTGCAGATTTTGATATCCCTGTATCCACACTGGGATCCACCATAACCTTGGAGTCCTTCTCTTAGTAATGGTTAAAGATGGGAGCAGGTCCAGCTCCCAAGGTCACCTCAGGTCACAAACAGCAGGTCCAGTCCTTCTCTGTTCATCCACAGATCACATGTGTGCACACTAGTGGAGGTGAGGTACCCTTTATAGAATTCACTAGCCAGTTGGTGGAGGACACTTCCAAACTAATGGGCACAAAGGTTTCAAGAGCAAACCTTCCCCTTTTTTCAACTCACCTATGTGTATTTTTGCAAGCTATTACACAGTGCACTGTTATGAGGGAGCATAAAGGTGGCAAAAGCCCAGCCTGGAGTGTGTGGAGTGAAATGAACAGTCACCTCCACCTCTACTACACCGAACAGGTTCTATGTCCAGATGCCCCCCACTTGGTTGGGGCCAGGATATCTTCCTTGTGTACTGTGATCAAAAGGCACCTCTTCCCAGGTAATTAGCATACTTAAACTGCAGTCAGGAAACATCTACCTTTTGAAAAGTTACTTTCCCTATGTAGTTACCAAAAATCCAAATAAACCACTGAATTGGAGTTTCATGAATATTAGAAACAGCGAACGGGTCTTGTGGTTTGTTCCAAATAAAGGTGATAAAATAGCATCTTAATTGTCCTTTAGCTTCTCTCATAGAAAGAGCTGCAGCCCAAATGGTGAAAATTGCTTCTGTGAGCTATACACTTTAGAAAGAGGTGAACATTACACTCTTACACATTTCACTTTTATATACTAAGCACCTTACTTGGATCAAAATTGCCTGGTTAGGAGCAACCTAATATTCAAATGTAAGGTTCATTCCTGTACAAAAAGGCTATTGTAACAGGTCCACCTGCAGATTTAAAAGCTTCAATATTAAGAGTAAGTATGTAGGCCTGAAGCCATGCTTTCCCTGTCAGCCTAGTGAATGGCACAATATCAGCTTCAGTCCACAGATGAAATTTAAGGAAGGCATTTCATCTCAAACCATTAGTGTATTCCAGGCTTCTTCCACAAGTAGCTTGTGAACTACTGGTAGCTCTCCAGTGTGCAGCTCAGCCTGCTAAATTAGACATTTTTTCTTGGCTGAATTAATATATTTATACCAAAATTAAGAAGTGTGCCTATTTGAGATGAAAATGGTTACATGTTCAGAACTCAAACTGATGTTTGAAGGAAAATGATTGAATTCCTAAAACACTTTTTTAAAGCTGGTATTTGAGTGATAAACGTTGTAGTATCATTGAAACTTATACAAATATTATAATTACTTTGGTGGCACAATTGTAACACTACGTATGAAATATGTAAACACATTCCAAATGACAAAGACTTTTTTACATTTCTGCTGGTAACACTGCCTCACTTTGGTGCCCACTAGGCAGGGTTTCAATCAATCAATCAATCATTTATTTCTTAGAGAGCTCTAGTCACTCATAGGGTCTCGAGATGCTGTGGGGTATGGCCTCAGGGTTCAGTCAAAGAGCCAGGTCTTGAAGCCCTTCCTGAATTGAGGTAGCGATGGCGATTGTCTGAGGTGGACAGGTAAGGTGTTCCAGCATTTTGCCACAAGGTTGGCGAACGATCTTCCTCCAGCCAAGGACTTCTTTTTGTGGTGTACAGTGGTGAGCGGATGTTGCGAGGAACGGAGAGGTCTGGCAGGGGAGTAAAAAGTGATGTGGATGTTGAGGTAGCTGGGCCCAAGGTTGTGGAGGGCCCTGTTGGCATCTACAAGGAGCTTGAAATTGATCCTCTTCTCAACGGCGAGACAGTGTAGACATCTCTGGTGTCCTGTGATATGTTCTCAGTGGCGGATATTCAAGACGAGTCTAGCAGAGGCGTTATGGATTTGTTGTAGCTTGCTCAGGTTCTTCTTGGTGGTTCCGGCATAGAGGGCTTTGCAGTAGTGAAGTCTGCTTGTGATCTAGGCATGTGGCATGGTTTTGAAGCAGTCACTAGGGATTCCTCAGAATATCTTCTGACTGAGTCGGAGGGTGTGGAAATAGGTGGATGCAACGGAGTTGACCTGTCTAGTCACGGTGAGCGCTGAGTTGAGGACGACACCAAGGTTGTGTGCGTGGCCTGTTGGGGTGATGGGGTTGCCAAGTGTTGAGGGCCACCAGGAGTCATCCCAGGCTGAGGAAGAGGGTCCTAAGATGAGGATCTCGGTCTTGTCGGAGTTCAGCTTAAGGCAGCTCTCCTCCATCCTGGTGGTGACTGCTTCCATCCTGTCTTGGAACTTCTTCTTGGCCGTTGAGGGGTTTTCAGTCAGGGAGATGATCAGCTGGGTTTCATCAGCAAGGGAGACGATGTTCAATCTGTGGTTCCTGACGATTGAGGCAAGCACAGCAGTTTAAAAAAAAAGAGTAATACCAGTCAGTCAAAAGAATGGGGATGATCATGCCAAAACAATATTTTCATTTGTGACATGCTCTAAATGTTGCAGAAAGCATGAAGCCGCTCATAACCACGAGTGGGTGAAGAAAAATGTGAGAGAATACACTCTCACACAAGAAAATAGAAACAATTTATTTAGCTGTGGTCTGTTTCATACGCATCAAGTGAGTGACAATAGCCAGGTTTTTAGTGCTCTCCAAAATTCGAAGTAGTTGCTGCTCAGGGTTTGGCCATCTGGATGAAGTAAGAATTTCTGATGCTAGGAAGTTTCATCTCTGGACCCATTCAAGAATTTTGTTTTCTTGTTTTTGCAGGAGATGACATGTTTACTGAAAAGGCAAGAGTGTTTCAGTACTGTGGAGGGCATCTAGGTGTAATAATCCTATCTTTAAAATTAAATGTAAATGTAAACATCTAGACAAAGGCAAACAGTGCAAGGATGTGGTCTCAGATCTGTAAGTTATGGGGCATCTGGCTAGTGTACCCTCGATTCTATGCGACCTGCAATTTAAAAAGAGAGGGACTTAAGTTTAGATCATTTGCAAAGTCAAGACATGAAAGAACCGACATGATGATGGCTTATACTGTCTTTTGAAAGCCTAGGGAAGGAAAGGAACAAAATCTTGCTCAGATCAGGGGAATCAAATTTTACTTTTCTGTCATGTCCCTGGCCACATAATTGAAAATCCCATTTCCCTCAGGTTAGAACAAGAAGCACACCCTGTAGAAAAGTAGCATCTTTCTAGCACAGTTATCACCACTTTGTGCCTGATGTCAGTGTGTTTAGACTGCAGTACACTGATATCCCGCTAACCAGGACCCCAGTGGCTGTGTTCTCTCCTCTAAATGTGGCTACTTGGTAACTTTTACATCCCTCAATTGGCATACTGGTTCACCAATGTAAATCCATAGCATATGGTACTTAGGTACCCAGGGCATTGGTATACCCGGGGTCTCCCTTGGGCTGAAACATGTATTATGCCACCCATGGTAGCCCACGCAAACTGTGTCTGCAGGCCTGCCATTGCAGCCTGCTTGAAATAGTGCATTCACTTTTCACAGTAGATATAAGGCTTGCCATATATCAACGTCACTGCACCTGGACACTCTAAGTCACCCCTATGGTAGGCCCTCCAGCCCAAGGGCAGGGTACATGTACCTGAGTGTGAGGGCACCACTACTTGAGCAGAGGTGCCTATACAAACCTCAGACTCAATTCCCTGAGCTTTGTAAGTGTTGGGAAGCCATTTTAAGGTATGTAGTGGACACTCATGAACATGAGTAGTCCAACTACATAACGGCTTCACCGAACCTAGGCTTGTTTGGGTTCAAACAGGTTGGAATCATGCAACTACACAGATTCCAGAGCTAGTTGCATGATACTATGTACTTTTGGGGTTCCTTAGGTTATCCCCCAGATCTGACTGTACAGCCTTGCAGAGTCTGCCTGGCAGCCCGCACTGTTGCAGACCCCCCAGACACTTTTCTGCCCTTCTGCTGATGAGTACCTCGAATAGGGGAAAGCAGAACAAAGGATTTCCTGTAGGAGGGAGGTGTAACCTCCTCTCCTTTAGAACTAGGTGTCTCTGGGCTAGGGTGGGGTGGCTTCAGCACCACCAGAATGTTTTGAAGGGCACATTTGGTGACCTTCATGCATAAACCAGTTTGCACCAGTGCAGGAACTCCTGTTTCCTGCTCTGGAGTGACACAACACAAAGGACCGGGGAGTGGCAGCCCCCCGTCCAGCTCCTCCTCTGTGGAGGTACAAAGAGCTCTGCGAGGTGGCCAGTTGATTCTGCCACCTTGAAAATAGGTTGTGCAGAGGGTCCTGGGAGCATCTGACTGGTTAGGCCAGGAGGATGAATTTCCTGACCCCCTCTGTTAGGTGGGTCACTGCAGATAGTTAATAAATGGCCCCACCAAAGGTTTGGGCCCTCAGATTCATCGAGCAAGAGTCTACAAGGAACTCTCTGCAAAACATCTTCTGCTCTGGCCTCTGGAGGCGCTGTTGGTCTGTCTCAGGAACCAAAAGAAGACTGTATCTAGTTGAGAGGGCTCCCACTACAACATTGTTTCTCCGACTCTTGCAAGAATTCTGCAACATCTGTGGAAGTGCATGCTCCAGGGTCAAAAGGAATCTGTTTGCAAGAAGAAGAAATCTTCCTTGGAGTGAAGGAGTCACTCCCCTGTATTTGCAGGCACCTTAAGACGACAACAACCGACTGGTGGACCTGCTGCCCCATGGACATCAATAGACTCTGCAATGCAGGTAGTAGTTCTGTGGTCCTCTCTGGATCCAACTTGTCTTTTGACCAACTTGGGAGACAGTGGGCTCTTCCTGCAGACACTGGAATAGAACCACTGTATACCACGACTCTTGCTCTTACCAAGGCTTGTTGACTCTTCCTTTTTTTGGGGGGGGAATATTTTTATTAGTGTTTTGAAGTTTGACAGTAGCCACGATATTATATAGCATTGGTATAAATCCGTCATTTTGTGCATACATAATATATCATATTCATAATTGTTCTTGTACATGTGGCATAATTCATTACTTCCAAATAGGCCTAGTTTGCTCTAGCTCTGGTCTTTGTGTTCTGCAGCAGTGTATGAAACCTTTACCAAGTTTCTCTATCACCAGATATCATGCCCTCGGGTGAAGCCCTTTTGTTATCTAGAGCAAACCTATGTCTTTTCAAACCACACCAATTGAAAATATGGACATTATAATATTAAGGTATAACTCTACCAACTAATTAACCGTGTCCTTGTGTCGTGTAAACCTCCAAAAATTCTGCAACAATATTTGGGTTGTAGCAGCTCATGTGTCGCGGCTGGGTTTGTATCCCCAAGTTTTATCTTGGAGTCCCCAGCAACCTCCGAAGGACCATTGTGGCGTTAATGATAGGGCCTTGTCCAGGTCCCTCCTCAGTGCTGGACTCTGTACGGGGATCATCAGGGGGGTCAATTGCTTCAAACTCTTCCATGATCTCTGCCAAGAGATGTGCTATAGGTTGGCGTTTTGGAGCAACAGTGATTCCTCTCTCCTTAAAGTCCTCTCCTCCACCCCAACCCAGCGTGTGACTTTGTGCACCCATGTTGTAAGCCAGGGTCCCTCAGGCGTTTTCCAGGTTAACGCTGTCCTATGTCACACCAGCACTACAGCCAGATCTATGAACCTGTTCTCCACTTTTTTAGGAAGTTTCCTGACAAGGAGGCTGTGACAGGACGAACAGTA
The DNA here is from genome assembly GCF_031143425.1 of Pleurodeles waltl. Lineage (NCBI taxonomy): Eukaryota > Metazoa > Chordata > Amphibia > Caudata > Salamandridae > Pleurodeles > Pleurodeles waltl. The sequence goes on from NC_090440.1 coordinate 1,848,743,876, forward strand.
TAAAGGCAACGGAGAGAAATTGTGGTGCTCAGGTAAGTGGTTTATTTAAAAAATATTTAGATGTTGATGTTTACGGAGTTCTGGTTTTAGTCTCAAGGTGTTGCCTTTTCTTCCTCTTAATGGTGTTTTTCCTCCTTCTTTCTTTGTTCTCTTTAAGGTTGATCCTCTGGCGGTCTCTCGTGTGGTTCCAGTGTTGGGGTACCGAAAACAAAAGGAAATAAACGCGACGGTAAGTGGGACGAATAGGTATGTTTCTTTCTCTGAACTATGACAGAATGGGGAAGAGGCAACAAAGGGTGGGGTTGTGCCAGTGAAGAGTTGTGGGTACAAAGTGACTAACTTCTTTTTAGTGCACTGATAGGTGACTCACACGTGTTTGTCCCTGTGCCCTCCAATCCCCTCCCAATCCACCCCTCACCCTTCCTTAGTTCCCTTCCCCAGTCCCCTTTACTGTGGTGCTCCCTCTGTTGGTCCAAAAAGACCATACCTTAGTAAGCCACGACCCTCCAGGGTCGTGGCTGGCGCTGGGGTGGTCCGTCTGTGGATAATCTTCGACAACGCTGACCGGTTCCAGCACCTCGTCGTGTGTGTGGTCCGTCCTTCTGGGATCTCCCGTCTGGCTGTTTCCGTTGGTCTCCTCTCCAGTTTCTCCTCCTTCGTTCGCTCCGTCTTCTCCTCCGGTCTCCTCTCCCTCGGGCTCCTTCTCCCCTATGCTAGATGCACTCCGCCTCTTCACTGCCCCGGGCCGGAAACCCTCCCGGGTTACTGTGGCAACGCCGGGACGCCAGCCTCCATCTGGAAGCCTTCCCACGGCAACGTGGGAACGCGGACATGACGTATCGGAATCATCCGATACGTCAGCTGCAGCCCTTCCCGAAGGGGTGATCGGGGATACCCGTTCACACACCCCTTCCCAAGAACGGTCCTGCTCGAGGACCGATGTAGAGTCAGGGAACCGAGACAAATAATCAGCAGGGGCTTGCTGAGACCCCGGGAAGTGGTGGACCTGAAAGGAAAATGGCTGTAGTTCAAGGAACCATCTCAGAATCCGGGAATTCGAGTCTTTATGAGCGGCCAACCAAGTGAGGGGAGCGTGATCCGTGAAAAGAATAAAAGGTCGACCCAACAGGTAATACTGTAAACTGTCCACGGCCCACTTAATAGCCAAACACTCCCTTTCGATGATGGGAAAATTACGTTCCTGAGGAAACAGTTTCCTGCTGATATATACGATAGGGTGATCACGACCCTCCCCGTCAGGTTGAGCCAGAACCCCCCCCAGTCCCACATCTGAGGCATCAGTATACAGATGAAATGCTTTTGAAAATTCTGGACACTGTAATATGTGTTCCTTGGTTAGATAGGATTTTAATCGTTCAAAACTAGTTGTCTGAAGATCAGAAAAAGGTAATAACAGGTTAGGGTGCGATTTGGACAGGGGGTCTGTGAGGGGAGCCGCAAGGGTGGAATACTCAGGTATGAACCTTCGATAGTAGCCCACTAGTCCCAGGAAAGAGCGTAAATCTTTCTTGGTTTTAGGGGTAGGGGCATTTAGTATGGCGTCCACTTTCTTGGTTTGGGGTTGTAGAGTACCCTGACTGATTTTGTATCCTAGGTATGAGATGTCGGGTTTTCCTATAACGCATTTCTTGGGGTTGGCTGTTAAACCCGCTTTTGTTAGAGTGTGGAATATCTGTTGTAAATGATCTAGATGATCCCCCCAGGTCTCACTAAAAATGACTACATCGTCTAAGTAGGCTGCTGAGAAAGTATGGAATGGTTTTAGTAGCCTATCCATTAACCTTTGGAAGGTAGCCGGTGCTCCATGTGGTCCAAAAGGTAATACTGTAAAATGATAAAGCCCGGACTGGGTAGAGAAAGACGTTTTTTCTTTATCATCAGGGGCCAAGGGAATTTGCCAATACCCCTTAGTTAAGTCTATTGTGGACATATATTTAGCTTTTCCTAGCTTTTCTAGGACGTCGTCTACTCTAGGAATTGGATATGTGTCAAACATCGAATTTTCATTGAGTTTTCGGAAGTCGATGCAGAATCTGGCAGTTCCGTCAGGTTTTGGTACCAGGACTACTGGGGAGCACCAGGGACTAGTAGAAGGTTCCACTACTCCTAGAGCTAACATTTTCTGTATCTCGTCCTCTATGATTTGTTTCCTTGCCTCCGGAATACGGTATGGTCGTAATCTAATAATTTTACCTGGGGTCGTTCGTATTCTATGGTGGATCAAGGTGGTTTTACCGAGTGTCTCTGAAAACAAATGTTGAAAGTGCTTCAATAAGCGATATACCTGCCCCTTTTCTAGATTCGTCAAGGCTCCATTTACCGAGGGTAACCTTTCCCCATCGTTTTGTCCTGTGGGGTAGAACTCAATATTTAATTCTTTACTTGGACATAGAAACCGACCCATTTCTACTGTATTGTCAGGGTTCTCGGGTACCTCCCATTTCTTTAAGAGGTTCACATGATAAATTTGGGTCTTTTTAGGATTGGCCGATATTTCAATAAGATAAGTAACAGGAGAGACTGCTCGAATTACCCGATATGGACCTTGCCATCTCGCGAGGAGTTTTTGTTCTGATGTGGGACGCATTATTAGTACCTGGTCTTCTGGTTGAAAAACCCTCAACTTACTCCCTTTGTCATAATAATGCTTTTGGGTCCTTTGGGCCTGTTCCATATTTTCTCGTACCTCTTCCCATAACCCTTGTAAGTGTGTCCTCAAGTTGTGGGCATATTCCAACAATGGCCTTCCTCCTTCCCCCGCTTCTTCCTCCCATGTTTCGATGGCCATGTCCAGAAGGGAACGGGGTTGCCGTCCGAACGCTAACTCGAATGGGCTATGTCCTGTTGAGGCCTGTTCATGTGTTCGGATAGCGTATAACACCAACGGTAATTTCTGATCCCAGTCTCTCCCTGAATCCTGCACTATTTTCCTCAGTAGGGTTTTGATGATCCGGTTGTAACGTTCCACCAATCCATCCGTCTGTGGATGATAAACAGAGGTTTTGATTTGGGAAATACCTAATGTCTTACAAACTTGTTTCATGAGAGTCGACATAAAGGGGGTCCCCTGGTCGGTGAGTATTTCGTGGGGAAACCCGATTCGAGTGAAGACAGTTATCATTGCTTGGGCAACTGTTTTTGGAGTCATACTTGTCAGGGGAATAGCCTCGGGGTATCGGGTGGCATAGTCAACAATAACCAATATATACGTGTGACCTTTAGAAGAAGGTACTACGGGACCAATCAGATCCATCCCTATCCTGCTAAATGGGATGTCTATAATGGGGAGGGGTACAAGCGGTGCTTTTTTAGGCCTACCCGGGTCCGTAAACTGACACCTGGGACACTGTGAACAATATTTTCTTATGTGTGCAAAAACACCTGGCCAATAAAACCGCCTGAGGAGATACTCTTCGGTTTTTTCCCTCCCAAAATGCCCCCCCCCGGTTGATTATGAGCCAGGGTCAGGACGTGATCCCTATAATGTTCTGGTACTATTAGTTGTTGTTTACGCTCCCCCGCACGAGTAGTGGTCACCCTATATAAGAGGTTTCTTTTAATTAGGAAGTAAGGACCCACCTCCTCAGTTTCTTCTGTTTTTGCGGATCTCCAGGCCTGAGCGAGGGAGGGATCTTCTCTCTGCTGTTGATGAAAACTGACAGGTGCTTCATGGGTTTCTGCTACAAGTCCTTGGGCTTGTTCCGGCCCATTATAACTCCGGAAATGCACTCTCTCCTCTCGTTTTTCTCGACGTGACAGTTTTCTATGGGTTAAAGGGCATTCAATAGTACTGTCAGCAAAAGGAGCCTCACCCCACCAGTCCTGTGACATCCTGGGGTTCCTAACCTGATCCAGGAGCTCTTGGAAATGGTTGTAATCGGTCCCAACGATACATTCCTCAATCAGTTGAGACATTATCCCCATAGGAAGCAAATCCATGTAGTCTCCCCACTCTATTTTAAGTACTTTTAATGGGTATTGTTCTTTGTCTCCGTGAATACAGCAAATATTAACCCACTGCCTTGTTTCCCTATCTACCGGGCTTATTACGTCTTCCCTAACCACGGATTGGCTGCAACCCGAATCAACTAGAGCACATTCAGACCGTCCATTGATTTTCATGGTCTGTTTGAACTTAATGTCACCTCTTCCGGTACAGAGTACACGTCGCCTGGTCACTCCTATCTCCATCGGCTCACTACCCTCATGTTTCCGCGGACACATACGGGCTATGTGTCCCCATTCCCCACAGTTGTAACATTGGGGCCCCTGTACGGGAGGACCTTCTGATGGTCTACGGAGAACTGGATCATCGAGGAGAACTCTCAGGGGGGTTTTGGGATTGGGCACAACAGATTTTATGTTGGGTCTGGGTTGTATACCCCTCACATCTGTAGAGCGATGATATTCGCAGGCTAAATCGATCGCCATGTCGGTATCTACCTTTGGATGTTGCCGTATCCAGTTTTTTGTAGAAGGAGGTAAGGCGTCTAAGTATTGTTCGAGTACAATCGTTTGTATAACCTCCTTGCGGCTATTCCCGATAGGACCCAACCATTTCAAGGCCAAATCTTTTACACGAAAATAAAAGGTACGGGGGTCCTCATTTGGTCCCCATTTGACTTTTCAGAATTTGACCCGGTAGTATTCTGTATCATGTCCAACACGTTCTAGGATGCTGGTCTTTATATCTTTGTATGGTGTGGTTCCCCCGGGGTTCGCGGCTTGATAGGCGGCTTGTAATAGACCGGTAAGTAAAGGTGCGAAGTATTGTCCCCATCTTTCTTCAGGCCATTGAGCTGAAGAAGCCACTCTTTCAAAGTTAGTGAAGAAAGACTCCGGGTCTTCCCCCTCTTGATATTTCTGCAACACTGAACTGGGGACATTGGGGTGAACCTTGCTAACGGCAATGGTCTCGGTTAGTTTCTTCATGGCTGTTTCGTGTATCAATTGGTTGTTTGCAAGTATTGTCGCTTGGCTTTTCAAGGCCGACTGTAAGGCTTCCCTGTCCTTTTTCGCTTCCCGTTGGTGTGCCTCCCATACCAACTGCAAATGTCGTTGGCCTTCCGCCAGTTGTTTGATCATATCCTCTAAAGACGGGCTTTCACTCATTGTTTGTACTGTTCGGTTGTCGGGGTGGGCTCCTAAAATCCCACTTCTGACACCACTGTGACAGGACGAACAGTATAAAGGCAACAGAGAGAAATTGTGGTGCTCAGGTAAGTGGTTTATTTAAAAAATATTTCGATGTTGATGTTTACGGAGTTCTGGTTTTAGTCTCAAGGTGTTGCCTTTTCTTCCTCTTAATGGTGTTTTTCCTCCTTCTTTCTTTGTTCTCTTTAAGGTTGATGCTCTGGCGGTCTCTCGTGTGGTTCCAGTGTTGGGGTACCGAAAACAAAAGGAAATAAACGCGACGGTAAGTGGGACGAATAGGTATGTTTCTTTCTCTGAACTATGACAGAATGGGGAAGAGGCAACAAAGGGTGGGGTTGTGCCAGTGAAGAGTTGTGGGTACAAAGTGACTAACTTCTTTTTAGTGCACTGATAGGTGACTCACACGTGTTTGTCCCTGTGCCCTCCAATCTCCTCCCAATCCACCCCTCACCCTTCCTTAGTTCCCTTCCCCAGTCCCCTTTACTGTGGTGCTCCCTCTGTTGGTCCAAAAAGACCGTACCTTAGTAAGCCACGACCCTCCAGGGTCGTGGCTGGCGCTGGGGTGGTCCGTCTGTGGATAATCTTCGACAACGCTGACCGGTTCCAGCACCTCGTCGTGTGAGTGGTCCGTCCTTCTGGGATCTCCCGTCTGGCTGTTTCCGTTGGTCTCCTCTCCAGTTTCTCCTCCTTCGTTCGCTCCATCCTCTCCTCCGGTCTCCTCTCCCTCGGGCTCCTTCTCCCCTATGCTAGATGCACTCCGCCTCTTCACTTCCCCGGGCCGGAAACCCTCCCGGGTTACCGTGGCAATGCCGGGACGCCAGCCTCCATCTGGAAGTGTTCCCACGGCAACGTGGGAAAGCGGACATGACGTATCGGAATCATCCGATACGTCAGCTGCAGCCCTTCCCGAAGGGGTGATCGGGGATACCCGTTCACAGAGGCCCAATTGGCAGACCTCCAGGGTCACAGGCAGGGACCTATCTAGGGTGAGATTGAGGCACGTCACCACCCCAGCCCAGTAGACTCCCAGGGTAGGACATCCCCGTACCATGTGCCCGAAGTCTGCGTCTCGAGCCCAACATGTAGGGCAGGCCGAGGGTTCCCCACCATAGATTGACTGGAGCCTATGTAGGGTAAAATATGTCCTGTGTATGAGATTGAACTGAATTAGCTTAAGGCGAGTGTTCCTTGAGACATGAGATGCAGATGCAACTAATCATCCCCACTCAATCTCAGTCAGTTCCCTGCCTGCATCCGCCTCCCATCGAGTCTTCAGGGAATATAGTGCCCTACCCACCATTCCAGTTAGTGCCCTATACAGCCAGGTCACCAAGTGGGATCCTCCACCCATCTGCAATATCATCTGGAGCACTGCATGTGTAGGTGGCTTCTCGGTACCCTCACCCATAAGTCTCAGACAGCTCGGGTCACTGCCTCATATTTCAAGAACTGACCCCCCGAGAGTTCCGTCCGGTCCAGTAGTTCCACAAAAGATGGCCACGCACCCTGGGTATAACAGTCAACAACAGTAACCAGACTCGCCTCCCTCCAGGGGGGACATCTTTCTCTCTGTAAAGCAATGTGGGGGTTCACCAAGTGGAAGACCCACCAATGGGATCCGAGGTAAGTAGGGCGTCTGGACCCCAGTGCTTTACGCCAGGCCCTCTAGGCCGCAGTCACGAGAACCCCACCCTGCCGGGACATGAGTCTCGGCCGGAATAATCTGGCCATTAGTTGGTCTGCACGCTGTCCAGCCCCATCCCAATACATCTCGGATAATCCATGGGCAGTCAGCCACCGCGCCAGCCACTGCAGCTGTGCTGCCACATAGTAGAATTCAAAGTCTGGGACCCACAAGCTTCCCGCTTCTGGGCGTAGGCGGAGGGTGGTCAATGCAACCCTTTTGTGCCCTCCATTCCATATTAGGTCTCTGAGGAGGGTGTCTAATGCTTTAAACCAGTGTACCAGAACAGTAACCAGCAAGTTAACAAAGAAATAAAGAAGCTGAGGGAGCATAATCATCTTGGAAAATGAAATGCGCGTCATGAAGGGCAAGTTGAGGGTACGGCAAAGACCAACCCCAGATCTAAGGGATCATATTGCTTTGCCTAGATTGCCCTCCCGCAAATCAACTATGTTGTGGCAGATTTGAATCCCAAGATATTCGAATGTGCAAGGAGCCCACTTAACATCACGCGGAGAAATGGGAGGAGGGGCACTGCCAGCAACTACCAGAAACACACACGTCTTCCCACTGTTAAAGCGTAACATGAGTAGGTACCAAATCTTTCCACTGTCTCAAGCGCCTATAGCAAATCTCTCTTCCCATCTCTTAGGTAAATCAACAATTTATCAGCGTACAACAATATGATATGGTCCGTTCCTACCCAACATATCTCTCTACCACGCCCTTCCTGTCTGAACCACTCCGCCAGGGGCTCCATAGCCAATGCGAAGAGCAATGGGGAGAGCAGACACCCCTGCCTGGTACCTCTATTGATGTCATATTCATCCGACAGCAGCCGCCCAGTTCTGACTCTTGCAGTTGGGGAACCGTATGACAGCCGAAACCACTTAAGCCATGCTTTCCCAATCCCAACTGTCTCATCTTAACTTCAAGGTAGTCCCATCGCACTGTGTGGAAAGCTTTTTCCAGGTCTACTGGCACTACCACTGCGCCTGAGTCTGGTGGGTGTGTGGAATTATATAATACTGTGTACAGTCTACAGAGATTTTGTGAGGTGTTTCTGGTAGGTGTAAACCTGAATTGGTCATCATGGATCAGGTTCTGCATATACGGCAGGTGTCTGGTGGCTAGGACCTTACTCAAAATTTTAAAATCAGTATTGAGCATAGAGAGGGGCCGGAAGTCTTTTATCCCCTCATGTCGATCAGTAGTTTTAGGGAGGGGTACCACCAGAGCCTCCCTCAGCGTCACAGGGAGATGTCACGATTCACCCTGGGCTTACCGTTGAGGTTGGAGAGAGGTGGTGAGCGGCCCCGGTTCCTGCAGGTCCTGCTTTGGCCGCGGTAGGGGCGACCCCTTCCGGTAGCCACGGTGCTGTTTGACAATAGTAAGCCACTACAGTCCGTGCCCTCCAGAAGGAGTCCCAGAGGAAAAACCCCAAAAGGGTAAAAAACCTCCAACAGGAACTCCCTGAAACAGAAGGAGGACACAAGGACGTTAGGACTTAAGATTCTGGAATTGAGTAATTCTGGAGACGGAAGACAGATCAATAACAACTGGCTCAACAAGAAGAAACCAGCCGGAGTGTGACTACCACCACAGGAGTGTTGCAACGCAACGAGAAAGAAGCTAGTTTCCCCCTATATACCCCTAGACAGGAAGTGGAAAACAGGAAGTAGTAATACCACCATCTTGGATTGGGGAAAAGGTCATAACTAAGAATAGAGAACATGCACCTGAAAAAGAGAAACACTGCATGCAGGGAAGAGAGGAAGTGAACAGCATGCTGGGAAGGGGAAAAGGATGCATAAAAGCTAATCATGTGCAAGCATCCGCCTTTTGATCGTGTGACAAGTAAGTGGTGTAAAGGAGGGGGTACTGGGAATCCCAATGCGCTATTTATGCTTTACGCGCTGAGCGCGGCAAGGACCGTGACCCGATTCGGGTTCTCCGGTCCTGCCGCGTTTGCCCAGGAATCCGCAGCCGGAGAAAAGGGCCGCGGCGAGTGCTGCGACCCTTGAATCGAGCTGCGGCTTCCCCCGCGGCCCGCCCGCGGGCTGCCGCGGTCTCAGAGAGTTGCGCCGCGGCAGCCCATGCTTGCAACCGACAGGAGAAGGCTCTGCCCGTAGGCTTCCGCTACCAGCCTTTGGGCCAAGATACCCACTGTCAATTTGTAAAACTGTGGGGTAGGCCATCCATCCCAGGAGTCTTACCAGTCGCCAAGTTCTTAATAGCCAATTTCACTGCATCATCCGTCACCTCCGCACCCAGCAGTGCAGCGATCATCTCATTGAGGGTCTTCAGCTTCAGTCCAGCCAATAGGTCATCTAGTGTGTCAGGTAGCAGAGTCTCCAGGTGGGCATACAGCACAAAGCAACAATCACGTAATGCTGAGTTTATACTGAGGGGTTCATGTACCAAAGAACTGTCAGACAATGTAATCCCAGTAATCAGGGTCCCCGCTGTGTGGGGCGAACCAACCAGGCCAGCAATCGTACAACTCTGCCTTCCTCCTCATGTACCCTGCACATATTCCCCACATGGTTATGAAACCTAAGCTTCTCAAGGGCCACTGTGTATTCCTCATGGACTTCCAACAACCGGCAGAGAGCCTCAGGACTGCGGTCTTGTTCATTATACAAGGCATGCAATTGATCCACAAGATGAATGAGGTCTCCCTCCAATACTCGCCTAATGCCTGTCATCTGGCCCCACAGTGGCCTCGCACCACCACCATGAGGGCCTCTCATTCCATCCCCCTCTGTGTTGCTGAGCCCACCCTCAAGGGGGGGATGAGGCAACTGTTGTGTCATCATCTCTTAGTCTGGCCTATCCTCTTATAACTCCGAGTAGTCTGTGGGATCAGCGGAGTGGGAATGGGGTCCATTTAAATGATGTAGTGGGATGTTTGATGTGTTATGAGGGGGAGATCTTCTGGTGTGCTCATTTGTGAATCGGAGTCCGACAGGCGGGGGTCCGAATCATGGTCTTGGTCTGTTCCGGCCCCCACCCTGTGAGAAAACAGGGCTGATTGCAGATTGCAACTTTTTGCCCCCATTTTCCACTTTTTGCTGGTGTTTTCCTCACTCTGATGGTGCCCTGGGTACTGCTAACCAGTCCCAGGGCCTATGCTCTGTGTAAAATGGATATGCAAATTAGGCTAATTATAATTGGCTAATTTAACCTACCAATAAGTCCCTAGTATATGGTAGGGCATGTAGGTTTAGGGACCACAGCATAGGTGGTGCACCCATAGGTGCACTGCTGAGTTGCCCAGTGTCATTTTAAAGGCAGGCCTGCCTTGCTGGCTGCTTTTATATTAAAGTTATATGCAAATTCGACTTTGGAATGAAAAGTAGTTCCAAAGTCTTAAACTACCTTATTTTTACATATAAGTCACCCCTAAGGTGTGCCCTATGTGCTCCTAGGGCTGGGTGCCATGTTACTATAAGCAGGGACTTTATAAAAATAGTTGTATAAGCCCTGGTGAGGTAAAAACAGCCAAATTAGTTTTTCCCTCATTGTAGTAAATGGCCTTCATAGACTAGAATGGGGAGACTTTATTTTAATTTTTAAAGTCTCCTTAGATGATGCATACCAAGAGTTTGGTATCAAATTAATTGTTGTAATAAATCCCACAACTTCCAGTTGTTGGATTTAATATAACTTGTTCAGGTAAAGAGTTTTAAACTTTACCTGAAAAGTTACCAATTTCAGCCCTGAATTGTTTTTGCTGCTGTGCTCTGATTGGCCAGCATGCAGCAGCTTGGCCAAGCTGCCTTGATGAGGTGTGAAGTGGCCTGGCTTCACACAAAGGAATGTGCCTGTGGGAGGGAATCTCCCCTCAGCAGATGGTGAGGCAGGAAGGGCTGCCAAACTGGTCTTCAAAGGCAGAGAAGGACATTTGGAGCAACCAGCAACACCCCCACATCCTGCAACCCCAGACAACTAGGTGCCCCCTTGATTAGATTAGGAGAGGGCAAGAGAGGGGTGTGTTTATGATTTTTAGCCACACCAGTGGGTGGGCTCAGCCAGATGTAACCTCCAAAAATCTGATTCAGCCATGATGGATTTTTAGAGAATGTTGCCTCCTGGGATTGATTTTTGCCACACTTCCCAGGAAGTGGTCATCGCAGGGGGAAGGACCCTGCACCTGATTGGAGAACTAGGACCCCCCTGCTTTTCACCCAGGAGCAAGGATAAAACTGGCAGACCTGCACCCATACCTCAGTTCCCTACCACATCCAACAAGGAAGAACGACAGAAGAAGAAGGACTGCCCTGCTGGACCCCTGGCCTGCACCTGGAACCTGCACTCAGAAGGACTGCACCAGCTGCACACTTGGGCTTCACCACAAGAAGGACTTTGCCTGGTTTCAACTGGTTCAAGGAGGGACTCCCTGTTTGCTACAGGTGAAAAATTGCTAACCAGAGTCCCCTGCACCAACTGCTGAAGAAAGCGACCAGCTGACCACTGTCCAGTGGCCAAAAAGGAGTTTGCGCCAGGTGCATTCTGGGAGTTGTAGTCCGCACCCCCCAAGGACCATCTCAGAACTTCTAGTCCCTTGGGGTGAGCTGTGGACCCCAAAAGAACCTTAAAAGGACATCTGGGAGAAGCCCCAGAAGTTTGGAGAACTTTAGAGAATTTTTGTAAAAAAGCTCCAGAGAGGGACTGACCCGCCGCGGCAACTATAGCCGGCTTGCCTCAACCGCGACCCGGCCTGATTTGCTGGTTCGTACCGGTAAAGAAAAATCTCTGAAAAAGAGACTAGGGGGGTGATTCTAACCCTGGCGGTCGGTGTTAAAGCGGCGGCCAACCCGCCAACAGGCTGGCGGTAAAAAAAATGGGATTCTGAGCCTGGCGGGAACCGCCAACACAGACAGCCACCTTAACACTCCGACCGCCACGGCGGTACAAACAAACAGCGCGGCGGTCACCGCCAACAGACAGGCGGCAGACAATGTACCGCCCACACTATTACAACTCACCAATACGCCACCTTTTCCGGGGCGGGAGCACCGCCGATAAAAACACGGCGGAAACAGACTACGGACGGGAAAACGCTCACCACTACGCACTCCAGGAGGAAGGAGGACAGCATGGAACCCGAATTAAACATCCTACCTGCTCTCGTCTACCTTCTCATCTACCACGAGTACGAAGTCCGGCGCAGACGACAACGGTGAGTACTGCACCTACGACACACGGGAGGGGGAGGACGAAAGGTTACGGGCACACACATATGCGACCCCCCCCCCCCAACTATGTACTCACCAATGCAGAGCACCAAGTCACAGTGACACCACCCAAACACCCCTGAAAAATGCTAGGACATAATCATATTTGGAATAAATATTTATGTACCAAAAAGCTCCAGAAAATTAGCGTACAACCATGAAAGATATCCACAACAAAACTAATGACATACACATCAGTGTATAACTGAAGTACCAAGTCCTGCACATCCTACGAATTCAGCATGTCCGTGGGCCAAAGTCTTGAGAAACAAGGGCAAAGCCCACACAGGAGACCTGAGTCCTTTGGAGAGAACACTGCAGGGGCATCAGATGTAAAAACTACAGGCACCTCAGGGGGAAGGGAAGGGGGGGGCACCACAGCCACATGAGTCCACGACGCCAGATCCACGAGGAGCCACCATGCCCACTGGACCATCCTGGGGAGTGCAAAGCCACAGTCTCTCAATGTCTCTACAGTGGGTGGGCTGCCCACTGGACCATCCTGGGGAGTGCAAAGCCACAGTCTCTCAATGTCTCTACAGTGGGTGGGCTGCCCACTGGACCATCCTGGGGAGTGCAAAGCCACAGTCCATCAGGTGGATGACAGTCTCCACTGGTCAAGGAGGAGGCATGGTGGGCACAGTGAACCATAAACGGTGCTTGAGACGGCGGTGCCCAGCGGAGCGGTGCTTGAGACGGCGATGCCCAGCGGAGCGGTGCTTGAGAGGAAGGGCCCAGCGGAGCGGTGCTTGAGAGGAAGGGCCCAGCGGAGCGGTGCCTCAGAGGAAGGGCCCAGCGGAGCGGTGCTTGAGACGGCGGTGCCCAGCGGAGCGGTGCTTGAGAGGAAGGGCCCAGCGGAGCGGTGCTTGAGAGGAAGGGCCCAGCGGAGCGGTGCTTGAGAGGAAGGGCCCAGCGGAGCGGTGCCTGAGAGGAAGGGCCCAGCGGAGCGGTGCCTGAGAGGAAGGGCCCAGCGGAGCGGGGCTTGAGAGGAAGGGCCCAGCGGAGCGGTGCCTCAGAGGAAGGGCCCAGCGGAGCGGTGCTTGAGAGGAAGGGCCCAGCGGACCGGTGCTTGAGACGGCGGAGCCCAGCGGAGCGGTGCTTGAGAGGAAGGGCCCAGCGGAGCGGTGCTTGAGAGGAAGGGCCCAGCGGAGCGGTGCTTGAGACGGCGGGGCCCAGCGGAGCGGTGCTTGAGAGGAAGGGCCCAGCGGAGTGGTGCTTGAGAGGAAGGGCCCAGCGGAGCGGTGCTTGAGACGGCGGGGCCCAGCGGAGCGGTGCTTGAGACGGCGGGGCCCAGCGGAGCGGTGCTTGAGAGGAAGGGCCCAGCGGAGCGGTGCTTGAGACGGCGGGGCCCAGCGGAGCGGTGCTTGAGACGGCGGGGCCCTGTTCAGCGGTGCTCTTCTCCACGGCGGGGCCCGGTTCAGCGGTGCCTATCTCCACGGCGGGGCCCTGTTCAGCGGTGCTCTTCTGCACCGCGGGCCCTGTTCAGCGGTGCTCTTCTCCACGGCGGGGCCCTGTTCAGCGGTGCTCTTCTCCACGGCGGGGCCCGGTTCAGCGGTGCCTATCTCCACGGCGGGGCCCTGTTCAGCGGTGCTCTTCTGCACCGCGGGCCCTGTTCAGCGGTGCCTATCTCCACGCCGGGGCCCTGTTCAGCGGTGCTCTTCTGCACCGCGGGCCCTGTTCAGCGGTGCTCTTCTCCACGGCGGGGCCCTGTTCAGCGGTGCTCTTCTGCACCGCGGGCCCTGTTCAGCGGTGCCTATCTCCACGCTGGGGCCCTGTTCAGCGGTGCTCTTCTCCACGGCGGGGCCCGGTTCAGCGGTGCTCTTCTCCACGGCGGGGCCCTGTTCAGCGGTGCTCTTCTCCACGGCGGGGCCCTGTTCAGCGGTGCTCTTCTGCACCGCGGGCCCTGTTCAGCGGTGCCTATCTCCACGCCGGGGCCCTGTTCAGCGGTGCTCTTCTCCACGGCGGGGCCCGGTTCAGCGGTGCTCTTCTCCACGGCGGGGCCCTGTTCAGCGGTGCTCTTCTCCACGGCGGGGCCCTGTTCAGCGGTGCTCTTCTGCACCGCGGGCCCTGTTCAGCAGTGCCTATCTCCACGCCGGGGCCCTGTTCAGCGGTGCTCTTCTCCACGGCGGGGCCCGGTTCAGCGGTGCTCTTCTCCACGGCGGGGCCCTGTTCAGCGGTGCTCTTCTGCACCGCGGGCCCTGTTCAGCGGTGCTCATCCAGCAGGTCAAGGGAGCCAGACCTGGCCTCGACTCCCTGCTCAGTCGCCCTCGGACCGTGACGTTTCTGGACCCTTCGGGGACGGACTCCTGGCCTCCTTAGTGTCCTCCTTCCCAGCTGGGATGTGGCATGTGGGGTCCACCTTCTCCGCGCTCCTGCTGCCCTTCCGCTCCTTTGATGGGGCTCTCGGGCCCTTGCCTCCCCTAGATGGTGTGGGTGGTGAAGTGGCCGCACATTGCTTCTTGGGGGCAGCCCTGTCGGTCCTCGCATGGCGGTCCTTGTTTTTGCGGGTCCTCTTGCCGGGGGGGGGGCTGGACGTGTCCTTGCTGCTGATCGATGTGTCACTGCTGGCAAAGGGTGGGCTCCAGAACCCAGGCACAACAGTGACACCCGAAGCTGGGCTGGTGGTGGCTGCGGTGCTCTTGGGACTCTTTGAAGATGGATGGGGGAGGTAATCGGGGGGAAAGAGGTTAAGGTTAGCCAGGAAAAGTTTTTTAGGGCCAAGGTAAAGGGTAGGAGAAGTGGAGATGGAAGTGGAGGTAGAGGAGGTGGTTGTAGGAGAGTCAGGTGTGCTGTCATTGGGTGAAGGTGCTGGTGCTGTAGGCTGTCGTGAGGTGGATGGCTGTTGGGTGGGTGGCTGCCTGCGTTTGTGTGTCTTGGAAGAGGGGGTGACAGACACAGTGGGAGAGGACACAGGGGACGTGTACATGGCAGTGGGGGTGGTGACTGCACGAGTGTGGACTGTACTGGAGGGTGAGGTGGTGATGGAAGCACTGGCTGATGTTGGGGTGCATGCAGGTGTGAGTGTAGACGTCACAGGGAGGGAGGAGGGAGACGAGGAGGAGGGGGACACAGGGGTGGCAGTGGCTGTTGGCATGTCTGCATCTGGGTGTTGCTCGGGTGAGTGTTTGCGGGATCTGTGGTGCTTGTGTTTGGATGAGCTGCTCTTGGGTGTTGAGGTGTGTGCAGGCTGGTCTGATGGTGTGGATGGGATAGGCTGAGGAACAGGAGACAGAGACAGGCTGGAGGCAGTCAGAAGAGGGAGGCTGGAAACAGGGACAATGGCTGCCGTCAGTGCTGAGGCCAGAGCAGTGAACGCTCGTTGATGGGCAGCCTGACCCGAATGAATGCCCTCCAGGTACGCATTGCTCTGTTGCACCTCCCTTTGCACACCCTGGATGGCATTCAAAAGGGTCGTCTGCCCAACAATGAGCGTCCTTACCAGGTCAATGAGCTCCGCACTGAGGGCAGCAGGGGCAACAGGGGCAGGGGCTGAGGTGCCTGGGGCGAAGGAGACGCCCGCCTTCCTGGGCGAACCGGCACGGAGCGAAGACTGAGGGGCTGCTGGGAGGGCGGGGCTGGTGCGCTGGGTGGCGGCTGTACCTGTAGAGGCGGGGGGCACGGATGTTGCCGCCACCCCTAGGGAGCTCCCATCCGAGGACGTGTCGCTTTCGCTGCTCTCACCAGCGGTCCCCGTCGTGGTGCTCCCCTCGCCCTCCGGATCACTGGTGCCCTCGGTGTCTGTTCCTGGGCCCACCGGGGCCTTGTGTCCTGCAGCTCCCTCGTGCTCCGATGCCATATCTCCTCCGCCTGATGATGCTAATGCACACATGCACAAGAAGATGAAGAGAAAGGGTGGGGGGAGAAAAAAGAAGACCAGGTTGAGTGCATGCAATGTCAACACCGTTGGCGGAGAGGACAGACACAGGTGCCTAATGCACTAAGCCGCGCATTTGGGGTACACTACTCAGTACTACTGACTAAGACAACAGGCCAAGAGACGTCAAACGCGCACATGGGAGATGCTGGACCTTCAATGGCTGTACTTGTCACCCTACAGAGGTGGGGGCCGGGGGCACAGGGCCATGCCTAAGGGAGAGGACTACACTACAGAAAGCGCCCTGGCCTAATGTCACCCACAGCCCTCCTCCCCCACCCAGACGCCTCCACTGCGCAGAAAGATAGGAGAATGTGCTGATACTCACCCCCTTGTGTCTGCTGTGATGTCTTAAAGCGCCCATCCAATTCAGGGTAGGCCACCGCCAGGATCCGGGACATCAGGGGGGTCATGGTGCGACTGGCACCCCTCCTAGGTTGGGAGGCCATCCCCAGCAGTGTTTCTGCGGTCTTCCTTGTTCCGCGGCGGATGTCCTCCCACCTCTTGCGGCAGTGGGTGCCCCGTCTGTTGTGGACCCCCAAGGTCCGGACTTCCTTGGCGATGGCACGCCAAATCTCGATCTTCTAATGGGCGCTGACCTATTAGACATGTACAGGGTGGAAAGGAGGAAATCATCAATGACCTGCATGTTAGATGTAATTGGCCCCCCCCACCCACTTTGCCATATGGCACATGCTCTCATCTGTCGGGCGTTGCACTCCTCATTCGCCCCCCACCCCACCAACTTACATCCACCCCAATCCACACAGGCATAGCCCATTCCATTAGCACCCGGTGTACTCACTTGTTGGTCTGGAGGACCGTAGAGTAGCGCATACTGGGGGAGGACCCCATCCACGAGCTTCTCCAACTCTTCAGACGTGAAGGCAGGGGCCCTTTCCCCAGTCGCAGCAGCCATTGTATCTTCCAGACCGAGGTCACAGCAGCACTTGCAGTATAGGTCCTCTCCTGTGGATGATCAGGTCTCGAGTGATTAAGCAGATAGAAAATGGCGGTCATGCCCGCGGCGGTGCGTACCGCGACCGCCGGCGCACTTCGTCATTGGCTCCTGAAACCCATAGGCTTCAATGTTAACCAATGCGGCTTTGCGCCGCGGTCTTCGACCGCCTACCGCCACGGTGTGCCCCGCCAGCGCATTGACCTCACATCCCATTGTCCCACTTCACAGGTCAGGCAGCCGCCATTTCAAGGGCCCACATGGCTTAATTTTGACTGCGACACACAGGCCTAGGCCTTGCATTGCCACACATACACGCCTTTCAACCCATTGCCATTCTTTAACTGTGCAAGCTGTCTGTACGTACCTGTGGTTTGGCTGACTCTGTGCTCCATGTTGTCCTTCCTAGGCACCGTCCGCTGGGACTTGCGATGAGAAGGAGGAATCCTCGCGTGTACCGACCGCTGGTGGACCTGTCGACAATGGAAGAACGCCATATAATACTTCGATACAGACTTGACCGTGCCACTATCCATGAACTGTGTGCCCAGCTGGAGCCAGCCCTGATGTCCCCCATCCGCCAACCCACAGGGATTCCCCCTCTGGTGCAGGTTTTGTCAGTCCTCCATTTTTTGGCCAGTGGGTCATTCCAGACCACAGTGGCCATGTCATCTGGAATGTCTCAGCCTATGTTTTCTAAGATTTTGAGCAGAGTGTTGTCTGCCCTGATGAAACTCATGCGGAGCTACATCATTTTCCCCGAGGAGGGTGACTTGCCTACAGTGAAGGGTGATTTCTATGCCCTTGGACATATCCCCAACATCATTGGTGCCATTGATGGGACCCATGTGGCTTTGGTACCCCCAAAAGACGATGAGCAGGTGTACCGAAACAGAAAAAATTATCATTCGATGAATGTCCAGGTGGTCTGTTTGGCTGACCAGTACATCTCCCATGTAAATGCCAAGTTCCCAGGGTCAGTGCATGACGCGTATGTGATGCGAAATAGCAGCATCCCCTATGTGATGGAGCAGCTACAGTGACAACGTGAGTGGCCAATAGGTGACTCTGGTTACCCCAACCTGCCGTGGCTACTGACCCCAGTAAGGAATCCCCAGACAAGGGCAGAGGAACGCTACAATGAGGCCCATGGGCGTACTAGGAGGGTGATTGAGCGAACCTTTGGCCTCCTGAAGGCCAGGTTTAGGTGCCTGCATATGACAGGTGGATCCCTAATGTACTCACCAAAGAAGGTGTGCCATATCATCGTGGCATGCTGTATGCTTCACAACCTGGCTTTGCGACGCCAGGTGCCTTTCCTGCAGGAGGATGGTCCAGATGGTGGTGTTGTAGAAGCCGTGGAGCCTGTGGAGAGTGAAGAGGAGGAAGACTCAGAGGACGACACAGACAATAGGGACAGAGTGATACAACAGTATTTCCAGTAACACCCAGGTAAGAATCACCCACGCCATTTCCCAATTGCTTCTAGCCTCCTGCATCTGTACTTTCTGTAGTTCCCACCAGATATTATTGGGTAATTTTTGATTTTCCCTTCCCTTCTCAGTGCTGTATGACGCAGTGCCTGACTTCTGCTTGGTTTGCCCATGAACTACAGCGTATTGACATTGGTATGTTGTCATCACTAATTGACAGAACAGATATTGAACAGTAATATGTAATACATTTGCTAATAATACAGCATGACTCCAAACTGATTTGTGTGCAATATGTGATTTATTTACAGGGCTAGATATTGGTACATGTGATTATAAGGGTGATGGGTGGGGGTGGAGTAATGTCCATGGCAGAGTCCAGTTCTCAGTCTCACAGGTGCATTGTCCTTTTGCCTGTGGAAGGATGGAGCAGAGGCAGTTCATGGTTGGACAGGGTGGCAATGTGGAACAGTGGGAAGAGTTCAGGGGGTATGTCCTGCTGGCGGGGGTCTTGACATCCTACTCTGTCTTTTTTTTGGATCTCAGGCTCCTTTTACGGGGTGGTTGTTCTTCAGCAGGAGGTGGGGTTCTGGTGGCCTGCCGTGGTGTTGGGGCCTCCTGTCCACTAGCGCCGGCGGAGGTGGTAGGCTGTTCCTGGTCCGGGCTAGTGACAGGGGCCCTGTGTGGTGCCACATGGTCCCGCAACGCCTCTTCTATCCTGTTGAGGGCCAGGACGATGGTCCCCATTGCGGTCCCGATGATTCTCAGCTCCTCCCTGAACCCCATGTAGCGTTCCTCCTGCTGTGCCTGGATCTCCGTGAACCTGGCCAGTACCGTTGCCATCGTCTCTTGGGAGTGGTGGTATGCCCCCATGATGGTGGTGAGGGCCTCTTGGAGAGTGGGTTCCCTGGGCCTCTCCTCCCCCCCCTGTCGCACAGCAGCCCTCCGAGCTGCCCGGTTTCCCCCGGCCTCTGTCCCCTGGACGGTGTGCCCGCTACCACTGCCCCCAGGTCCCTGTTGTTGTTGGGGTGTTGGGTTAGCCTGGGTGCCCTGTAGTGGCAGACACACCGCTGATTGAGCTGTCCTAGAGACAGAGGCATGGGCCCGCTGGGTGGGAGCTGTGCTGGTGTCGGCAGAGGGGGTCGGGTCTGGTGTGGCCTGTGGCTGCCTGAGGGGAACCGACTGCCCAGAGGTCCCCGATGGTCCGGGCTGGTCATCAGGTTCACTGTCGACAGAGCTGCTATCCTCAGTGTGGGCCTGTTCCGGTGGTGGGATGGACACTTCTGGACCCTCCTGGCTGGTGTGTTGTCGTTCGGGTCCTGCATGGGGTAAGAGAGTTTGGTTATTATTTCTGTGTGTGCAATAGCATGCGTGTTGTGGGTGCCCTTGTCCCCCAATGCAGGCATTCCCTGGAGGGAGGTGTTGTGAGGGTATTTAGTGGGGGGGAGGGGTTAGTGCAGTGGTCATGCTTAGGTGATGGGTGCCCATGATTTGTGTTGGCATGCAGGAGTTGGTGTTGGGATGGGTGGGTTGTGCTGGTGAGACATTGTCAGGGAGGATGTGTGCTGGGGGGTTGGGGGTGAGGGTGGGGGTGTGGGTTGGCATGCTGGTGGGGTGGGGGGGATATAGTAGTTGAGATGGGACTTACCAGAGTCCATTCCTCCGGCTACTCCAGCGAGGCCCTGAGGATGCAGGATGGTCAAGACCTCTTGCTCCCACGATGTAAATTCGGGAGGGGTGGGTGGGGGTCCGCCGCCAGTCTTCTGGACCGCGATGTTGTGCCTGGAGACCATCGATCGGACCTTCCCCCGTAGGTCGTTCCATCTTTTGCGGATGTCCTCCCTATTCCTGGGATGCTGTCCCACCGCGTTGACCCTGTCCACGATCCGCTGCCATAGCTCCGCCTTCCTGGCTATACTGGTGTGCTGCACCTGCGAGCCGAAGAGCTGGGGTTCCACTCTTAGGATTTCCTCCACCATGACCCGGAGTTCTTGGTCCGAAAAGCGTGGGTGCCTTTGGGGTGCCATGGGGTGGTGTGGGTGAGGTGTGGGGTGGTGTATGTGATGAGGAGTGTGTTGGTGAGTGGTGCTTTGTGCTACTATGTGGTGTGTGTGATGGTGTAGTGTGCTTCAGTGTGTCTTGCTATGGATTGTCTGCTGTGTCTCTCTCTCCTTCTCTCAGTAATTAGGGTCGCAGGGGTTTGTGGGTGATGTGGGTGTGTGTTTTATAGTTGGTTGATTGTGTGGGAGTGGTGTGTGTATGTGTATCAGGTGTGTGTATTTCAAATTGTCCAATGTGGCTGTGTTTTGGTGATGTGTGTGAATTCTGACCGCGGCGGTGTGTACCGCCAATGGAATACCGCGTTTGAATGACCGCCGTGTGGATTCGTGGGTCGTAATGGCATGGGCGTATTTCTGTTGGCGTGACGGTGGAGGTTTGGTCATCTCCAGTTTATCGCTGCCCGCCGATGTGGCGGGCTGCAGTGGAGGACGGATTTGTGGAGGTTTGGCCGTTGTGGGTCAGAATGACCGTGGCGGTTGACCGCGGCCGCGGCGGTGTTATGGCGGTCTTATGACCGGCGGTAAGGGCATTTTACCGCCGAGGTCAGAATTACCCCCTAAGTCCGAAGGTAAAAAGTTGACCGGGACCTCCCAGCCATCGTATCCGAGAAGGGCTCCATGGACGTCGGATCAAGATCCAGGTTTACCCCGGTTGAAGGATTTTCACCTCGAAAAAACGACTAAGTCCGAAGGTAAAAATCTCCACTGAGGATTCCAGCATTGCGTATCCGGAGAAGGGCTCCAGGAGGTCAGATTGGACTGGCAGGTTTGTCCCGCTGAAGAAAATCTTCGAAAAAAAGACTAAGGGCCTGATTCTAACTTTGGAGGACGGTGTTAAACCGTCCCAAAAGTGGCGGATATACCACCTACCATATTACGAGTTCCATAGGATATAATGGACTCGTAATACGGTAGGTGGTATATCCGCCACTTTTGGGACGGTTTAACACCGTCCTCCAAAGTTAGAATCAGGCCCTAAGTGTGAAGGTAACATTTTAACCGAGGCCTGCCGCGGCCTGTAGCCGAGCAGGGCTCCATCGCAGTCGGCCTGAAACTTTGACTTTGCCCAGGTCGAGGTGCAACCAGATGACCCGATTGGTGCTTTTTGTTTCTAGGCACTAAAAAAAAAAAAAATCTTTAAAAATTCATATCTCCAGTTCCCCTTATCTGATTTTATTCGTTTTGGTGTCATTTTAAAGATAAAAATATAATCTATTTTTATAAATTGGTTTTGGATTTTTGAACTGTTTCCTGTGTTTTATTTAATTACTGTTTTGTGATATTTGAACGCTTTACACTCTCTCTCCTAAGTTAAGCCTTGACGCTCGTTGCCAAGCTACCAAGGGTTGAGCTGGGTTTAATTTACTGAGACCTAACTGGACCTTAGTGGAGGTTAGTGGCCTATTGCTAAGTGTTGGTACCTACCTGCCCTTATCAATAACCCATTTTCCAACATTTTTGGTGAGCAGTGGTGGGATCCTGTACTTGTGTTCAGTATCATGTTACAGTTTTAAGTAAGACAAATTAAAAATCCTTTAAATTGTCCTAGTGCAAAAATTGTTTTAATTTTTAATTTGGATTAATTTCAATTATTGAATTTTTGTGATTTTTCTAAATTCTTGTTTCCAATTTTTGCAAAACGTTTTTGTTGACACAAAACTAGGGAACCATGGAGCTTGATCTTCCTAGCCTACCCACACTGACAGTAGTCCAGCTTAGGGGGTTGTGTACTGAAAGAGGGTTGTCTGCAACCACTGACCTCAGGAAGCATGTCCTGATCAAATCCCTGACAGCATGTGCTGAGGCCCAAGAGGTAGACCCAGAGGAAGCTCCAGAGGAGGGAGAAGTAGGGGAGGATGCTAGCTCTCACCACTCAGGGGAGGGAGGGCATCTGAGCCTAAGTGAGGATGAGGAAGACCGGTCCTCATTACACACAGTCACTAGGGGCAGTCCCAAAGCTAGTTGGGGGAAGGGGGTCCCTTCAGGAGGAGAGAACCTGTCCCTCAGAGAAAGAGAGCTGGAGGCCCAGGTAGCATTCATAGCTTTGGAGGCAGAGAAGCTGGCCCTAGAAAAGAAAAAGTGGGCAAAGAGAGAGAAAAGAGATGGTGGCAGCGACAGAGAAGTTGAGGTGTCCCTGGGTGGGGGGTTTTGCCCCAGATTACCCAAAGGGGTGGTTCCTTCTTATGTAGAGGGGGATGACATAGACAAGTGGTTGGAGGCCTTTGAGAGGGCACTCCAAATGAGAAGGGTTAGGCCTCAATACTGGGGTTCCCTTTTGTGGGAGTTGGTCCCCAACTCAGGGAGGGATAGGCTTCTGACCTTAAGGGGGGAGAAGGCAGATTCATACCCTAGTATGAAGAGGTGCTTAGCCAAGAAGTTTGGTCTGACCCCAGAGCAGTATAGAATGAAGTTCAGGAACACCCAGAAAGTCAGTACCCAGTCTTGGGTTGACTTTGTAGACACCTCACTTAAGGCACTAGAGGGCTGGATTATTGGTAACAAAGTAAATACTTATGAGGGGTTATACAATCTGATCATGAGAGAGCACATCTTGACCAATTGTACCCAAGAAAGGTTACGCCAGCATCTAGTGGACTCTAAGCGGACCAACCCTAGAGAGCTAGGGGAGGCAGTTGATGAGTGGTTGAGAACCAGATTGGTTGTCAAGTCCCAGGGGGGAGACTCCAAGAAGGGGGGGTCAGGTCCCCAAAAACCTAAGGAGGGAGGTGGTAAGCCCACCACAGAGACTCCCTCTGTACCGCAGAACCCTAAGAAGGAGGAGAGTAAATCCCACTCCCACTCTGACAAGCAGAGACAGGGAGACCCAGGGTTAAAAAATCTCTTGGACAGTAAGGCTCGCTTTGACTGTCAGCAGACAGATCACTTCAGAGGAGATGCAGCCTGTCCAAAGAAGGTGGTTAGCACTGGGATGTCCAGTGTAGCCATAGAGGAGGAGTCCTTAGATGATGAAGTCCTCCTAGCATTGAGCTGGGAGACAGGACCAGATGGTAAGCTGGTGATCCCTGAGGGTGGGAGTAAGCACTTCCACCCCATTCAGGTGAATGGGATCCCTACC
The DNA here is from genome assembly GCF_031143425.1 of Pleurodeles waltl. NCBI lineage: Eukaryota > Metazoa > Chordata > Amphibia > Caudata > Salamandridae > Pleurodeles > Pleurodeles waltl. The sequence continues at coordinate 1,848,767,376 of NC_090440.1, forward strand.
ACTGGTCTGAGAGACACCTGTGCCAGTCACACTATGGTGAGTGACCGGTTAGTGACCCCAGACATGTATGTCCCAGGAGAGACCAAGAAAGTCAGGATAGCCACAGGGGAGGTCACCTCCAAACCTGTAGCCATAGTGCCCCTAGAGAGGGAGGGTATCCTCGACTGGTTTAGGGTGGTAGTCAGTGCTGACCTCCCCCTAGATTGTATCCTGGGCAATGACCTCCCAGAGGTGAGTCTGGTCCCAGATGGGGCGGTCGCCCGGGGCGCCCCCCCAACCCAAAGCCCTGGGGAGTCAGTCCCTACAGTTAGGAGACAGGGGTCCCCAAGAAAAGGAAAGAAGAAAAGGAAGGGTAGGCCACTCTTAAAGAGAGTTCCAGGGACCCAAAGGCCTTCTGCCCCATTAGGGGGGGAGCCCAGAGTTGGCACTGGTGAGGCCGCCCCTGACCCCAAGGAAGTCCTGAGTAGTCAGGCAGCTGCCCAGATGCAGGGTGTTGCCCTTGCACTGACAGAAGGGAGAGTGGAAGGAGGGTGTCTGCCACAGGAGGTGGTAGCCCCCCACTCTACACAGCAAGAGGGGTGCCAGGACCCCACAGTTGCCCCTAAAGCAGCTCAGCCACCTGTCAGTGGAGAGCTTAGGGTGTGGTTCTGGGTACTGACAGCTGTCAGTAGCCTCTGCTGGGTGCTAGCCTTCCTGGCATCACTGTACTTGGCCTGGGAGGCAGACCCCAGGGCCAATAGCAAAGTAGGCCCCCTGACCCTGTTGGTCATGGTGGGGTTGCTCAAGTGTTGGGTGACCTCTTTGGGTAAGCTAGGTGTTGCCCTAGCAAAGTTAGGAGTAGGGGAGGTGGGCACCTCACTAACCAAGTTGGCAGAGAGAGAGGAGGAAGACCCCCTAGAGGGAAGTTTCAGTTTGGGATGGGTCCTTTCACTGTTGGGGTGGTTCCCTACCCAGAGGGAGTGACCCTGACAGGAGGATGTAAGGCAGAGTAGGCCCTGCAAAGGGACAGCCAGTTTTCTTCACTGTCTTCCTCGCCTAACAAGCCAGGAAGACTCTCCCAGGGTTGGGCTGAGTCTCCTGGGCGTGTGGGCTGGGGGGGGGGGCTTGTGTGAGAGAACAGGGCTGAATGCAGAGGCCCCCTAACTTTTTGCCCCCATTTTCCCCTTTTTGCTGGTGTTTTCCTCACTCTGATGGTGCCCTGGGTACTGCTAACCAGTCCCAGGGCCTGTGCTCTGTGTAAAATGGATATGCAAATTAGGCTAATTATAATTGGCTAAGTTAACCTACCAAGAAGTCCCTAGTATATGGTAGGGCATGTAGGTTTAGGGACCACAGCATAGGTGGTGCATCCATAGGTGCACTGCTGAGGTGCCCAGTGTCATTTTAAAGGCAGGCCTGCCTTGCTGGCTGCTTTTAAATTAAAGTTATATGCAAATTCGACTTTGGAATTAAAAGTAGTTCCAAAGTCTTAAACTACCTTATTTTTACATATAAGTCACCCCTAAGGTGTGCCCTATGTGCCCCTGGGGCTGGGTGCCATGTAACTATAAGCAGGGACTTAATAAAAATAGTTTTATAAGCCCTGGTGAGGTAAAAACAGCCAAATTTGTTTTTCCCTCATTGTAGTAAATGGCCTTCATAGGCTAGAATAGGGAGACTTTATTTTAATTTTTAAAGTCTCCTTAGATGATGCATACCAAGAGTTTGGTATAAAATTAATTGTTGTAATAAATCCCACAACTTCCAGTTGTTGGATTAAATATAACTTGTTCAGGTAAAGAGTTTTAAACTTTACCTGAAAAGTTACCAATTTCAGCCCTGCATTGTTTTTGCTGCTGTGCTCTGATTGGCCAGCATGCAGCAGCTTGGCCAAGCTGCCTTGATGAGGTGTGAAGTGGCCTGGCTTCACACAAAGGAATGTGCCTGTGGGAGGGAATCTCCCCTCAGCAGATGGTGAGGCAGGAAGGGGGAGGGCTGCCAAACTGGTCTTCAAAGGCAGAGAAGGACATTTGGAGCAACCAGCAACACCCCGACATCCTGCAACCCCAGACAACTAGGTGCCCCCTTGATTAGATTAGGAGAGGGCAAGAGAGGGGTGTGTTTATGATTTTTAGCCACACCAGTGGGTGGGCTCAGCCAGATGTAACCTCCAAAAATCAGATTCAGCCATGATGGATTTTTAGAGAATGTTGCCTCCTGGGATTGACTTTTGCCACACTTCCCAGGAAGTGGTCATCGCAGGGGGAAGGACCCTGCACCTGATTGGAGAACCAGGACCCCCCTGCTTTTCACCCAGGAGCAAGGATAAAACTGGCAGACCTGGATCCACACCTAAGTTCCCTACCACATCCAACAAGGAAGAACGACAGAAGAAGAAGGACTGCCCTGCTGGACCCGTGGCCTGCACCTGGAACCTGCACTCAGAAGGACTGCACCAGCTGCACACTTGGGCTTCACCACAAGAAGGACTTTGCCTGGCCTCAACTGGTTCAAGGAGGGACTCCCTGTTTGCTACAGGTGAAAAATTGCTAACCACAGTCCCCTGCACCAACTGCTGAAGAAAGCGACCAGCTGACCATTGTCCAGTGGCCAAAAAGGAGTTTGCGCCAGGTGCATTCTGGGAGTTGTAGTCCGCACCCCCCAAGGACCATCTCAGAACTTCTAGACCCTTGGGGTGAGCTGTGGACCCCAAAAGAACCTTAAAAGGACATCTGGGAGAAGCCCCAGAAGTTTGGAGAATTTTTGTAAAAAAGCTCCATAGAGGGACCGACCAGCCACGGCAACTCTAGCCGGCTTGCCTCAACCGCGACCCGGCCTGATTTGCTGGTTCGTCCCGGTAAAGAAAAATCTCTGAAAAAGAGACTAAGAGGGTCATTCTGACCCTGGCGGCCGGTGGCCGCCAGGGCCACCGACCACGGGAGCACCGCCGACAGGCTGGCGGTGCTCCAATGAGCATTCTGACCGCGGCGGTTCAGCCGCGGTCAGAAGCGGAAAGTCAGCGGTCTCCCGCTGACTTTCCGCTGCTCATTGGAATCCTCCATGGCTGCGGAGCGCGCTCCGCAGCCATGAGGATTCTGACCCCCCCTACCGCCATCCAGTTCATGGCGGGAAAGCCGCCATGAACAGGATGGCGGTAGGGGGGGTCGCGGGGCCCCTGGGGGCCCCTGCCATGCCCATGCCAATGGCATGGGCACGGCAGGGGCCCCCGTAAGAGGGCCCCAAAATGTATTTCACTGTCTGCCTTGCAGACAGTGAAATACGCGACGGGTGCAGTAGCACCCGTCGCACCTTCCCACTCCGCAGGCTCGATTACGAGCCGGCATCCTCGTGGGAAGGTCGTTTTCCCCCTGGGCTGGCGGGCGGTTTAACTGGAACCGCCCGCCAGCCCAGGGGAAAACTCGTAATACCCGCCGCGGTCTTTTGACCGCGGCGCGGTAATTTGGAGGGCGGGATCCTGGCGGGCGGCCTCCGCCGCCCGCCAGGGTCATAATGAGGCCCTTAGTCCGAAGGTAAAAAGTTGACCGGGACCTCCCAGCCATCGTATCCGAGAAGGGATCCATGGACGTCGGATCAAGATCCAGGTTTACCCCGGTCGAAGGATTTTCACCTCGAAAAAACGACTAAGTCCGAAGGTAAAAATCTTCACCGAGGATTTCAGCATCGCGTATCTGGAGAAGGGCTCCAGGAGGTCGGATTGGACTGGCAGATTCGTCCCCTGAAGAAAATCTTCGAAAAAAAGACTAAGGGGGTGATTCCAAGCTTGGCGGGCGGCAGGAGAATTCTGGGTTTCCCACTGGGCTGGCGGGCAACCGCCAAAAGGCCGCCCGCCAGCCCAGTGGGAAACACCCTTCCACGAGGAAGCCGGCTCCGAATGGAGCCGGCGGAGTGGAAGGTGTGCGACGGGTGCAGTAGCACCCGTCGCGAATTTCAGTGTCTGCTAAGCAGACACTGAAATTCAAAGTGGGGCCCTCTTACGGGGGCCCCTGCAGTGCCCATGCCATTGACATGGGCACTGCAGGGGCCCCCAGGGGCCCCACAACACCCTTCACCGCCATCCTGTTCCTGGCGGTCGACACCGCCAGGAACAGGATGGTGGTGAGGGGGTCGGAATCCCCAATGGCTGCGCCGCCATGGGGGATTCCTCAGGGCAGCGGAAAACCGGCGGGACACCGCCGGTTTTCCGTTTCTGACCGCGGCCATACCGCCGCGGTCAGAATGCCCTTAGGAGCACCGCCAGCCTGTTGGCGGTGCTCCCGCCGACCCCGGCCCTGGCGGTCAAGGACCGCCGGGGTCGGAATCACCCCCTAAGTGTGAAGGTAACATTTTAACCGAGGCCTCCCACGGCCAGTAGCCGAGCAGGGCTCCATCGCGGTCGGGCCTGAAACTTTGACTTTGCCCCGGTCGAGGTGCAACCAGATGACCCGATTGGCGTTTTTGTTTCTAGGCGCTAAAAAAAAAAAAATCTTTAAAAATTCATATCTCCAGTTCCCCTTATCTGATTTTATTCGTTTTGGTGTCATTTTAAAGATAAAAATATAATCTATTTTTATAAATTGGTTGTGGATTTTTAAACTGTTTCCTGTGTTTTATTTAATTACTGTTTTGTGATATTTGACCGCTTTACACTCTGGTGGTCATTCTGACCTCGGCGGTAAAAGGCACCTACCGCCGGTCAGAAATCCTCCATAATCCCGCCGCGGTCGCGGAAACCCGCCACGGTCATTCTGACCCGCAGAAGGCAAACCTCTGAAAATCCGACCGCCACAACAGACCGCCAGACCAGCGGTCGGCGGAAAGGTGGAGGTGACCAAACCTCCACCGCCACGCCAACAGAAATACGCCCATCCCATTACGACCCACGAATCCACGCGGCGGTCATTCAAACGCGGTATTCCATTGGCGGGACACACCGCCGCGGTCAGAATACACACAAACGAACAAAACTCAGCCACATTGGACGATTTGAATCCCACACACCTGATACACATACACACACCACTCCCACACACACAATACAATATAAAACACACACCCACATCACCCACAAACCCCTACCCTAAAAAATTCGGAAAGAAGGCAAGAGCGAGACACCAGCATCCAAAAAATAACAGCCACAGCCACTCAACACCATCACCCACACACTATCCACACACAAAACAACACACACCACCACACTCAACTCACTTAAATACACATACTCCACCCCACACATCATACACACCACCCCATGGCACCCCAAAGACAACCCCGCTTCACAGACGAAGAACTCAGGGTCATGGTGGAGGAAATCGTTCGGGTAGAGCCCCAGCTGTTCGGCACACAGATACAATACACCAGCATTGCCCGGAGGACGGAGCTATGGCAGAGGATTGTCGACAGGGTGAACGCAGTGGGACAGCACCCCAGAAATCGGGAAGACATCAGGAAGCGATGGAACGACCTACGGGGGAAGGTGCGTTCCATGGTATCCAGGCACAACATCGCCGTGCAGAAGACTGGCGGAGGACCCCCACCTCAACCCCCACAATTCACATCATGGGAGGAGGAAGTCTTGAACATCCTGCATCCTGACGGCCTCGCAGGAGTCGGCGGAGGAATGGATACTGGTAAGTTGAAGCTTCAATACTGCTTCCCCCCCACCTGCATGCCAAATCAGACCCCAACCCTCACCCCCATCCTCGAACCCCACCCTCACCCCCACCCCCATCCTCACCCCCACCCTCACCCCCACCACCATCCTCACCCCCACCACCATCCTCACCCCCACCCCCAGCACACCTATTCCCCGCCAATGTCTCACCATCACAACCCACACATCCCAAAACCTAGGCCTGCATGCGTCCACTAAGCATGGACACCCATCACCAAAGCATGCCCAATGCATATACACATCCCCCCCACAAGCCACCCTCACCAAAGCCCCCACACACGAATGCCAGCACTTGGGGACACGAGAACCCACAGATACACCCATATGCGACACATTTAAACTATAACCATACCTCTATACCCCTGCAGGACCCGACCGTCAACACACCGCGGCGGAGGGGCCAGAATTCTCCACACCCCCCACCCAAGAGGCCGTCAGCGATGACAGCAGCTCTGTCGACCTGGACACCGATGACCAGCCCGGACCATCGGGGACCTCTGGACAGTCGGTTCCCCTCACACAGGCCCAGGCCACTACAGACCCAAACCCCTCTGGGAACACCAGCACAGCTCCCACCCAGCGGGCCCATGCCTCTGTCTCCAGGGCGCGTCAATCTGCGGTGTGTCTACCACTACAGGGCACCCAGGATAACCCACCACCCCAACAACAACAGGGACCTGGGGGTAGTGGTAGTGGGCACACCGGCCAGGGGGCAGAGGCCCAGGGAAACAGGGCAACTCGGCGGGCAGCTGTGCGACAGGGGGGGGAGGAGAGGCCCAGGGAACCCACTCTCCACGAGGTCCTCACCACCATCATGGGAGCATACAACCGCTCCCAGGAGACGATGGCGACGGTACTGGCCCGGTTCCAGGAGATCCAGGTGCTGCAGGAGGAACACTATCGGGGGTACAGGGAGGACATCAGAGCCATCAACACCACCCTGGTTACCATGGTAGGGCTGCTGCAGGACCTCGTAAACAGCAGGGCGGACACTGAACAACACCCAAGGGCCCCTGCCACTAGCCTGGACCAAGAACAGCCATCCACCTCCGCCGGCGCTAGTGGACAGGAGGCCCCGCACAGCAGCAGCCCACCAGACCCCCACCTCCTGCAGGAGAAGAACCACCCCGCAAGAGGGCCCTGAGATCTCGCAAGAAGACAGAGTAGGATGTCAAGACCCCCGCCAGCAAAGGATACCACCTGATGTCAGCCCACTGTCCCACATTGTCACCCTGTCCATCCTTGAACTGCCCATGCTCCATCTCTCCACAGGCCTCTGGACAATGCACCTGTGTGACTGTTACTCTGGACTCTGCCATGGACATTCCTTCACCATAGCCCCCACCCACTTGAAACCACCCATCCCATTTTGAGCACTTAAATAAACACGTATTTTGCACCAAAATATCAGGAGTCTGGCTGTGATTTCAATAGATTGTAATTGACATGACAGTGCAAATATGTCCTTGTACATGGTGAAGTCAACAAACAGCTGCCACAAAGCTGTAGTCCATGGGGAAACGAAGCACAGGACTCGTAGTGGGGACCCCAGATCTGAAATAGGGAGGGAAAAGCCAAAACTCAGTCATCATACACTGGGGCAAATAGACAGGCAGCAGAGATGCTGGAGAGTAGTTAACATTTACTAAATTATCTTTGAAATGTTACCTGTGTCCTATTGGAAGTACTGTTCAATGATTCTGTCCCTGTTGTCTGTTTCAGCCCCGTCGTCTTCCTCCTCGTCACTCTCCTCAGATTCCACCGCTGCCACAACACCACCGTCTCGACCATCCTCCTGCAGGAAAGGCACCTGGCGGCGCAAAGCCAGGTTGTGAAGCATGCAGCAGGCCATGATGATGTGACACACCTTCTTAGGTGAGTACATTAGGGATCCACCTGTCATATGCAGGCAGCGAAACCTGGCCTTTAGGAGGCCAAAGGTGCGTTCGATCACCCTCCTAGTACGCCCATGGGCCTCATTGTACCGTTCCTCTGCCCTGGTCCGGGGATTCCTTACTGGGGTCAGTAGCCACGACAGGTTGGGGTACCCAGAGTCCCCCACTAGCCATACACGGTGTCTCTGTAGCTGTTCCATCACGTAAGGGATGCTGCTATTCCTGAGGATGTAGGCGTCATGCACTGACCCTGGGAATTTGGCATTTACATGCGAGATGTACTGGTCAGCCAAACACACCACCTGGATGTTCATTGAATGGTAACTTTTTCTGTTCCTGTACACCTGCTCCCTGTCTCTTGGGGGAACCAAAGCCACATGGGTCCCATCAATGGCACCAATTACGTTGGGAATATGTCCAAGGGCGTAGAAATCACCCTTCACTGTAGCCAATTCGCCCACCTCAGGGAAAATGATGTAGTTCCTCACGGATTTCATCAGGGCAGACAACACTCTGGATAACACCTTCGAAAACATGGGCTGAGACATCCCGGAAGCAATTCCCACGGTTGTCTGAAATGACCCACTTGCCAAGAAATGGAGTACTGACATGACCTGCACCAGAGGGGGAATCCCTGTGGGTTGGCGGATGGGGGACATCAGGTCGGGCTCCAGCTGGGCACACAGTTCATGGATAGTGGCACGGTTAAGACGGTAGGTCAGGATAATGTGGCGTTCTTCCATTGTCGACAGGTCCACCAGCGGTCGGTACACGGGAGGATTCATCCGTCTCCTCGCCCAACCCAGCGGACGGTGCCTAGGAAGGACAACATGGAGCACACAGTCAAGCAACCCACAGGTACGTACTCACAGCTAGCACAGTATACGATTCTCTATGCAGTGAATGGCGTGTCTGAGTGGCTATGCAAGGCCTAGGCCTGTGTGACGCAGTTGAAATTGAGCCATGTGGGCCCTGGAAATGGCGGCTGCCTGACCTGTGAAGTGTGACAATGGGATGTGAGGTCAATGCGCTGGCGTGGCACACCGCGGCGGGCGGCGGGCGAAGACCGCGGCGCGAAGCCGCATTGGTTAACATTGAAGCCTATGGGTTTCAGGAGCCAATGGCGAAGGGCGCCGGCGGTGGCGGGACGCACCGCCGCGGTACGCACCGCCGCGGACGTGACCGCCATTTTCTATCTACTTATCCACTTGCGACTTGAACTTTCACAGGAGAGGACCTATACTGCAAGTGTTGCTGTGACCTCGGTCTGGAAGGGACAATGGCTGCTGCGACTGGGGAAAGGGCCCCTGCCTTCACTGGAGAGGAGTTGGAGAAACTTGTGGATGGGGTCCTCCCCCAGTATGCGCTACTCTACGGTCCTCCAGACCAACAAGTGAGTTTAATTCAATATGGATTTGGGGCCACTGGCTGGCTTGGGGGCCTGGCGGGGATGGGGGGCATGTTGGGGCTGGCGGGGGGCCTGGCGGGGATGGGGGGCATGTTGGGCATGGCGGGGGGCCTGGCGGGGATGGGGGGCATGTTGGGCATGGCGGGGGGCCTGGCGGGGATGGGGGGCATGTTGGGCATGGCGGGGGGCCTGGCGGGGATGGGGGGCATGTTGGGCATGGCGGGGGGCCTGGCGGGGGGCCTGGCGGGGATGGGGGGCATGTTGGGCATGGCGGGGGGCCTGGCGGGGATGGGGGGCATGTTGGGGCTGGCGGGGGGCCTGGCGGGGATGGGGGGCATGTTGGGCATGGCGGGGGGCCTGGCGGGGATGGGGGGCATGTTGGGCATGGCGGGGGGCCTGGCGGGGATGGGGGGCATGTTGGGGCTGGCGGGGGGCCTGGCGGGGGGCCTGGCGGGGATGGGGGGCATGTTGGGCATGGCGGGGGGCCTGGCGGGGGGCCTGGCGGGGATGGGGGGCATGTTGGGCATGGCGGGGGGCCTGGCGGGGATGGGGGGCATGTTGGGCATGGCGGGGGGCCTGGCAGGGATGGGGGGCATGTTGGGCATGGCGGGGGCCTGGCGGGGGGCCTGGCGGGGATGGGGGGCATGTTGGGCATGGCGGGGGGCCTGGCGGGGATGGGGGGCATGTTGGCCATGGCGGGGGGCCTGGCGGGGGGCCTGGCGGGGATGGGGGGCGTTGGGCCACTGGAAAGGAAAATGCTGAGAAACTTGAACGTGGTATTTCTCCCTCCCTGTACGTGTCACATAGGTCCGCGCCCATGAGAAGATCGGGATTTGGCGTGCCATCGCCAAGGAAGTCCGGGCCCTGGGGGTCCACCATCGACGGGGCACCCACTGCCGCAAGAGGTGGGAGGACATCCGCCGCGGGACCAAGAAGACCGCCGAGTCTCTGCTGGGGATGGCCTCCCAACGTAGGCGGGGTGCCTGTCGTCAACTGAGCCCCCTGATGTTCCGGATCCTGGCGGTGGCCTACCCTGAACTGGATGGGCGCGTGAGGGCAGCACAGCAGACACAAGGGGGTGAGTACAAGCATTATCTACTCTGTTGTCGCGCAGTGGAGGTGTCTGGGTGGGGGAGGAGGGCTGGGGGTCCCCCTAGGCCAGGGCGATATCTGTAGTCTGGGCACCCCCGTAAGCCCCTGTGTCCCCAGCCACCACCCTCAGTAGTTTGTCAGTACAGCCATCCCTGGGCCGTGTCATCCATGGGTGCAGTTGTCAACTCTAGGCGTGTAGGGCATGTTCCACGGAATGCGTAGCGTACCCCAAGTGCGCAACTTAGTGCAGGGGGCATCTGTGTCTGTCATGTCCGCTAACTGTACCGGAGATCCATGTACTCAATATCCCTTTATTTCTCTCTCCCCCCCCTTTTTGTTTGTCTTTCTGTGCTTGTGTGCATCAGCATCATCAGGCGGAGGAGAAGTGGCATCGGGGCAGGAGGGAGCTGCATCTCACATGGCCCAGGAGGGCCATGCCACAGAGTCAGACTGGACCAGTGAGACGGAGGGCGAGGGGAGCTCCACGACGGGGACGACTGGACCCTGCAGCGACACGGACACGTCCTCGGAAGGGGGCTCCCTTGCGGGGGTGGCACCATCCGTGCCCCCCGCCATTACAGGTACAGCCGCCACCCAGCGCACCATCTCCGCCCTCCCAGCAGCCCCTCAGCGTTCGCCCCGTGCCCGCTCTGCCAGGAAGCCGGGCATCTCCTTCGCCCCAGGCACCTCAGGCCCTGCCCCTGTTACCCCCGCTGCCCTTAGTGAGGAGGTCATTGACCTCCTCCGAACGCTCATTGTTGGGCAGACTACCCTTTTGAATGCCATCCAGGGGGTGGAGAGGGAGGTTCATCGCAGCAATGCGTACCTGGAGGGCATTCATTCGGGTCAGGCTGCCCATCAGCGATCGTTCCAGGCTCTGGCCTCAGCACTGACGGCAGCCATTGTCCCTGTCTCCTGCCTGCCTCTACTAACTCCCTCCTCCCAGTCTCCTGTTCCTCTGCCTGTCCCACCCACACCATCAGACCAGCCTGCACACACCTCAACACCCAAGAGAAGCTCATCCAAACATAAGCACCACAGATCACGCAGACATTCACACACGCAACATTCCGATGCAGACATGCCAACAGTCACTACCACCTCTGTGACCCCCACCTCCTCGTCTCCCTCCTCCCTCCCTGTGACGTCTACACTCACACCTCCATTCACCTCACCATCAGCCAATGTTTCCATCACCAGCACACCCTCCACTCCAGTCCGCACACGTGCAGTAACCACCCCCACTGCCATTTACACGTCCCCTGTGTCCTCTCCCACTGTGTCTGTCACCCCCTCTTCCACACCACACAAACGCAGCCACCCACCCACCCAACAGCCATCCACCTCACGACAGCCTATCCCTCCTGCACCTGCACCCAAAGACAGCAAACGTGACTCACCTACAACCACATCCTCTCCCTCCACTCCCATTCCCACTGTACCTACCACTCTCCATTGTCCCAAGAAGCTCTTCCTCGCCACTACTAACTTCTTTCCTGACCCTGAGCCCCCCCCTCCTTCTCGTCGGGGTAAGAAGAGCACCTCAGCCACCACCAGCCCTGCAGCCCCCTTGACAAGGGTGCAGGGGTATTGGAGCCCGCCAGCCCGCATGTCTGGATCTTCGCCCAGCAGCAAGGGGACAGCCAGCCCACCCCCTGGGAAGAGGAGCAGAAGGCGGAAGGGTCGCCGCAGGAGCCCGCCTTCTACATCCCCCCCGGACACCACCCAGAGACAGTCACCAGCCACAGCTCCAAAGGGAGGAAAGGGCCACAGGCCCACGACTAAGGAGGGCAAGGGCAGCAAGTCGGAGAGGTCAGGCAGCAGGCCTGCTGCCCAGGAGGAGCCCACAACCCCCATAGCCGCTGCCCCGGGAGGAACCGGCACAGCTGCCCCGGGAGAGCCCACCACCCCCATAGCCGCTGCCCAGGGAGGACCCAGCCCAGCTGGCCAGGAGGGCCCCACCACCCACAGCCCAGGTGGGCAGTGAAGGAGCACCATCCCCGCTGCCCAGGAGGGCACCACCAGGCAATTAGCAGTTGGCCATAGACCGGCCGCCGTCTCCAGAACCGCTGAACTGGGCCCGCCGTCTCCAGAACCGCTGAACTGGGCCCCGCCGTCTCAAGAACCGCTGAACTGGGCCCTTCAAGGCAAGGAGCGCTGAACTGGGCCCCGCCGTCTCAAGAACCGCTGAACTGGGCCCCGCCGTCTCAAGAACCGCTGAACTGGGCCCCGCCGTCTCAAGAACCGCTGAACTGGGCCCTTCAAGGCAAGGAGCGCTGAACTGGGCCCCGCCGTCTCAAGAACCGCTGAACTGGGCCCCGCCGTCTCAAGAACCGCTGAACTGGGCCCCGCCGTCTCAAGAACCGCTGAACTGGGCCCTTCAGGGCAAGGAGCGCTGAACTGGGCCCCGCCGTCTCAAGAACCGCTGAACTGGGCCCCGCCGTCTCAAGAACCGCTGAACTGGGCCCTTCAGGGCAAGAACCGCTGGCCCTTTGGCAGACGTGGCAGGGCAGGATCTGTCTCGGGCAGGGCTGCAGGATGTCCTCTGGCCAACATGCCTCCTCCAGTGGCAGTGGAGTCTGTTATGGACTGTTTGGACTGTGGCTTTGCTCTCCCCAGGATGGCCCAGTGGGCAGGCCACCCACTGTATGGACTGTATGGACTGTGGCTTTGCTCTCCCCAGGATGGCCCAGTGGGCAGGCCACCCACGGTATGGACTGTATGGACTGTGGCTTTGCTCTCCCCAGGATGGCCCAGTGGGCAGGCCACCCACTGTATGGACTGTATGGACTGTGGCTTTGATCTCCCCAGGATGGCCCAGTGGGCAGGCCACCCACTGTATGGACTGTATGGACTGTGGCTTTGCTCTCCCCAGGATGGCCCAGTGGGCAGGCCACCCACTGTATGGACTGTATGGACTGTGGCTTTGCTCTCCCCAGGATGGCCCAGTGGGCAGGCCACCCACTGTATGGACTGTTTGGACTGTGGCTTTGCTCTCCCCAGGATGGGCCAGTGGTCATGGAGTCCCCTCGTGGATCTGGCGTCGTGTACTCAAGTGGCTGAGGTGCCCCCCCTTCCCTTCCCCCTGAGGTGCCTGTCCTATTTTCTTTCTGATGCCCCTGCAGTGTTCTCTCCGTGGAGTTCTTGTCGTGGGACTGGGCCTTGCCCCTTTGCACAGGACCCCTGTGATCCACGGACAGTGGTTGGACTACATTTAGTAGCTGTATATATTTTGTACATAGTTTATTTATTTATTGGGATTAATGGTGTACATATTTCAATATATCTGCCCGTTTATGATCTCTTCTTTTGGTCTTTGCATTATTTCGGAGGGGGGTGGTTTGTGGGTTGTGACAGTGATCTGTGGGAATGCATTGATGTGTGTGTTGTAGTGGGTGTGGGTGGGTGGGTGTGTGCCGGTAATCTTTTCCCTCCCCTGTGTCGTAGGTGCCGTACTCACCGATGTCTTCCGCGCCGCCGGGCGTGCTCCTGGTATATGAGCAGGAATAGGAGTGCGGGGATGACCTGCAACTCTGGCTCCATACTGCCGGAATCTTGCGTGGAGTGCGTAGAGGTGAGCGTTTTCCCGTTCGTAGTCTGTTTCTGCCGTGTTCTTATCGTCGGTGCTCCCGCCCCGGAAAAGGTGGCAGATTGGTGGGTCGTAATAGGGTGGGCGGTACTTTGTCTGCCGCCGGGCTGTTGGCGGGAACCGCCGCGCTGTTTGTTTGTACCTCTGTGGCGGTCGGAGTGTTAAGTTGGCGGGCTGTGTTGGCGGTTCCCGCCAGGGTCAGAATTGCATATTTTAGACCGCCGGCCTGTTGGCGGCTTGGCCGCCGCTTTATCACCGACCGCCAGGGTCAGAATGAGGGCCTCTGTCTCCTAAGTTAATCCTTGAAGCTCATTGCCAAGCTACCAAGGGTTGAGCTGGGTTTAATTTACTGAGACCTAACTGCACCTTAGTGGAGGTTAGTGGCCTATTGCTAAGTGTAGGTACCTACCTGCCCTTATCAATAACCCATTTTCCAACACACCCCATTAGAAAGGTCAGGTTCTGTTAAGGAGGCAGCAGCTTAAAGTGCTAGTTTCCTTCTCTCTTCGGACTGGGTGGGTGAGGGTTTGGTGAGCCGGGGCTGGCGGCCCCGGCTCCAGGATCTCCTCCGTCTCTTTTGGCGCTGGGTAGCTGTAGCCATTTCTTTTTCTTTTTCTTTTGGGGACCCAGTCGTGCCTGATCTGTAGTATTCCAGCCAAGCTCACGCTTCCTCTGGATCCTGACAAAAGTGCGCAGTTCCGTCCACCATAAGTTTCAGCTGGGATGGAAAGAGTAGTGCATATGTTATCCCTTCTTGTACAGCCGCTGAAAAGTCTGGAAACAGACTTGCTTGTCCTCCTTCCACTTTGAAAGGCCCAGCCACGCGAGCCCTTTGCAACAGAAGATCTCGGTCACAATAGTGAAGAAGTTTGGCCACAATGGGTCAAGGTGGCCTACCGGGCTGTGGTCTTTGCGCTGGGATGCGGTGCGCCTTTTCTAGGGCAAAGAAGGGCATAAGGTTATGGCCGTCCATAAGATTATGCAGCCATGGTTCCAGGAATTCCACCATGTTTCTCTCCTCTATTCTTTCCCGCAGTCCAACAATGCTGATATTGTTGTGGTGACTGCGTCCTTCCACATCTTCTGCCTGTCGTTCCAGGTGATCCACTCTGCCAGCTAAATGTGATACTTGAAGTTGCAGGCCTTGGTGGGATAGTTGGAGGTTTGTGACTGTCGATTCTACTTCACGCACTTTGCCAGACAATTTCTGATGGTCCGTACTTACTAACCCCAATTCGGCCTCCACCTTGCAGGTTGAGTTTGAAGTCTTCGATAGCCCCCCAGTATTTTGCTTAACATATTGCTCATCTCTTCTGGCACAACGGGGGTAGTCACATCAGATATCTGATCAGACAAGGCCAGGGGTATTTGACCCACATGGCCCTGCTACCTGGGCTTCATTTTCCCCATGGCGAGCACCTATAGGGCCTGTCTGGGACGTGCAACGTGCCTCTGCCGCAAACTCTCTGTTGCAGGGCCACTCTGGGGACTGTATACAAGTTCCTCAGGTCACTTCTAGTCGATTCTGCATCCAGGGCGTCTCTACGGTTCTGCTTCCACCCTGTTCCGGGGATCAGAGTCATTTCTACCTTCTTGTGTCTGATTAATCCCACCTTGCACATTGGGCAAGAAAGGAGCTGAGCCACTCCATCTCAACATTCTACGTAACTCTAAAAGCCCCGCCGGGCCAAGTGTGGCACTCTCTGTGTCCTGGTGGAGTCGTGCATCCTCCGCAGCAGTCCTCTGCAGGATGGGACCTCATGAGCTCCTAAGCAGGGCCGCTACTCCCTGCGTCTCTGGTGCTCCGTCAGGCCAGCAAGCCCAGCTTCACCTGCCGGCCTGTCAGCAACCCCCCACTGGGGGGCTGTGTCTCTTTCCTCTGGTCCCCTCCGGCGCCATCATCAGTAAGCTGTGCTCTTGGTCCGGGACCCTCGGCCCTGCTGCCAGCACTCTACACCTCCACCTCTGGGGCGCCTGTCTTCTCAGGGACCCTGGCCCTCCACCTCACCTCCTACAGTGCCCTGCTCTGTCTTTCCACAGGCGATGAAGGGATGGGAGTTCCACAACCTCTTCCCACTGCCCTCTCGTCTCTGGGTCCCCTCTCATTCAGTGGCAGGACTCAAACCACGCGCCGGTCCCAGGCCCAGCAAGGCCACACCACACAGAGGCAGAGAGCGGCCGCTCAGGCCCAAACCTCAAGCTTCTCCTCCCATGGCCCGTGTCCCCCCTTGCTCATGGGCAATGGTGCCGCCCAGGTGTCCGGGTTGCTCTACAATGAGCGCCGGTCCGTTGAGCACTGCACTCCGGTCGCTGCTGCCCATTCCAGGATGATTGTGGGGGGCCGGTGCAGAGCTGGAAAATTACACATCTGACATGTTGGCTTGTGTGGCCATGCCCCGACTCTTCCTTCAGGCAATCTTCAATCTCCAAGAAGCCCCAGCCTCTAGCATTTTGCGGCTCCCATAAGATCCTCCATCCTACAACTCCTGCGGTGTAGATTCCTTCTTTCTTGTGCTTCCGAGGCCACCCTGCAACTCCTTGTGCCTACTGCCAGTGGGTCACTCATTGGGGCTCTAATGATTCTACTGCTCTTCTGTGTGCTAAGTACAAGCCCTTACTTTCCTCCAAGGTTCAAATCTCCTGAACCTTCCTGGTCTCCAAATTCCTGCAACCTTTCTGCAATTTCTTCTTGCATTTGCCAATGCTTGTTGGTGGTTCTGCTGCCCACTGACCCTCCTGGAATCCGGAGACCGACATTGGACAGCTTGTGGGCAACTCCAAGGATCTTTCTGCATCCCCTGGACTCTGCAGCTGGACTTCTTCCTTCATTGATCTCTAGGAACTTCACCTCTAGGAGGTTGGTCATTGCCTACCTGCACCACCTGGATATCTCCAGGTGGTCTGGACATGGTTCCCTTCTTTTTCAGGTTCTTCTTGCCTGGAATCCACTTTTTGGTTCCACCGACCTGATCCACGGGTCGCAACAGCAGCTGGACTAACGAGGTTCCCACTGACTCCAATTAAGGTGTCCAATGTCTCTTCACCCCTTTGCTTCATGGGCTCCCTGGTGTAGGTACTCCACTTGTCTGGGTATCCACCATTGGAGGCACTCTCCATCCTTCCTTCTGCCAACTGCTTTCCTTGGGTCCTCTGAGAAGGGTCCTGAATCCTGAAAATTCCAACCGCAAATTGTAGTGAAGCCTAGTTTGTTTAAATGGGATAACAGGAGTTATCTTAGCCTTTGGCTTGCAGACTTGTGCCCCTGTCACCTAGTGACTTTTAACCTACTTAGCTTGCTCTGTCTTAGCCCATTTAATTATTTAATTCTTCTAAGATGGATGTCTTGTTTATAGTTAGGCCACTTGTTATGATTTGCATTATCAGTGCCACCGCGTTAAGGCGTCAAGATCAAGTAACAAACACAAACAAACAATAGGTGTTCACACTTAGGGACTTTCCCTCTCCATGCTTTCGAAGAAATTGTTTATATTAATTGCCACCCCAAGCATGCCTGTTATCTATTGTTTGGGAACACACCTAAGTCAGGGGTCCAAGTAGATCTGTATAAATACATCATACTTTAGACAGATAATCAGAGGGCATCACCACCATCGCTGACATCGATGCTGCACGTCTTGACGCTGACCCAGTCTTCGTGTCCTACGGAGTCTGAGATAGAGACCTCATTCCAAGGTAACGAGGATTGGGTGCTCCTCTCATGGAAATGACATAGGTTTAACATACCCAGTTCTCCTTTAGGTAGGAGTTTAGGCCTATCATAGTAGGGTATTAGGACATATTACACACTTTGGTGGTCATTCTGACCCTGGCGGTCTTTGACCGCCAGGGCGGAGGACCGCGGGAGCACCGCCGACAGGCCGGCGGTGCTCCAATGGGGATTCCGACCGCAGCGGTAAAGCCGCGGTCGGACCGGCACCACTGGCGGGGTCCCGCCAGTGTACCGCGGCCCCATTGAATCCTCCGCGGCGGCGCAGCTTGCTGCACCGCCGCGAGGATTCCGACCCCCCCTACCGCCATCCAGATCCCGGCGGTCGGACCGCCGAGATCCGGATGGCGGTAGGGGGTGACGCGGGGCCCCTGGGGGCCCCTGCAGTGCCCATGCCACTGGCATGGGCATTGCAGGGGCCCCCGTAAGAGGGCCCCTAAATGTATTTCACTGTCTGCTGCGCAGACAGTGAAATACGCGACGGGTGCAACTGCACCCGTCGCACAGCTTCCACTCCGCCGGCTCGATTCCGAGCCGGCTTCATCGTGGAAGCCTCTTTCCCGCTGGGCTGGCTGGCGGTCTGAAGGCGACCGCCCGCCAGCCCAGCGGGAAAGTCAGAATTACCGCCGCGGTCTTTCGACCGCGGAACGGTAACCTGACGGCGGGACTTTGGCGGGCGGCCTCCGCCGCCCGCCAAGGTCAGAATGAGGGCCTTTATGTCTTTTAATGTTATTGCAAGATGGTGGGGGTCTTTGTAATAATGACTCTTGTCTTTACAATTCTTTTTCTTGCACTGTTCATTATCCTAATCATTGCAGCCCATGCAACTTATCACAGATTGCAGTTGTGTTAAATAAAAACCATTGAAACTTTACTGCATCTTCGTCATTGCCTGTGTTTAGATGAGACAAGATGTATCTGTGAGAAAGGGGTAATCTTCGTTTAACCACGACACTCCCAGAGATGTCATACTCTTGAGTCCATGCGTAAAGGCTGCCACAAATCACCTTTTACTATTTGGGTTTTTGGTGAGGTGCTGCTAGTGAGCCAGAAGGGTTAGGACGACAGCTGCAACTTGTTGTTGGTTAGGCATAGTTGCCTACAAACACAAGTACTGTCATCCTTAAACCAGCAGTCTTGCCTAGAGCAAGAGTCCAAACTACGACAGAATGTCCTGTGTTAGCCTACAGGACACCTGGTTCGATAACTACTCTGCACCTAGGCACATGTGAGATTTCTGATACTTACCTCTGGAAATGTCTTACTCCCCCTTCCCTTGGGATTCTAACGCAATTACCTTGGTAGGGCACCTCCATTCCTATGCCACTTTCTTAGTATATGGTTTGGCTTCCCCATAGGATCCCATGTATTTCTATGCTTTTCCTGCTTGTTGATGTGTATATTTTGTGTGTAGATATCTACAAGTGGAGAGATACCAATCTTAGTGTAGTAGTGTTATAATAAAGAATACTTTACTTTTGCAACACCTTGTGCGGTTCTTTCTTCTGTGGCAATCACTGACTGACTACTGTGGTGTTGTAAGTGCTTTACACGTCTCCTTGATTAGCCTGAGCTGCTCTTCACAGCTAAACCTAGAGAGCTCTGGTTACCTAGGCACCAAAACATTATCACTAAGGATTGTCTGCTCTCAGTATAAAGTGCCACACCGTAGGTGTACACCATAAACTGAGCCAGCCTCCTACAAACCCATCCTCTTCCTCTTTTCATTCAGTGCCCAGTCAGTTGCAAAAAAAAAAGTTCCACGAGCAGCAGCTAAGTCTCCTTGCATAATGTACATAGCACAGCAACAGGCAATTCGACATTGCCAGCACCCCTGTGACTCTTCTCTAGTTCTTCTACCCTGCTGAGTTAACAGTGGCATCAAATAATAACATCTGACCTCCTCTGAGATGTGCGTCCATAGATGTGATTGCATGATCTAGGTAACCAAGGTTGAAAGCTTACTGGACTCATTTTCCAGTTCAATTGACAGTCAATAGGCATGATTGTACTAATTAAACAGGTTACAACGTAAGAACGATTGAATTCCCTTTGTAACTAAGAACAAACGTTCAACACATCCATCACCTAACAGTATTAAATAAAGATCAAAACATAATATGGTTGGAATAGCTGTTTCGATATCATTTTGGATTCGCACTTTTAAAACAACATGATGCTATCAGCTGTGTGTGCACGGTCATTTGGCCACCAGTGTAGTTACTTTCTGTAGTGAATGATGCAAAACCTAACTAATTCATAGAAACAAAGTCTTTGTTTAGTCTGCGTTGTAACCCTGAATAAAGCAATTTAAAAGTATATCGACACCTTAGCTTTCATTAATTCTCAAATTATGCAATTAATTCCTAAAACCTCAGCTGGGAATTCCATTGTACTCAGTCAGGACCCTGTCAAGCAAGGAGGTTTTGTTGTACTTTTTACGTTCTTTCTTACGTTTAGTACTTCCACCCTTAAGCACATGAAAGCTGTTCGATTTATGTGTTTGCAGAGAAGAAAAATACTCCATCCAAGTGACTACGGAACTGGCACCGCTCAGCTATAGTAGAGTTCACCTCCACTTTAAGGCGTATTTAGAAACATTTATGCACTGACTTTTACCAAATCTACCAGGGTTTTTCCAAAGCAGCCTATCTATTTACCTGATTTGTAGTGGGTCAAAAAAATCTGATATGTAGTGTGTCGCAATTCAACCTACCTCTGAATAATTAATGAATTAGGTCGCAAACTTTGATCTGATCATAAATCACTGCCAACACAGGTTTGGTGGTCTGCTAAGATCAGCAGACCACTGTTTGTAACGGCTTTTAAATAAAGTGATCATTATTATTATTATTATTTTTTTTTAACTGGGTGTGTTTAAAAGAAAAAACGAATGGCCCCATATACTAAGGGAGTTAGTAAAAGTCATTGCAAATTGAGCACCAACCATTCTGCATTTGAAAACTGACCTATGTATTAATAGGTCGGTTGGTAAAGAACTGAGTGGGTCGCACCATATTTTTATTGCGAAATATTAGTAAATCTCCATGTGATGCATTATTTGGAAGGCACTCCCTAAGCACACCCCTTCCAAGTTGGTATATAGTCGCAAACCCAAATTGCTATTTGGTAATGTGAGCCAAATCGCACTTGGGTTTCTTAAATATCAAAATGCCTTTTTGTGGTTGCATAAGGTGGGCCATTTGAATATGCAAAAAGGCTTGGTGCATATGACCCAGAATGTTTAACTAACATTTTTTAAGAGTAGACTGTGGTCTTTGGACCACTGCCTACTCCACAAAAATATTTTCTCAACAACCACAAAGGGGAAGAGGATCCCTTCCAGTCTGCAGTAGTTTGTACTAACAGTTTGCAACTGGATTTCAATCTCAAAACATTGACGCTTAGCATTCCAATTCAGTACTTGTAAGGAATTCCCTAAAACCTCCCCTTCCAAAGACCGATTCAATATTTATTTGCAAACCTAAATTGTGATACAGCAGCATACTAACAGATTGCAGTTTGGGTTTCTTACATAACAGAAGACGTTTTGTGGTCACAATGACCCAATTCTATGCTACAGACTATTTGTGACCACAAAAAGCCTTCACACATCTGGGTCAGAGTTTGTTTATTGCAGTGGAAGCAATTCCAGCTAACAACAGTTTTTAAGAGTTTAAGGGCCATATGTACGAAAGCTTTTTCCCATAGACACAGAATGGGTAAAATCCTTTCGTACATCTGGCCCTAAATGCCTCCTAAGTATGAAAGAAAAATGCTTCAAAATGAACATGTGTTGGACCTAGCCCTCGCTGGAGGGTCACCCTCAATTTATGCGTTTTTTCCTCCATTGTTTTTAATTATTGCAGAATTAGTTGTTTTTGGCCTTAGGACTCTGTGCACTTTACCGCTGATAACTAGTGCTAAAGTGTTTGTGCTCACTTCCCTAAAAATGGTTCAATTAACTTGCACCTGATTGACATATTTAATTTACTTATAAGCCCCTTGTAGAGTGGTATACCATAAACTGAGGGCCTGTAAAGTAATTGCCTCTAGTGAGTCTGCAGCACATAATGTGTCAGTCAGTAAAATAACCCTTTAAAACATGCCCAGTGTCTGCCATTGTAGCTTGGATGCATATTTTAAACTGCCAATTTGACTTGGCAATAAAACCCACTTGCCAAGTCTTAAATTCCCCCTTTTATTGCATACATTGCCCTAAAATAGACCTTAGGTAACTGCTAGAAATTGGGTCTCTAGTTGGCAGAGGTATTCACCCTGTCCAAGCAGGGACCACAGTCCTAGTCAGGGTAAGTCACAACACAACCTAAATTATCCTGTGCTCACCTTCCGGTAGCTTGGCACAGAGCAGGCAGGCTTAACTTAGAGGGCAATGTGTAAAGTATTTGTTCAATAGTAACTTATACAGTAACACAGTGAAAACACCACAAACAGTACTCCACACCAGTTTAGGAAAATGATTAATATTCATCTGAATAAAATAAGAACAAAACAACAACAATCCAACAAGCATAGGTCAAGATATCACTTTTTAAAGGTGTCTTAATCCTCAACCCTTAAGAATAAGCAATTGTATCCTCTTAACACACAGTGCCTGGGATGCAAGAATAACAGCTCAAAGGGCCACAGAGGAGGAGATGCATTGGAAAGTAAAGCGATGCATTAATTTTTCCAGTGCAGCAAAGGCGAAGCGTTGTTTCTTTCCATGCTGTAGGAGGCTGGCTTGGTTTGTAGTGGGTACCTTGGGTACTTACACCTTATACCAGGTCCAGTTATCCCTTATTAGTGAAGCAGCTTAGGCTGATAGAGGTAGCTATAGCAGAGCAGCTTAGGCTGAACTAGGAGACATGCAAAGCTCCTGCAATACCGATTATAGTTACACAGTACTTATACACAAGTAAAGACAATACTCCATGTTTCCAAAAATAAAGGTATTATTGGGGTGACACAGTACCAAAAATATCTTAGAGACAATACTCCTTCTGGAGGTAAGTATTATACACAATATATTCACTAGACACCAAAATTAGACAAGTAAATAGTCATAGAACAATGCAAATAGAATGCAATGAGAGAAAATAGGTCTAGGGGCAACACAAAGCATATACTAAGAAGGTGGAATGCGATTCTCAAATTCCTCCCTAGACAAGTGTAGTGTGTACAGAATCGCTGGTAGAGTAAGAATACAGTAAAGGTAAGTAAATTACCCCACCCCAGAGCCCAGAAAAGCAGGAGTAAAGTACTGCCAGTTTCCTTAGAACACACTACACCTCGTGAATAGGATTTTGCAGCAACCAACCAAGTCTGCAAAGAACAACTGCTGGATTCCTGGACCTGAAGACCTGAAAAGGAAGGGGACAGAGTCCAGAAGTCAAAAGAAGTTCCAGGAAGGGCAGGAGCCCATGCCAACCCAGAAGAGGGTGCAAAAGAAGAGTACATTTTTAGTTGAAGACTGGGGAAATGCACCCTAGGAAGACGCTAGCGGGTTCCTGCATGATGCAAAGGATGTCCCATAACGTGAAGCTCATTGCAGATGTGATTTCGTGTTGGAAGTCACCAACAAGCCGCGGCTACGACAAAAGTGCGTTTGGTGTCAAAATGATGCTGGATGGACCCAGGAGGGATCTGGGGGCCTCAACTCTGTGTGAGGATGAAGAGGGGGTCTCTCAGCACTTTAGATGCCAGCCAGCACCCTTGGAGGTCCCAGGACACGTGGGCAAAGGAGGTGCAAAACACAGTTGATGCAGCACAACAAAGGAAGGTACCATGCAACCGGAGAACAACTCAGTGAGTTGAGCATCGCAGGATGGAGTGCTGGGGGCCTGGGCCAGGATGTGCATAAAGGATTTTTGCAAATAGTGCACAGAGTCCTCAGGAGGTGAAGAAGACGCAGTACACAGGGAAAGACTCTCTGGGAAGACAAGGTCTTACCTTCTCCAAATTGTGTCAGCAGGACCTCAGGACAGTCTATGTTGATGATGTCCACCCTCTGTGTCCTTAGGAGCATGCTTGTCGCTGTGAGAGGAGTCCAAGGGTACCGGTCGTTGTCTTGGAAGGTGCCTGTTGGAGCAGGGGAGTGACTCCATCACCCCACAGGAGATTTCTTTGGTCATTCTGGTGCAGGATGAAGACAGGGAGTCTTCAGAGTGTGCACACTATGGAAACTGTTGCAGTTGCTGACTTGGAGCTGAGGTTGCTGAAGAAAAGTATCTCTTATGGATACTTTGTTGCAGTTACTACAGTTATTGGAGCAGGCTGCAGTTAATCCGAGGTCAGAGGATGATGAAGTTGTTGCAGAGGACTCCTGAAGGAAACTTGCAAGCAGAATCTGAAGAGAACCCACAGGAGGGACCAACCCTAAATAGCCCTGAGAGGGGGATTGGCAACCTTATCAGATATGGACCTATCAGAAGGGGTCTGCTGGCACTGGCCACTCAGAGGCCTCCAGAGTGCCCACACACCTTGCAAAGCAAGATGGTGGATTCTGGGACACACTGGAGGAGCTCTGGGCACCACTCCTAGGGTGGTGATGGACAGGGGAGTGGTCACTCCCCTTTCCTTTGTCCAGTTTCACACCAGAGCAGGGGACAAGGGGTCCCTGAACTGGTGTAGACTGGCCTATGCAAGGAGGGCACCATCTGTGCCCTTCAAAGCATTTCCAGAGGCTGGGGGAGGCTACCTCTCCCCAGCCTGTAACACCTATTTCCAAAAGGAGAGGGTGTAACACCCTGCTCTCAGAAGAATTGCTTTGTTCTGCCTTCCTGGGACTGGGCTGCCCATACCCCAGGAGGGCAGAATCCTGTCTTTGAGAATCAGAAAAAACAAAATTTTAAACCAGTCATATAAACCCTGTTTTGAGAATGTATACCAGGACCATACAATGTTGCATCTAGAAACTCTGGCCTTCTGTGTACTCTTAAAATGTTTCAACACAAATTGGGCATATTGCAGATATATATATATATATTTATATATATATGTATATATATATATATAGTAAACACCATAAAAGGATTGTGCACCATGAATAACATAATATGGATTCACAAAACAAATCACATAACTTGTCAACTCGAATATTACATAATAAATATCTTAGAATAGTGGCATACAATAAACAACATGAAATAGACTCGAGGAGAGAATCGTGCGTCTTGCCGATTCAAGTGTCACCATGTAAAATACCAAGAAATGGTAGCACGCAATGAATATCAAAGTCAAATCATCATTAATCGAATCGCGCGGCTTGCCGATTCGTAAAACACGATGTAAATTTCAAGAAATAACAGCTCACAATAAATAACAAGATCAAAGTACAATGAAACGAATCGCGCTTCTTTTGCCGATTCTTAAGCCACCATGTAAATGTCAAGAAATGGTAGCGCGCAATGAACAACAAAGTTAAATCCTCATGAAACGAGTTGCGTGTCTTGCCAGTTCGTAAAACATCATGTAAATGTCAAGAAATACGCGCAATGGACAACAATGTTTAAACACCATAAAACGAATTGTGCGTCATGCTGATTCTTAAGCCACCATGCCAATGTAAAGAAATGGTAGAACGCAATGAATAACAGAGTCAAACCTTTAGGAAACAAATTGCGCATCTTGCCTATTTGTAAACTACCATATAAATGTCAAGAAATGGTAGCGCGCAAGTAATCTGTTACTCATTTAAGAATTAAACCAAGAATATGAAAATTCTCAATAACGGTGTCGGAACAGTCAACCACCATCTTACCGCCTGGAACAATGATCACCAATGAAGGATGAGGGGCAGAAGACTGGAAGATCCAAATAGGCCACCGGGACAGGAGCTCAGGAAGAAGCTGCTGCTCTGCACCAGGACCTCTGAATAGTGAGCACTGGGAGTTGGGCTGGCTCTCTTTTATAGATTATTGGCCCAGCCCAGAACCACGCCCAGGCATGTTGCAGGGAAAGTCTCTGGAAGGCCCTGGAAAGGGGCCACACCCTAACACACTCTGAAAACCTGCAGCAATACATTGCAAAGGAAGAGTATTTGCAAGCATATTCAAAATACGTTTTCAGGATTGAACGCTGCAATTCAAAAGGTTAAACCACAACATATCAGCACAATGCATAAATTATGTTGTTTTGAAAGTGCTGGGTTTTTGCATTTTTGTCACCAATAGAGCGCATACTGCTCTGCTGTTGACACTTTCCCTCTTCACGCTTCCGAGGGAATTGTTTATATAAATTACCGTCCCAAAATTGTCTTGTTATCTATTGTTTGGGAACAGACGTACGTGAGGAGTCAAAGCAGATCTGTATAAATTCCACACTGAAACAGATAGTCAGAGGGATTCAAACCAGATGCCATCACTGCTGCACGTCGCCTAGACACTGACCCAGTCTACGTGTCTCTACGGAGTCTGAGCTTCTCATGGACATGGCACTGGCAGATTAGGTTTATGACACCTAGCTCTCTTTTAGGGTTGAGGTCAGGTTCACCTCATTAGGGCATTAGGACATAATACACACTTCACATCTTTCATGATATTGCAAGATGATGGGGGGTCTTTCTATTAATGACTCTTGTCTTTACCATTCTTTTTCTTGCACTGTTCATTATCCTAATCATTGCAGCCAATGCAACGTATCGCAGATTGCAGTTTTGTTAAATAAAATCTATTGAAACTTTACGGTATCTTCTTCGTTGCCTGTGTTTGATTGAGACATGTTGTTTATGTGAGAAAGGGGTAATCTCTGTTTAACCATGACACTCCCTGAGATGTCACACTCTTGAGTCCATGAGTAAAGGCTGCCACAAATCACCTTTTACTGTTTGGGACAGTTGTTGTAGGAACCGCATAATTGCCTACAAACATAAGTACTGTTATCCTTAAACCAGCAGTCTTTCCTAGAGCAAGAGTCAAACTATGACACCTCCCTGTAGGCGAAGAGAAGACATTGCAAGAAGACACCCGACTTATGCCTCATGGCCTCAAGTAGACCTGCAATCATGCCCTTTAAGGTCTTGTTGAACCTTTCAACTAGACCATTGGATTTTGGGTGGTAGGGTGTGGTGAACTTATATGTTACACCACATGCATCCACATAAACTTCATGTACGCAGACATGTCAGACACTATCTCTTTGTGGAACCTCACATGGGTAAAGATCCCCATCAGAGTTATGGTCACCACAGGTCCCCATCCTCACAGGGATTGCCTCTGGGCAGCTTGTGGTATGGTCCGCCAGGACCTGGATTAACCTGTCGCCGAGGGCTGTCTTGGCATCCAATGGACCAAAGACGTTGATGCCCACTCTTTTGAAGGGGTGCCAATGACAGGAAGTGGGATTAGAGGAGCTTTCAGCTTTTTCACTGATTCCCACGGGCCTGGCAGGTGAGACCGGACCTGTAGAATGTATCTGAGGCTGTCTTTATTCGGGGCCAATAAAAGTGGGCTACAAGTCTGGTAAAGGTCTTGTCTTGCCCTAAATGTCCTGCCATGTGTGATGTGAGCCAAACTCAGTAGGAAGCCCGGTAGCACTGTGCTGCCCTAGAAATTGGAGCATTTGGCTTGCTATATAGGAGATCATTCTCTCATTGGAATAGTTGACCCCGAGAGACTTTACCACCTGCTAGGGCTGAGGTCTGTTGCCTCAAGCCCTCAAGAGTTGGACACTCTTTCTGCAATTTGCAGAATTTCTCTCTGATGGGCGGATCCTCAAGTTGCCAGCCATCAAGCTCAGGTAGGTCACCTAGGATGGTAATGTCCTCCCTGATTGGCTCAGCGGCCTCCTCCTCAGGGACCCCATCAACCTCCAGTGCGGGAACTTCAGGGACCGGTTTCCCAAGCCCCTTGCCTCTCTCATTTTCAGTTGTCTGGGCCATTGTTCTAGGATCCAGGGCCCTTGGCTCTCCTCCTGGGCATCCATGGACTGCATGGTCATGCAGGCCCACTCAGGCAATCCCATTGTCTCCAAGTGAGACCTGACCTCTACCTCTCTCCATGTTGTATACTCCAGGTATTTACCTCACAGACAATCTACAGGCATGGCAGGACTCAATGCAACTTTCAGAGTACCAGAGACCCCTCCACACATATTGAAAGGGACTTAGAGGCACTTGTAAATGGCTCTCATGATTGTCAGTCACGCTGGACAGTTGCCATGCTGGCTCCTGTGTCATGCAGAACCTCCACCCGTTTCCCATTAATGGTGATCCACTGCCAATACCTGGAAGTATTAGCAGGCATGTGGGTTTCTGGCACCATATCTGCATCCCCCAGTGACATTAGGGTTACCTTTGTCTGTTCCCCAAAACTTTCTGGAACTATCTGCTTCCCGATCACTACTCTAGCCAACCCAGGTGTCTGCCCACCAGTGGGGGGCTGTGCCCTCTTAAGACATTTGGAGTCACCCTTAAAGTGTCCATACCTAGAGCATTCTGCACATTGGGGTACAAACCACCCTGTCTTATTGTCAGAAAACCCTTTATTTTTAGGATCAGACTGGGCCTGGTTACCACTACTCCCTTGAGAATTATTTTAGGTGCCTTTAGAGAACTTCTTATGATTACATTTTTATTCCCCCCTCTTTCTTCTGTGTGACCTGACCACCTTTGTGGGTGTCCCTCCAGCTACCTTTTTGGACACTCTGGTGCTAGCCCAGAGTTCCACCTACTCAGCAAGCTTCATGGGATCAGTCAGCTTAATGTCAACTAGGCGCTGGTGCAATTCTGTAAAACATATACTGAGCATGTGCTCTCTCATGATTAAATTGTATAACCCAACATAATAATTAACTTTGCTTCTCCACACCGAACCATTCAGTGTCTTACTGGATGGATTAATCATTGAAATCCACCCAGGATTGGTTGGCTAGATTGTTAGTGTCCCTGAAACTTTGGTGATATTTCTCAGGACTCAGTCCAAATTTGGCAGCCAAAATGGCTTCCAGGAGAGTGTACTTGATCTGGTCCCCAACCTCTAATGTTAGAAAGTGTGCCCCTCCTAAGTGTTGCAATGTTTTTCCACAGACCCGCCCCTCAGTGCTCTTCAGGAACCCCATGTACCCTTAGTGCAACTTCATAGGCAGAAAACCACTTATCACTGTCATCTTCCACCACATAACTGGGCACCAAATCCTTGGGTATTATAAGCTTCTTGTCTTCATCAGGTACTGTATTTTTGCTGCCACCATCACTATTGGACTCAGACTGCCTAGCCTTGAGTTCCAGCTCTTTTAGACTCAGTACATGAGGCAACAGTAATTTCTTCTCTGCTATAGCTATTTCAACTTCCCTTTTAGCCTTCC
Organism: Pleurodeles waltl; assembly: GCF_031143425.1. Classification (NCBI taxonomy): domain Eukaryota; kingdom Metazoa; phylum Chordata; class Amphibia; order Caudata; family Salamandridae; genus Pleurodeles; species Pleurodeles waltl. The sequence goes on from NC_090440.1 coordinate 1,848,796,041, forward strand.
TCTCCTCTGCCTCCATTTTTCATGTTGCCATCTGCAGCTGAAATTCTCTCTCCTCTCTCCTTTTCTCTGCAGTCAGGCCATTACTGGGGACACAGCTCCCTGCCCTCACAGGTAGAACAAATCCAGGGGTGTTACTCTCAACTGCTGGAGGTAGCTCCTCAGAAGAGCCATTCACAGGTTCCTCTAACTCATCAACCTCTCAGGTGAGGGACACTGCCAAGGCCATCAGTACCACTTCAAATTCCACTGTCTTGGTGGCTCCTCGGGCACGTACACCCATCCCTTTGCTGAAGTGTAGGAAGCTGGCTTGGTGTGTGGTGAGCACCTATTGTGTTATCTGCTTATACCAAGTCCAGGTAAACTCTTTTAGTGAGATGTATGCAGTGTCTAGGAAGCCAGGGATCTCTAAAGGTAGATGTGGATGACCAGCCAATATTTATCTAGGATATATGCAAAGCTTATGCAATACCACTATAGCCACACAACACTTACACATATGAAATACCACACAGTGTTACAAAAAATAAAGGTACTTTATTAGGGTAACACAAATACTAGAATACTGAATAGGTAGTCCCCCAACTGGAGGTAAGTAAACACACTATTATATACACATTAGCAATCAGCAAATGGCATGGAAAGCAATGAGCATTGGTAAAACCAATAGCAAATAGTGAGGGCCGTAGGGGAGGGCGAAACCATATACTAAAAAAGTGGAATATGAAAGGCAGTTCCCCAGCCAAGGAAGTGGAATCAGTAGAATGGAGCTGGAGGAACTAGGAACCCCAAGAGGTGAGTATAAGATTAACACCCATCAACCAGGAGAGGAGAGATAAGTACCTGGTTTTCCCCAAAACCAACAGGAGGATTTAGGAAAAGGATTATGCAAGACCCAACCAAGACTGGAAGAACCCAAAGGTGGATACCAACAGAAGAGGACCTGCAATGGAAGGATGACCAAGCCAATTTTGAGTTGTAGTGTCCGGTGGTGGCAGGAGACACTACTCATCATTCTGTGGAAGCAGGAGCAGGAGAGTTGGGGGGAGAAGAAGGCTAGCAGTGCAGCACAGGAGCTGAAGAGAAGTCCCAGAAGTGATGCAAGTGATGCTCCACGTTGGCGGTCGAGAGGCAGTCAGTTAGTGATGATGGAAACCCACCAACAAGCCTTGGCAAACGCAAGAGACAGAGAAGAATGTTTCAGAGGCTGAATTGACCCAAGGAGGGGAGACTGAGGTGACCCTTAGCAGCTGGGAGAGTCACAAGAAGAGGAGGCAGCCTCCACAGGCAACCCACTGGCAACAGACACAGGAGTCACAGTGAGGCCCACTCAGCACACCTGGAGAGGAGTCCCACATCACTAGAGCAACAGGTAAGAGACTGTGCTTTGCAGGAAGAAGTGCTAAGAGCTGGGGCTCCACAGAACCTGAAGATACCTTGGAGGAGAAGTATTCAAGCTTTGGTAGCTGCAAGAGTCAAAGTACACAGGAGTACTGTCCTGCAAGGAGAGACAAGGGCTCACCATCTCCCAAGTTGAAAAGCTGATAGAGCAGATTAAGCGGCCCACTACAGACCACCACCTGTGATTCAGCATCCATGCAGCTCAGGAGGAGAGGAGATCTATGTAGCTTGTCGTCATCGTAGTTTGTGCCTGCAGATGCAGGGGAGTGATTCCTTCACTCCACGGGAGATTCCTTCTTACTTCTTGTGCATGCTGAGGACTAGTTGCCATCAGAGGATGCACAGCCAGGGTAATGTTGCAGTTGATAGAAGGAGCCAGAGAAACAATGTTGCAAAGTGAAGTCGTTGCTGAAGTTGCAGGTTGTCGGTTCCTGAATGGTTCAGATGCAGTCCCAGTGGTCAGAAGATGAAGTAACTGATGCAGAGGAGTCCTGCTGAAAACTTGCATGTCAAATCTGAGGACCAATCCGAAGAGGGAGACCCTAAATAACCTAGGAAGGGGGATTTGTCACCTAGCAGGGTGGGGGGCTGTGACATTACCTACTTGACGCGGCCACTCAGATGCTCCCAGGGGCCTCTGTCCACCTTGGATTCAAGATGGAAGAATCCATTGACCTCCTGGAGGAGCTCTGGGCACCACCCTAGGGTGTTGATGGACAGGGGAGGGGTCACTTCCCTCTCCTTTGTCCATTTTCATGCCAGAGCAGGAATCAGAGGTTCCTGGACTGGTGCAAACTGGTTTATGCAAGAAGGGCACCAAATGTGCCCTTCAAAGCATAACAGTGGTTTGGGGAGGCAACCCGTTCAAAGCCATGTAACACTTATTTCCTATGGAGAGGGTGTTACCTCCCCCTCCCACAGTAAATACTTTATTCTGCCTTTTTCTGCCTGAGGTGGTGAAGCAGCAGGAGGGCAGAAACCTGTCTGAGGGGTGCCAGCTGCTCAGCTGCCCAGAAAACCCAAGAAGACTGGTAGGAGCAATGCTGGGGGTCCTCTAAGGTGCCCCCAGAGTGCATGGAATCATCCAACCAATACTGGCAACAGTATTGGTGAAAGATCCCAAACGTGCCTAGGTTTGGAGTTACTGTTATTTAGCTGGACACAGGTAGTGAGTGACCTGTGCCCTGTACACAGGTAAAATGTCTTCCTCGCACTTTTGAAGTCCTGTGTAATGGAGCTGGATCGTAGGAGTACCTCTGCTCATGCAGTGGTGCTCTCACATACAGGTGCCTGCATCCTGCCCTCTGCAGCCAAAACACACTGACAGCAAGCAAAAAGTGGGGGTAACCATGTCAAAAAGAGGGTAGTTTCCTACAAGAAGCTTTTCAACTGGTTGACTGTGTAATCCTATAGCTTAGCCAACTCAAACTGCATGGTACCACTTGTAGACCCAACCACAGACATGATGTATTTGATGTATTAAAAATGTAAAGCAGTGAAAAAATGCAAAAAACAAAACGAAACTATTGTATGGCACTGAACAAACACAAATTCTATCCGCACCGCTGATCACCATTTTTAGAAATGGTGTCTTTAGTTGGCAGAGATATGCACCCTGTCCAAGTAGGAACCACAACCCTAGTCGGTTAATTCACAACACAACCTCAGTTATTCTGTGCTCAACCTCCGGTACCTTGGCACAGAGCAGGCAGGCTTTATTTAGAGGGCAATGTGTAAAGTATTTGTGCAGTAATCCATACAGTAACACAGGGAAAACACCACAAAAAGTACTACACACCAGTTTAGGAAAATAAATAATATTTATCTGAATACAATAAGATGAAAATGACAAAAATCCAATATGCACTTGTCAAGATATCACTTCTTAAGAGTTTCGATGAGTCTCAGCCCTTACGAATAAGTGGTTGTATACTTATACCACACAATATCTGGGATGCATCAAAAATAACGACTCAGATGGCTGCAGAGGACAAGATGCATTGAAAAGTAAAGTGATGCGTCAATTTTTCCAGCACAGCAAAGGGGATGCGTAGTTTCTTTTTATGCTGCAAGGCGGTGGGTCAGTTTCCAGGAGCACAGCCTTGGTTCCTCATTGCAATTCAGGGATTTTTTTATGCCCAGATACGATGTGTGGAAGATCCAGAATGTGTTGAGAAGGGGCAGCAGGCACTGCGTTGATCCTGCAGACAAAGCAGTGATTTTCCAACCACAAGGCAGGTGCTGTGTTGATCCGGCAGGTGTTGCTTCAAATTCTGCGGGTGCTGCATCAATTTTCCAATGTGCTGGATTTTTGTATTTTTGGTGAAGTCTTTGATAGTCCTGAGACTTCAGAACATGAGGGAAGCTCAATTTAAGCCCTAGGAGAACACTTGTGTTGGAAGGCAGAGTCCTTCCAGCAGAGTCAGGGGACAGCAGGCAGCAGGGCAACAAGAAGGCCAGCAATCCTTCCAGCAAAGCAGTCCAGGTAAGTCCTTTAGGCAGCCAGGCAGTCCTTCTGACAGAGTCCAGTTGTAGGTCCAGAAGTATCCGATTTGGTGGGGTCACAGATCCAGTATATATGCTCAAAAGTGCCTTTGAAGTGGAGGACACTTAAAAGAGTGGGTTTGAAGTGCACAAATTCCCCTTTTAACCCAGCCCTATCTCCCAGGACTGATAACCCCCCCAGGATCCCTGTGGGGGTTATTAGCCCTATATGTGAGGGTAGGCCACTTTCCTTTGAAGTATAAGTGAGAGCCTGTCCACCCTTCCTGCTCAACAAGATCCATCAGCATGCAGATGAATGCAGATGCAGCTGAGTGTCCTGTGTTTATGGCTGTCTGGGTGGAATGCACAAGGGGAGCTGTGAACCATCACAGGCCAACCATGGATCGGAGACTGGCTGTAAGGCACAGATAGCAGTAAGTGCAGCAAAATGCCTACTTTCTAAAAGTGGCACTTCTGAAATAGTAATGTCAAATCCAACTTCACCTATAAGTAGGATTTCTCAATACCATTCCAACCTTTCCATACATGACAAGTCTATTCCTCTCAGATCAGAATTTACGACTTAAAAGCATATAAGGAAATTTCTAATGCTGGCCGATGAGAGGAGCAGGCTTCACAGTAGTGAAAAACTTATAAGTACATGTCCTGCCTTTTACTTACATAGCACCTTGCCCTATGGGTTATCTAGGGCCTACATTAGGGGTGACACCTGTAAGAAAAGGGGGATTTAAGGCTTGGTAAGTAGTTTTAAATGCCAACTCAAAGTGGCAGTGAAACTGCACACACAGGCTTGGCAATGGCAGACCTGAGATATGACTAAGGGGGTACTTATGTGGGTGGCACAATAAGTGCTACAGGTCCGCCATTAGCATTAAATCTAGAGGCCCAGGGCACATCTGGTGCACTTTACTAGGGACTTATTGGTAAATTAAATATGTAATTTGGGTATGAGCCAATGTTATCATGTTTAGGGGAGAGAGCACAAGTACTTTAGCACTGGTCAGAAGTGGTAAAAGTGTGCTGGGTCCTAAAACAAGTACAAATGAGATCAGAAAAATAGAGGGAGGCAGGCAAAAAGTTGAGGGAAGACCACCTTAAGGCTGGCAGGTCTAATAACAATTCATAAGTTCATTTTTTACTATTGTGAGGCCTACCTATCCCATAGAATAACATTGGGTTGCCTTGTTACAATTAATAATTGCTAACTTTTGCTTGGGGGACCGGTAAGCAGTTCATGTTTTTAATCTATGAAATTGAATTTAAATCCTCTTTAATGGTAATTTTGGATTTTATATTATGATCTTGCAAATTCCACTTTTGAAAAGTTGGCATTTCCCTGCCCTTAGCTATTTGGTGCCTGCAGCCTCCTCTGGGTCACATGACTGGAGGTAGCGGAGAGACTTTTTGAATTCCTCACTGACAGTCATACAATAGAGGGATTTGTTGTGCCTGAATGGGCCATCTGCTGGCAGGATGGAGGAGGGCAGAGCTAGGAACAGCACACTTACAATAAATAGGCTGTGGTGTGCTACCTGCTGCTGTGACCTGCTTTGCACTCTGCAAGACTGCTTTCCTGTACCTGAAGGGACTGCTTTGCTGCTTGAAGCCTGCCTTGAACCTTCAGGGGCTGCCCTTCACCTGGACCCTGGACTACCAGAGTTAATTCAAGGGCTAGTTTGATGGCCTCCTGTTCTAAATGGCTAAGTATGACCAGACATAATTGATGAAGAACGATGATACAGTATTCCTGACACAAGGAATATTCGAAAGTGAAATTAGAACATTGACAGCCTCATTCTATTTAGATAATGCACTAGGTTAAGATGGATCTTCAACTATAGTTGTTCAAAATGTTTCAGGTTGAACCTTTGCATATCTTCTGGTAAGTATATAATAATATTATGAAAAAATCATTCCCACATTTCTTAAAACAGTCTCAAGCAATAGTAATCCAAAAAGAAATATAAGAACATCATTGTTACAAACATTTCAGATCGATATACTTCTGAATGGAAATAAATACTTGACACAACTTCAGCAGAAAGATAGATATGATGAATTGCTAATCAAGAATGTATAAGAAACGTTAATTTCTACAATGATTGGCATGAGCGTGGCGTGAAGCTACATGTATTAGACACATTTCTGACCCTCATCACTCACTAATGCACTAATCAGTCTAAAAGCACAAAAAGTTGAAATAACATTAATCGCTTAAGTACTGAGCTCATTGTTTGATATTTGGGGCAGTTTATGCTTAAGACTTCATGTTTTTTCCACAAGGGATATCCAGGACAAATTTCTGTTTTTCCCCCGTGCTAGTAATTGCAGCCATGCCCAGGGTCTGTGTTTACCCCAAGAGAGAAAATGCAGCATATTTGTTTTGAATAGGTAAACATTATACACAAGAAAGCGTTCATCTTTTTCTCCTCTGAAAAAGATATCAACTAAAGGTTTGCTGGGCTGAGATTGTAGTGAATCCTAGTTCGTTTTAATGGGATAACAGGAGTTAGCTTAGCCTCCTGCGTGCAGACTTGTGCCCCTGTCACCTAGTGACTTTTAACCTACTTAGCTTGCTCTGTCTTAGCCCATTTAATTATTTAATTCTTCTAAGATGGCTGCCTTGTTTATAGTGAGGCCACTTGTCATGCTTTGCATTATCAGTGTCACCATGCTAAGGCGTCAAGATCAAGCAACAAAGACAAACAAACATTGTGTTTACACTTAGAGATTTTCCGTCTCTATACTTTCGAGGGATTGTTTATATTAATTGCCATCCCAAGCATGTCTTTTATCTATTGTTTGGGAACACACCTTCGTCAGGGGTCCTTGTAGATCTGTAAAAAATACATCGCACTTTAGAAAGATAATCAGAGGGATTCCGAACAGAGTACATCACCACCATCACTGATATCGATGCCTCACGTCGTCTTGACGCTGACCCAGTCTTTGTGTCCCTGCGGAGTCTGAGATAGAGACCTAATTCCAAGGTAACGAGGGTTGGGGGATCCTCTCATGGACATGGCATTGGTAGATTAGGTTTAGCAAACCCAGCTCTCCTTTAGGTAGGAGGTTAGGCCTTTCACATTAGGGTATTAGGGCATATTACATCTCGTATATCTCTCTTATGCATTGTAAGATGGTGGGGGTCTTCGTAATGACTCTCGTTTTCACAATTCTGTTTCTTGCATTATTGATTATCCTAATCATTGCAGCCCATACTACATCTTTGTCATTGCTTGTGTTTGTATGAGACATGAGGTATCTGTAAGAAAGGGGTAATCTCCGTTAAACCACAACATTCCCTGAGATGTCTTATTCTAGAGTCCAGGCGAAGAGGCTGCCACAAATCACCTTTTATTAATTGTGTTTCTGGTGAGGTGCTGCTAGTGAGTTGGTATGGGTGGTACAACAGTTGCAATTTGTTGTAGGATAGGCATAGTCACCTACAATCAAAAGTACTGTCATCCTTTAACCAGCAGTCTTGCCCAGAGCAAGAGTCCAAACTACGAAAAGATCACCCCACCCCAGCGCAGCTTCAGGAGAGGGCTGGAATTTTTTTTTTTCACATCATGTTTTGCAGTTTTTTAAGTGATGGTAGATATGTCCTACTTTATTAGTTTCTGTTCATTTGCAGTTTGGGGATGGAGGAAAGGAGTGTGAAACTCAGGGGTGAACCCTGACACATATACAAATCTGAAAACGTGACAATATCCTGAATTTAGCAAGGGGACTCTCATGTAGTTTTTTCAAGACTTTAGCAATAATCATTGAATAAAAATAACATAGTGAAAATGAAGAAAAACTAGGAAAAGGAAAAGTAGAAGTATATGACAATAATTTCATTTGAAATGCTTTGCATTCAAGGCTACACAACTCACATACCACTACATCTATCATATTCCTCCAGTCACAGAGATCTATAGTATTTGTTGGTTGTCCAAATCATGCAAAACACAGAGCCATCAACTGAGATGAACTGCAGCTTATAATTATGTTTCACAGTGCTTTTTTTCTTTACCATGTTTCAATTGCTGAGGTAAAATATCAGTGTTAGACCAGACATTCCTGCCATGGTATCTCATCAGATATTTTCCTTCACATCTTTTTTTTGCTGAGCTTGTTCTGTTGGCATTAGGACTCTGCATACTTTACCCCTCCTCTTTAAACCTAGTAAAAGTGGCACATTTGGTTGACTTGCATATCCCTAGTAAATGGCAATACATGTTGCCCCGGGCTGTAAAATGCTACTGGTGGGTAGCTGCACTCCTTATGCCATCCACTATGAAAGCACTATAAACATGTCTTAGTTCTGCCACTGAAGCCTATAGAGCTGTTTCAAACTGCCATTTAACCTGGCAAAAGACATCTTTTTCCAGGTGCAAACTTTCCTTTTTTAATAATTTGTAAGTGACACTAGCAATATATCGTAAAGGCTTATGGGGCGGGATGTATGGTATTTAAAAAGTAGGATGTGTGTTTAAGTTTTACATGGCCTAACACTGAAAAACTCGCAAAGTTATATTTTCGCTGTTGTAAGGTCAACCTCTTCCATTAACTGACATTGGGTCACATTATTACACTTAATAAGTGCTATCTTTAGATTGAAAGCAGATAAAGACATGCTGTTTCTACACAGATGATGTTAAAGTCCTCTTTAAAGGAATAGCAGTATTTCAGGTGACAATTCTGAAAATGCCACATCTTAAACCTTGGTATTTCTTCCCAACCATCTGTACCTCTGCCAGTGTCCTGGCTCACATTTACTGTGAATGGCTCTGCTGTGGGGGTTTGAGTACTACTTCTAGACAGTGACACAGGGGAGGCTTAGGTTTAGAGTGGATGGTCAGTCCTTACAGGATGAATGGGGAACGGCTGTACTCAGCCCACTTATTCTTCAAAGGCTTTCCCCCTGCACTCTCATAGGAACCTGACACCAGGCCTGCTCTACCTTTTGTCACCTCAAAAAAAGTTGGAAACTTAGCACGAAAAGGAGGACAACATTCCAGAACCAGATGGGGGGTTACAAAAGGTAGTCCCCCGACACAAAGGCTCGGAAGAGGCATAAATATTTCATCTGCAGAGCCACTTATGAGAACACTCCTGGACCTCTGGAAGACACAGAAGAAGGATTGTCCTACTGCCAGAGGACTGCCCTGCTGCCTAATATGGAAGATTGGACCTGCTTGCCTTCATCCCGGGCTGTCCAGAGTAAATATAAGGGTCAGTTGGCTGATCTCCTGTGTATGCTACAAGGACCTAAAAAGCTTCAAAATCTTTCCTGCAACTGTCCAGCTCACCTTCTGCAACTGGACCTGCCTGAACCTGGAACTGGACCTGCCTGAGCTCTGCTGCTGGTTCTGCTGAAGTGCATTTCTGATTCCCAAGAGGTGTCCCAGGTCCTGTACTTTTGTTTGGCATTTGAGTGAGCAAAGCTCCTGAAGAAAATCTATAAATCCTGAAGTTTCTAACCCTCACTCATTGCGGTCATCCTGAACATGCGCCTTTCCCATGGTCTAAGATTGGATTTTTGTGATTTTGGCATCCTTTTATTTATTTAAATATACTCTATGTTTAGATTGGTTTGGGATTTTTATTGAGTTTATTACTGGTTTTGTGCTGCATAAATATTTTACACTTTGCATCCAAGCTAAGCCTGACTGCTTTTGTGGCAAGATACCAGAGGGTTAAGCACAGTATAATTTAATTACTTTTGTGGTTTACTGTGACAAGGGCTGTGATTGTTGCCTGAGTGGGGCTTCTACCCCACCTTGACCAATAGCCCAATTTCTTACAATGGGAAACACAACAAGAAAGGTCCCAAAACTCTACGTGGAAATATCAAGATTTTTCCTTCAAATTCCAGTAATTCTGGGGATGTGGAATGCTGCAATATTTGCCCCCATGGTGTTCGCCGCACACAAAACCTGCCATCCCCAGATGTTTCTGAAAACTAGACACCCCGATGAGTGCGGGTTAGTGTGTGTTTTGTGTGTATCCTTTTTTATCATGCAGAGAAAGCATTAAATTTGACTAAAATCAATATTTTTCTAAAAGTTCTGTGCAGACGTGTTCAACAATCTGTGCGGACTGACAAAAGTCCTACGTCTGACCATTTTTTCTTTCCTTATAAAAATGGTTCCCCATTTACCTGGTGGGCATATTGCCCATGGCAGTTAATTCTCCAAAACGTACTATGGAAACATTTAGATTTTTGTCTTGAGGACAAATCATTCTTGAGATATGGGTTAATTCAGTTGTTGGTCCAGGGGGACCTCCCATATCTAGACAATTCTGAAAACTAGACATCAGTAGATGACAAGGGTTGTGTGGTTTATGTCAAAAGTATCATGTGTTCTAATCCAGAATAACTTGCAAACATATTAACAATACCTTAAAACAGGCAAATGTCTCTCACTGTCTATGTGAGTTGGCTGCATTATTCAAGCCCTGGGTCCAGATCCCGCAGAACTTTACCATCTCTGTGATTTTCTGAAGACTATGGACCCATGGAGATACAGGGTGATGTGTTTTGCATTGTTCTCAATAGTTTTCTAATCCTGAATGCCCTGAAAAATGTAATTTCCTCACTCTTTCCCTGGGTGGATGGCTTCAGAAATTTACCCAGATTCAGTCATCACCCAGAGAAACCTACCAATTGCAGGCATTTCTGAAAAGGAGACACATATAGAGCCTTGGATGATTTGACTCCACTATATTATGTTATCCAGAATGTTCTACACATTCCAAAGTATGAGGGAAGAAACAAGGGGCCAGATGTATGAAAGCATTTTGCATTCACAAATGGTGCGAATGCCCATTTGCGAATGCAAAATGCCATTTCAGAATGTATGAAATACATTCTGAACGCAATTTTAAGGAATCGCAAAAATAGCGATTCCTTAAAATTGCAACCCTGTTTAGAGAGTCGCAAATTGCGACTCTCTAAATTAGAAATCGCAAATAAGGATTCCTTATTTGTGATTTCTTAGCACATGTATGAAGCAATTCCTAAATGCGATTTTGGCATTTAGGAATAGCTAATTACCGCCAAGTTGAACTTGGTGGTAACCATGTGCAAAATTTAAAAATGCATGTAAAATCCATTTTTTAAATTGTACATGTAAAGCACACATGCCCTTTTGGCATGTGTGCACCTTACATGTCCCCCCAAAAATGTTTGGGGTGCAGCAGAGGGGGCCTTAGACCCCCAGCACCCTGGGGTTTTGCATTTCCAAAATTGGGATTTCTGGTTCAGAAATCGCAATTTTGGAAATGCAAAAAATTCGCAGATGTGGGCCAACAGGCCCATAGTTTCGAATGGGGCCGGTATCGCAATTTGCGATTCGGTAATAGCATTTGCGATTTTTAAGAAATCAATATTACCGATTCACAAATGTGATACATGGCACTTTGCGAGTCGAAAATAGCGATTTCTTAAAAATCGCTCTTTCCGAATCGCAAATGGCCTTGATGGTACATCTGACCCTAAATTCCCTAAAGTGTATGTGATAGAAAATTCAGGAGATTGAAACCAACCCCAACAGCTCTTCCTTCTTTCATTCCCACTCCAAATGAAAAGAAAACCCTCACTGTTGTGGCTGGGTCTGTCTTACCAGACAGGAACTAGTCAAAACATGGATTGAGTAATTCAATGTAGTGTTTACTCCACCCAATTACACTTTTGGTCCTTTCATATAAAGTGCATTATCCAACCCACACATGTTGGGCATTAGTTTTCCAGGGAAATGTGGGAATGGAACGGAAGATGGTAAGAGTTTTTCCATTGGCTACAAGTGCTCACAATTACCTGGCCCATAGTTTGATATTTCCAGTCCATTATTGATAATAAATCTTGATGGAATCTATGCAAGTCACAAATGTCAGTTTTTACTGATTTATAGTTTACATTGTAGTATTTACAATGCCATTTTTATACTGGATGCCTTTACATTGCATTACAATGAACCTTTGTGTAAGCGGCTAATACAATGCATACCTTTTCACCAAATATTTGTAACTTGACATTTCTTAAAATCTGGTTTAAAAAGCAAAAAATGCCAACATAAATTTCACTAAACTGTTATAAATCACTGAACAAATTGTTTTAAAACTATTTTAGAAAAATAATGTAAAATATAGATAAATAAAATGTGTAACATCAAGATGGTGTAACAAGTATGTCAAATATGTATATCAAGATGACATCATCATCACAGCTTCTTTGGCAATTAGCCCCTTAAAATATACATGTAAAAATGCCAGGACAATTCTTTCATATTCAACAATTGAATATTTAAAACAACATGATATAATATCCAACAATGGTTATGGATACGTTTCCCAGGATATTCTTCCTCTAGCTCTGAAAATATCTTTCTCATACTCCATACAGTGAAAAGAAACTTTGTTAAGCTTCAGACAGCCACTTCCTGAGGTGTGAGAGCTACGTATATTACTACTATCACATATAGTCTCATCCCAAGCACCAGGCAAAATGGCATTTTAAGTTGCAGGGGGGACTCATAAGATTTACAGAAAAAGTATAAATGAGCCAGAGTATATTTCCTCTTGTTACAGACATACATCAATTGTGGCATTCAAGTTGTGCCTATTTGAACAAAAACTGTTTGTGCGGAGTACCCATTATCTGAATGTAATAAACATTTGCTTTGCAACCAAGTAAGGTTCAAAGTAGTAATCCAATTTAAAATCCAAAAAAGCATCTTTGAGTGAGCCATGCAGTGAATTAGTATATTTACTTTCAGAGGCAACCTGGCAATAGTTTTCCATTAGCACCATGTTCAATACAATTCACACATCTCCCTGATTATACTCTCACTCACTCAGCCCCAAGGAGCATAGCTTTACATGAACATTATCAAGCCATGCAATGTTTTTACATTTTACCAGGGCAATGATGTTTTCTAAGGCTAGCCAGTCATCTAGCAACTTTCCAGTGCTCTGTAGCCCCTCCAATATACCAGCACTTTTAGATCTTCCCTTAGGGCAATCTATTTTATGTCCATATCCATCTACAGGGATACTGTTGGGGTGTTCTATGGCAGACCCACTAAGGCTCTCATTAACATGTTTTCTTTTGATGAAAGCTGATTCATCTTCTTGTGTCACCACAGCTCTGAACCATAAAGAGCCGCTCCCAGAGCCTGTATATTATAAATTTGTAGAGTCGGCGAAACAGATGTGGAAGTTGTGGATTTAAAGACTGTTAGTACTCCTGAGTGCTCTACTATAATTTGAGTTCACTCTTATTATTTGCTTGGACCAATCCAATTTAGGGGTGATTTATACCTCCAAATAGTCAAAATGATTTACTCTTTTAAGTCTAGAGTATCGCTTCATAACCCCCCTTTGGGATATTTTATATGGTGTAAGGGCTATAAAGGCTGTTTTGGTACAATTTACCTGTAGTCTACATGCATTACAAAACTCCACAAACTTATCCAAGAGAAGATTCATGCCCCAGTTGTTTTTTAGAAATGAGTATTGTATCATCCCTAAGCAACATTGCAGATATTCTTTCACCAGCTACTATCTGAGAATCATTAGCATAGGTATTTAAGTGATTGATAACATCATTTATGTAAACAGAAAACAATGTTGTTGCCATAAGACACACCTGAATCACATCCTTGTCAACTAAAATTTGATAATTCAGTTCACCCTGATCTCCCTACTTTACTTGGGGATATTGATCATTGTGTAGTCATATAAAAATCAGTTAGATTTTAGTCTGTACTCCGATTTTTCCCATTATAGACCATAATTTTGATTGTGGTATCAGATCAAACAGTGACTTTAGAACAGTAAATATTACATACAAGAACCCCTTGTCCAGTACCACTGTTTTCATTTAGATGATGTTCAATCTGAAAACCTGGTCAAATTGTGCTGATTTTCTTCTTGACGCCAGCTTGTAAAGGTGTAAGTTTATTGATTTGTCTAATCTTGTAGTTTATTAAGGGGTTGGCAGCAGAATATTTTATGTAGGCTGTCCATCAAGGTTTTTGGCCAGTATTCACGTGAGTTATCTCTTTCACTCTTTTGATGGAGTCATATTATGTACTCCCTTTTACAGTGTAAAGTAATAGGTCATCCTCCCAAAAGAACATTTTATAAGAGGTATGTTTTGATGCCCATACTAGTATTTCAGTTAAGAATATGTCCCCTAGCACGTTGTCAGGACAAGGTATTTTGATTTTCTTAACGCCTTGGATAGCCTTCAGTGTATCATTAAGATCAACTTTTAAAGTTTCAGAGGGTTTATGGTATTGAATAGATTCTATGATATCTCTGCAATATTATCCTCTGAAGTGCACGAATAGACTTTTTATAGTGTTCGATCCAGGTGGCTGATTTGTATGTTAAAATCAATACCGGTCAAGCCACAGGGGCTATCATGAGCAATTATCTGCCCAAATGTTTTGTAATATATAGCCTTTGTTGCATTAAGCCTTTCACCTATTGGTGTAACTTTATCTCATAGCTAAAGTTTATAGGTTTTATTACTATCTCTAACAAAGAAATGATTGCCTTTTTTGATGTCCAAGATGAGACCACTTTAACCTTTCTTACATTTTTCATTAAACCATGTTGCATGGTGTTTTCTTCTGGTCAGTGTCTTGATTATAAGCAGAGTGAAGCATTTTCTTAGGGAAGTGAATACATCTTTGTGGATATATTCACAATCGTGCTTAGGCTATGCTCGTTTTAAGAGCCAGGAGCCAACAATTCTGAAGCCTCAATGACTACTTGTGACAGGTCGAACAGTATAAAGACAACGGAGAGGTGTTGGTAGTGCTTAGGTAAGTGGTTTATTCTAATTTAAATGGCGAAAATAAGGTGTTTATAACAAAGGTGTGGTTGGTTTTCCCGCAATTCTGTCCTTGTTCGTCGTCTTTTCCCTGATTGGTGATTTCTTCTGTTGGTCTTGTTGTCTCTTTCAGGTTGAAGCACAGCCTTGCCCTCTCAGGTGAATCCAGGACGATACCGGAAACAGAAGGACAAAAACGCTGGGGTAAGTATGGGGTCTATAACAGGGTTTTCACTTTCTCTACTATCACTGACTGGGGAAAAGGTAAGAACAAGAGGATGGGGTTGGTGCCAGTGAGGAGTTGAGGAATGACGTGACCATATCTAATATTGGTGGGGAATAAGTGTCTCAGATGTGCTGGTCGCGGTGCCCCTTAATATTCCTCCCTTTCCACCCCTCTTCTATATCCCCTCCCCAGTCCCCTTTTTATTTATGCCCCTTTTCTGAGTCCACAAGGACCGTACCTTTTTTAGCCACGACCCTCCAGGGTCGTGGCTGGCGTCGTAGTGATCCTCCTGTTACTCTCTCCTTCCAGGGCTGTCCGGCTCGGGGTCTTCGTTGTCTCCAAGATTCCCTTGTCCTCCCGTCCTCGTGGGTCTTTCTGTCAGGTGTTCCTCCTCTCTGTGTATTTCCTCCGGGTTCCTGCGCTCTTCTCTCCTCCCGTCTCCTTCTTTTGGTTGCGGCGCGTCCTCTCCTTTTCTCCTCCTGTGCTGGGAAACCGTATTGGTTTCCCAGGCAATGGCATCCCGCCAGCCTCGCTCTCGTCGCGTTTCCCCGACAACGGGGAGACGCGGAAGTGACGTATCGGCACCGTCCGATACGTCACTTGTAGCACTCTGTGCCTGGAACACCCGGTCACACACCTCTCCCCATGAACGGTCCTGTTCGAGGACCGCAGTAGAGTCCGGGAACCGAGACAAATAATCAGCCGGGGCCTGTTGGGCTCCTGGTATGTGACGGACCTGAAAGGAAAATGGTTGTAGTTCAAGGAACCATCTCAAAATCCGGGAATTGCAATCTTCATGAGCGGATAACCCAGTGAGGGGAGCATGATCCGTAAAAAGTATAAAAGGTCAACCCAAATGGTAATATTGTAATGTGTCCACGGCCCATTTAATGGCCAAACATTCCCTTTCGATGGTAGGATAGTGCAGTTCCCGGGGAAACAGTTTTCTACTGATATATACTACCAGGTGATCCCTACCTTCCCCGTCGGGTTTGGCCAGAACTCCCCAAATCCAAGCTCAGCAGCCCTGGCTGTTACACCACATCCTCTCCCTGAGTCCTCTACTACTTTCCTCAGTAGGGTTTTTATTGTTCGGTTGTACCGTTCCACCAGTCCATCCGTCTGGGGATGGTACACCGAAGTCCGAATTTGGGAAATACCTAATGTCTTACACACCTGCTTCATGAGAGTAGACATGAAGGGGGTCCCCTGGTCGGTGAGTATTTCATGCGGAAACCCAACTCGAGAGAAGACGTTTATCATTGCTTGGGCAACCGTTTTAGTTGTCATACTTTTTAAAGGAACAGCCTCTGGGTATCGGGTGGCATAATCAACCATAACTAGGATATACATGTGACCTTTCGTTGATGGCACTACAGGACCAATCAGGTCCATCCCCATCCTACTAAATGGAATGTCTATGATGGGTAGGGGCATTAGAGGGGCTTTCTTAGGTCTACCTGGTTCAGTAAGTTGGCACCTGGGACATTGGGAACAATATTTGCGTATGTGGGCGAAAACCCCCGGCCAATAGAACCGCCTAAGGAGGTATTCTTCGGTTTTTTCCCACCCATAATGACCCCCACCTGGTTGACAATGAGCCAGAGTTAGGACATGATCTCTATAATGTTCGGGTACCAATAATTGTTGTTTATGTTCCCCTGTACGAGTAGTGGTTATCCTGTATAAGAGGTTTTTCTTAATGAGGAAGTAGGGACCCACCTTCTCGGTTTCTTCCGATTTTGCGGACTTCCAAGCTTGGGCGAGAGAAGGATCTTCTCTTTGTTGCTGGGGAAAACTGACAGGTGCCTCATGTGTTTCGGCAATCAGGCCTGGGCTTTGTCCTGGTACCTCTTTTCCCTGGTGATTCGCTCTTTCTGCTTGTTTTTCTCTACGTGACAATTTCCTACGGGTTATGGGGCATTCAATAACACTGTCAGAAAAGGGAGCTTCCCTCCACCAGTCCTGTGTCAGTTTGGGTTTTCTAACATGATCCAGGATCTCTTGAAAATCTTCATAATCAGTCCCGATGATACACTCCTCGATCAGTTCTGTCATTATTCCCATAGGTAGGACATCCCGGTAAGTTCCCCACTCCACTGTTATTTTATGTAAGGGGTATTGCTCTTTGTCTCCGTGAATACAGCAAATATTCACCCATCGCTCTACTTCCTTGTCTGCTACGTTTACTATATCTTTCCTCACTACGGATTGGCAACACCCTGAATCAATAAGAGCCCATACAGCTCGTCCATTGACGTTTAGGGTCTGTTTAAACTTCAGGTTACCTCTTCCTGTACACAGTACCAGTCGGCGAGTTACTCCGATCTCCATTGGCTCACTACTATCCTGTTTCCTCGGACACATACGGGCGATGTGTCCCCATTCCCCACAGTTGTAGCATTGGGGTCCTGATATCGGTGGATGGTCGATTAGTCTGCGAGGAACTGGTTCATCAGGAAGGGCTCTGGGAGCGCTTTTAGGGTTGGATGGCCCCGGTTTTAGGCTGGGTCGGGGATGGTACACTTCTTAAATCCACCGAGCGATGATAGGCACATGCGAAATCGATCGCCATGTCAGTATTCACCTTTGGATGTTGACGGATCCAGTGTTTTGTAGCCGTAGGCAAGGCATCTAGATATTGTTCGAGAACAATCGTTTGGATCACTTCCTCCCTGCTATTCCCGGAAGGACCCAACCATTTCAAAGCCAAATCCTTTACGCGATAATAAAAGGTTCGGGGGTCCTCATTCGGTCCCAATTTGATTTTCCGGAATTTGACCCTATAGTATTCAGTGTCATGTCCCACACGTTCTAAGATACTAGTCTTTATCTCTTGGTATGGTGTGGTTCCCCCCGGGTGCTGCTTGATACGCTGCTTGTAATATCCCCGTAAGTAGGGGGGCGACATACTGACCCCATCTATCCTCAGGCCATTGGGCTGATGAAGCCACTCTCTCAAAATTGGTGAAAAAGGATTCGGGGTCTTCATCGTCTTGATATTTCTGCAACACCGAACTGGGTATGTTGGGGTGAACCTTACTGATAGGAATAGTCTCGGTTAATTTCTTTATGGCCATCTCGTGGACCAGTTGATTATTTGCGAGGATTGTTGCCTGACTTTTCAAAGCCGACTGTAAGGCTTCCCTGTCCTCTTTTGCTTCTCGCTGGTGTGCCTCCCACACCAACTGCAGATGTCGCTGGCCTTCGGCCAATTGTTTTATCATATCTTCCAACAAGGGGGTGTCGCTCATTGTGTATACTGTTCGATTGTCTGGGAGGGGTCCAAACAAGAAATCCCACTTCTGACACCACTGTGACAGGTCAAACAGTATAAAGACAACGGAGAGGTGTTGGTAGTGCTTAGGTAAGTGGTTTATTCTAATTTAAATGGCGAAAATAAGGTGTTTATAACAAAGGTGTGGTTGGTTTTCCCGCAATTCTGTCCTTGTTCGTCGTCTTTTCCCTGATTGATGATTTCTTCTGTTGGTCTTGTTGTCTCTTTCAGGTTGAAGCACGGCCTTGCCCTCTCAGGTGAATCCAGGACGATACCGGAAACAGAAGGACAAAAACGCTGGGGTAAGTATGGGGTCTATAACAGGGTTTTCCCTTTCTCTACTATCACTGACTGGGGAAAAGGTAAGAACAAGAGGATGGGGTTGGTGCCAGTGAGGAGTTGAGGAATGACGTGACCATATCTAATATTGGTGGGGAATAAGTGTCTCAGATGTGCTGGTCGCGGTGCCCCTTAATATTCCTCCCTTTCCACCCCTCCTCTATATCCCCTCCCCAGTCCCCTTTTTATTTATGCCCCTTTTCTGAGTCCACAAGGACCGTACCTTGGTTAGCCACGACACTCCAGGGTCGTGGCTGGCGTCGTAGTGATCCTCCTGTTGCTCTCTCCTTCCAGGGCTGTCCGGCTCGGGGTCTTCGTTGTCTCCAAAATTCCCTTGTCCTCCCATCCTCGTGGGTCTTTCTGTCAGGTGTTCCTCCTCTCTGTGTATTTCCTCCGGGTTCCTGCACTCTTCTCTCCTCCCGTCTCCTTCTTTTGGTTGCGGCGCGTCCTCTCCTTTTCTCCTCCCGTGCCGGGAAACCGTATTGGTTTCCCAGGCAACGGCATCCCGCCAGCCTCGCTCTCGTCGCGTTTCCCCGACAACGGGGAGACTCAGGAGTGACGTATCGGCACCGTCCGATATGTCACTTGTAGCACTCTGTGCCGGGAACACCCGGTCACACACCTCTCCCCATGAACGGTCCTGTTCAAGGACCGCAGTAGAGTCCGGGAACCGAGACAAATAATCAGCCGGGGCCTGTTGGGGTCCTGGTATGTGACGGACCTGAAAGGAAAATGGTTGTAGTTCAAGGAACCATCTCAAAATCCGGGAATTGGTATCTTTATGAGCGGATAACCAAGTGAGGGGAGCATGATCCGTAAAAAGTATAAAAGGTCGACCCAAAAGGTAATACTGTAATGTGTCCACGGCCCATTTAATGGCCAAACATTCCCTTTCGATGGTAGGATAGTGCCGTTCCCGGGGAAACAGTTTTCTACTGATATATACTACCGGGTGATCCCTACCTTCCCCGTCGGGTTGGGCCAGAACTCCCCAAATCCAAGCTCAGCAGCCCTGGCTGTTACACCACATCCTCTCCCTGAGTCCTCTACTACTTTCCTCAGTAGGGTTTTTATTGTTCGGTTGTACCGTTCCACCAGTCCATCCGTCTGGGGATGGTACACCGAAGTCCGAATTTGGGAAATACCTAATGTCTTACACACCTGCTTCATGAGAGTAGACATGAAGGGGGTCCCCTGGTCGGTGAGTATTTCATGCGGAAACCCAACTCGAGAGAAGACGTTTATCATTGCTTGGGCAACCGTTTTAGTTGTCATACTTTTTAAAGGAACGGCCTCGGGGTATCGGGTGGCATAATCAACCATAACTAGGATATACATGTGACCTTTCGTTGATGGCACTACAGGACCAATCAGGTCCATCCCCATCCTACTAAATGGAATGTCTATGATGGGTAGGGGCATTAGAGGGGCTTTCTTAGGTCTACCTGGTTCAGTAAGTTGGCTCCTGGGACATTGGGAACAATATTTGCATATGTGGGCGAAAACCCCCGGCCAATAGAACCGCCTAAGGAGGTATTCTTTGTTTTTTTCCCTCCCATAATGACCCCCACCTGGTTGACAATGAGCCAGAGTTAGGACATGATCTCTATAATGTTCGGGTACCAATAATTGTTGTTTATGTTCCCCTGTACGAGTAGTGGTTATCCTGTATAAGAGGTTTTTCTTAATGAGGAAGTAGGGACCCACCTCCTCGGTTTCTTCCGATTTTGCGGACTTCCAAGCTTGGGCGAGAGAAGGATCTTCTCTTTGTTGCTGGGGAAAACTGACAGGTGCCTCATGTGTTTCGGCAATCAGGCCTGGGCTTTGTCCTGGTACCTCTTTTCCCTGGTGATTCGCTCTTTCTGCTTGTTTTTCTCTACGTGACAATTTCCTACGGGTTATGGGGCATTCAATAACACTGTCAGAAAAGGGAGCTTCCCTCCACCAGTCCTGTGTCAGTTTGGGTTTTCTAACATGATCCAGGATCTCTTGAAAATGTTCATAATCAGTCCCGATGATACACTCCTCGATCAGTTCTGTCATTATTCCCATAGGTAGGACATCCCGGTAAGTTCCCCACTCCACTGTTATTTTATGTAAGGGGTATTGCTCTTTGTCTCCGTGAATACAGCAAATATTCACCCATCGCTCTACTTCCTTGTCTGCTACGTTTACTATATCTTTCCTCACTACGGATTGGCTACACCCTGAATCAATAAGAGCCCATACCGCTCGTCCATTGACGTTTAGGGTCTGTTTAAACTTCAGGTTACCTCTTCCTGTACACAGCACCCGTCGCCGAGTTACTCCGATCTCCATTGGCTCACTACTATCCTGTTTCCTCGGACACATACGGGCGATGTGTCCCCATTCCCCACAGTTGTAGCATTGGGGTCCTGATATCGGTGGATGGTCGATTAGTCTGCGAGGAACTGGTTCATCGGGAAGGGCTCTGGGAGCGCTTTTAGGGTTGGATGGCCCCGGTTTTAGGCTGGGTCGGGGTGGTACACTTCTTATATCCACCGAGCGATGATAGGCACATGCTAAATCGATCGCCATGTCAGTATTCACCTTTGGATGTTGACGGGTCCAGTGTTTTGTAGCCGTAGGCAAGGCATCCAGATATTGTTCGAGAACGATCGTTTGGATCACTTCCTCCCTGCTATTCCCGGAAGGACCCAACCATTTCAAAGCCAAATCCTTTACGCGATAATAAAAGGTTCGGCGGTCCTCATTCGGTCCCCATTTGATTTTCCGGAATTTGACCCTATAGTATTCAGTGTCATGTCCCACACGTTCTAAGATACTAGTCTTTATCTCTTGGCATGGCATGGTTCCCCCCGGGTTTGCTGCTTGATACGCTGCTTGTAATATCCCCGTAAGTAGGGGGGCGACATACTGACCCCATCTATCCTCAGGCCATTGGGCTGATGAAGCCACTCTCTCAAAATTGGTGAAAAAGGATTCGGGGTCTTCACCGTCTTGATATTTCTGCAACACCGAACTGGGTACTTTGGGGCGAACCTTACTAATAGCAATAGTCTTGGTTAATTTCTTCATGGCCGTCTCGTGGACCAGTTGATTATTTGCGAGGATTGTTGCCTGACTTTTCAAAGCCGACTGTAAGGCTTCCCTGTCCTCTTTTGCTTCTCGCTGGTGTGCCTCCCACACCAACTGCAGATGTCGCTGGCCTTCGGCCAATTGTTTTATCATATCTTCCAACGAGGGGGTGTCGCTCATTGTGTATACTGTTCGATTGTCTGGGAGGGGTCCAAACAAGAAATCCCACTTCTGACACCACTGTGACAGGTCGAACAGTATAAAGACAAAGGAGAGGTGTTGGTAGTGCTTAGGTAAGTGGTTTATTCTAATTTAAATGGCGAAAATAAGGTGTTTATAACAAAGGT
Source organism: Pleurodeles waltl (assembly GCF_031143425.1). Taxonomy (NCBI): domain Eukaryota; kingdom Metazoa; phylum Chordata; class Amphibia; order Caudata; family Salamandridae; genus Pleurodeles; species Pleurodeles waltl. The sequence goes on from NC_090440.1 coordinate 1,848,818,027, forward strand.
GTGGTTGGTTTTCCCGCAAGTCTGTCCTTGTTCGTCGTCTTTTCCCTGATTGGTGATTTCTTCTGTTGGTCTTGTTGTCTCTTTCAGGTTGAAGCACGGCCTTGCCCTCTCAGGTGAATCCAGGACGATACCGGAAACAGAAGGACAAAAACGCTGGGGTAAGTATGGGGTCTATAACAGTGTTTTCACTTTCTCTACTATCACTGACTGGGGAAAAGGTAAGAACAAGAGGATGGGGTTGGTGCCAGTGAGGAGTTGAGGAATGACGTGACCATATCTAATATTGGTGGGGAATAAGTGTCTCAGATGTGCTGGTCGCGGTGCCCCTTAATATTCCTCCCTCTCCACCCCTCCTCTATATCCCCTCCCCAGTCCCCTTTTTATTTATGCCCCTTTTCTGAGTCCACAAGGACCGTACCTTGGTTAGCCACGACACTCCAGGGTCGTGGCTGGCGTCGTAGTGATCCTCCTGTTGCTCTCTCCTTCCAGGGCTGTCCGGCTCGGGGTCTTCGTTGTCTCCAAGATTCCCTGTGTCCTCGTGGGTCTTTCTGTCAGGTGTTCCTCCTCTCTGTGTATTTCCTCCGGGTTCCTGCGCTGTTCTCTCCTCCCGTCTCCTTCTTTTGGTTGCGGCGCGTCCTCTCCTTTTCTCCTCCCGTGCCGGGAAACCGTATTGGTTTCCCAGGCAACGGCATCCCGCCAGCCTCGCTCTCGTCACGTTTCCCCGACAACAGGGAGACGCGGAAGTGACGTATCGGCACCGTCCGATACGTCACTTGTAGCACTCTGTGCCGGGAACACCCGGTCACACTACTATAAATGCATGCTAGATTTCCTGGGGGATTGATAGAACTAAGCCCATTTGACTGCCCATTTGTTAGTTGACAAGAACAGTTCCTTATATGAAATTTGGGTTCTTTGGACCTCATCAGTGTTATCAGAATATTCCATGGATAGGTGCAAGGCATTGTGGTCACTATCTAACTGCGCAGTTATTTCAATATCTTTCAGATGTTTCCACAGATGGAGATCAACTTGAATATAATCTATCCACTTGACTGCCTGCTGCATAGTGGATTATTATTGGGGTCAGGTAGGTGCCTACATTTACTAACAGGCCACAATCCCACACTAGTCCAGCCAAGGGCTGAATAAATGAATACTTGCTCAACCCTCGGCAACCTAGTCCACGAGCAGGTAGACTTAACTTAGGAGACAGGTGTGTAAAGCATTTAAGATCAGCAAAACAGTAAGTAAGTAAAACACAACACACAATACAAATCCAACACCAATGTATAAATATAGGAAATATGTTTATCTTTAAAATGACACCAACATGACAAACATCTAATGTAGGGAAATAGAGATACACATTTTTAAGATTAAATGTAAAATAATGCTTTCTAGTGCCTAAAAAGAAAAAGTGTCAACCGAGGGACACCTGGTTGCGCTTGACGGGGTACAGTAAAAAGTTGAGGCCGACCATGATGGAGCTGTGCTCAGATACACTGAGCGGAAGGGCCATGGTCTAAGTTTTACCTTCGCACTTAGAAACTTTCCAGGAGCGTTTCTACCTCAACGTTGTATTGTCTTCTTCAGCAAGACAATTTTAATGCAGCATGATAGGATTGCCTTTTTGTGAGACCCCGGTCAAATACTGGAAGTGTGGAGCTCCTGAGTTTTCAGCGTGATGAACCTGAAATTTAGGCCAGGTTGTGGTTGAAGGTAGACGGCTTGACTCACGTTGTCGGGTCGTCTACTTATGGAGCTTTTTTCAAATTTGCTCCAAACTTCTCTGAAATTCTGGATCTTCTTCCAGAAGTTTTTTGTGGGTCCTTGAAGTGTCCACAAACACAATGAAGAGTTCCAAAAGCTCTGAGTAGCTCATTAGAAGTTAGAATACAGTTCCCAGAACGCACCAGTCCTCAAATGGCCAATGGACGCAGGACTTGATGCAGGGTACTCTGGTCGGCTTCTTTGTACCTTTAGCTTACAGGGCGTCCACTCCTCGAGTTGCAGAAGCAAGGAAAAGTACTTTTCCTGGTGAAGCCCAAATTGCTCAGCTGGTGCAGTCCTTGTGGGTGCAGTCAGTCAGGTGCAAACCAGGGGTTCAGCAGGGCAGTCCTTCTTCCCCATTATCTTCATCCAGCAGGGATCTGAATTGCTTGGCAGCTTTCCCATATTTATCGTTGTTCCTGGGTTGGCAAGTAGTGGTGTGCCCCTGACCAATGGGGTGCAGGGTGCCATCCTCCTGGGTGACCATTTCTGGCAAACTGTGGCAAAAATCAATTCCACAAAGCAACATTCTTAAAAAATCCAAGCTGGAGAAAATCTCTCCTTGGAGGTTGCATCTGGCTGAGCCCACCCACTGGTGTGGCTGCGTTTTCCTAACACAACACATTCAGCCCTCTCCTAATCTAATTAGTGGGGCTCCCGTCTGGCCACTCTACCTCCATCCTGCTCTGCCATCTGCTGCAGCAGTTCTCTTTACACCAGATCCTTTCTTTGTTTCTACCCTGGCCATTTCACACAATTTATTAAGGTAGCTTGGCTCAGGCTGCCAGAGACTGACCAATCAGGAAAGGGCACTAAAGGGCTGATTTTGGTAACATTGAGAAAGAGTTCTAAAACTTTTTCTAGCTTACTAGCTATAATAAATCCAACCTTGGCAAGTTGTTGATTTTTTTTTTTAATTGCTACCAAACATGACAGCTCGTTTCCATCGGAAATGAGACTTTAGTAATTTTAAATAAAGCCTTCCAGTGTTAGCCTATGGAGCTAATGCACTACAATGGCAAAACAAAGATGGCTGTTTTTCCCTCATCAGGGCTTATAAGACATTTTTATAAAGTCCCTGCTTATATTTGCACTGCACCCAATGCTTGGGGCACCTAGGGCAGACCTTAGGGATGACTTATACATACAAATAAGGTTGTTTAGAACTTTAGAAGTACTTTTATCTCCAAAGTTTTTGGGCTTAACTTTAATTTAACAGCAGCATGCAAGGCAGACCTGCTTTTGGCAATGACACCAGAAACCACAGCAGTGTACCCAGGTGTGCCTTAATTACACTGGGGTCTCTAAACCTACATGCCCTACCATATACTAGGGACTTACAGGTAGGTTGTCAGAGGCAATTATAACTATGCCTAATTTCCATATACCATTTAAAAAAGATTACTTGTCCAGGGACTGGTTAGCAGTGCCCAAGATACAATCAGGGTCAGAAAACACCACTATCAGCTAACAATGGGGGAACAAAGTGAGGGGGCTTCTGCAATCAGCCTGGTTTTCTTACACTGCCCAATCCTGATAAAAGTGCGGTGTCGCTTGGGTGTCCGATCATGTCATGAGACTGTTACATTCTCCGACTCCAGTGGAAATTTTGAGTCCCAACATTTGGGCTGCTGCTTTAGTTCACCTTTATATTGGAGCTATCTCTAAACCGGGGATCTCCAAATAGTGTCATGTCATCATTTGATGGAAATGTAGCTATTATCCAGTGGCTTAAAAGTAGTATTAAAATACCTCGCCATGATAGCATGGCCTGGCCCCTTGTTAAATTCCATATGCATATCCAAAGTACATTGGGCTTCCAATATGCAAACTATCCCTAAAGTTACAATTGTAGTTGTTGGCAACAATGATGTTGAAGCCTGAAAACAGGTGCAAGTTAATTCCATGTATGTCCACTGAGTTGCTATTTAACTTTTTTGATTTTACTATTTACCAAGGGTTTGACAGATATAATGAGGCCACCAGATGGCCTGCGGGTTCCTTTAGCAGATGCACTGATAGGAACATTTAGAAATCAGAACTAAAGACGGTGTAATACACCACATCTTCTGAAAGATACCGATGTTATATTGATCTATGAAATCTCCTCAGTCTGGAATTTCTAGTTTACATATTATTTCTGCTAGATTACATAATATATCAAATCTAATGGTAACCTTAATTTGTAGGCCATGTTGCCTGTACTCATTTTCTATGTAGCCTTTGTGCCAACAACAGGCAAATAACTATCCTTGCCTGTTCCAGTGGCTAAGGGCTAGTGATATGGATTTTTCATTTACTCACCAGAAAACATCAGGGATAATTCATCTGTTTCAGTCCTGTTGCCTACCCTTTAGTCTACATTGGCCAGATCTGAATCAAGCTGGTTGTAAGGGGTCATATAGTTGGATTGGCTAGTGATTAACTTAGATACACATTCCCTTCTCTGCAGTGGTTATGTTTAGTTTTCATCATGGAGTACTTGGGTGGGCTAGAAAGTAAATGTAAGGATATAATACCCTCTGTGACCCTTTTGTCTTTTAATACAAATCTATGTGATTATAGTTGTTGGTCTCATGGGAGAGAGGACTGTGCCTCCTGGCTTTGAAGATATCAGAATGCATTAGTGAGTGACGTTGTTGAACATTCCTTATCCAAAGGATAGCCTTATTTATAAGTGAGTCTCAAGTCAGTCTTTCTGAAGGATGGATTCTTGGTACATTAACTGTAAAGATAGTGCCGCCCTGGGCATCACATAAATAACCCCCCAAAATAATGACCTTGTGACATTGTGCCACAAACCTTCCATCAAATCGTAGTTCTCATGGTGTAATTTTAAAAGAAAAGAATGAAAACAGGGTCTGTCACAACTTTACACAGAAAAATAAATGAATTCTGGTGACAATAAATTCTGAAAATAAGAATGATATAAAAGAAAATCTATATGAATGAGTAGTGCCTGCCAAGGTATGCGTGACTCTTTCATTAGACACTGCCAACTATTTACTCAAATAGGAAAAAGGCAAAAAATAACAAGCATGTCATACAATTAGTATTGATCCTACAAAACATGTCAGTGAGAAATTGTTTTTTTTGGTTGAGGGTGACTGAAACTCTGCTCACATAACAGCCACAATTCCTGTCAGGGTGAAGCACCAAAGTCATTAAATTAGTTATCCCTCTTTTAGCTTGGCATGAAAGGGGTGAAGCTTAAATTAGAGGCAGGCAAACCATTGGCATGAAAGCAGTCAAGCTTAAATTAGATGGAATGTGCAAAGTATTTATGCAGCACACACACAGTAACAAATTGAAAACACAACATAAGAAAAATCCCACACCAATTTAGTAAAATATTTGCAAATTTTAATAAATTATTTGATACCAAAATGACAAACATCGAATCAGAGAACAAGAGATATGCGACCTTAAACATTTAAGCTAGGTATAGGGGGTCATTACAACATTGACAGTAAAAGCCGCTTACCGCCGTGAAGAAGACCGCCAACACACCGCAGTGGATGTGGAAATCCGCCACAGCTATTATGACCCACATCCTGAAATCCGACAAAATTCAGACACCCACACAAGTCCGCCACACCAAAGGTCAGTGATAAACTGGCGTAAACAAAACCGACACCGTCACGCCAACAGAAATTCGCCCATGCTATCACGACCCATGAATCCACACGGCTGTCTTTCAACCACGGTATTCCATTGGTGGTACACACCACCACGCTCAAAATACACACACATCTCCAAAACACCACCACATTGGACAATTCGAAAGACACACACCTGATACACATACACACACCACTCCCACACACTCAATACTATATAAAACACACACCCACATCACCCACAAACCCCTACCACAAAAAAATCTGAAAGAAGGCCAGGGAGAGACACCACCATCCACAAACTAGCAGCCACAGGCACTCAACACCATAACCCACACTACTTCCACGCACAAAACACCACACACCACTACATATCACCACACTTATCACCACATACACCACCCCACACATCACCTACACCACCCCATGGCACGGCAAAGACACCCTAGGTTCTCGGAGGAGGAGCTCAGGGTCATGGTGGAGGAAATCGTACGGGTAGAGCCACAGCTATTTGGATCACAGGTGCAGCACACCTCCATAGCTAGGAAGATGGAGCTATGGCGAAGAATAGTCGACAGGGTCAACGCAGTAGGACAGCACCCAAGAAATAGGGACGACATCAGGAAGAGGTGGAACGACCTACGGGGGAAGGTGCGTTCCGTGGTCTCCAGACACAACATCGCGGTACAGCGGACTGGCGGCAGACCCCCACTTCCTCCCCCCACAACTAACAACATGGGAGGAGCAGGTCTTGACTATTCTACATCCTGAGGGCCTCGCAGGAGTCGGCAGAGGAATGGACTCTGGTAAGTCAAATCTTAACTATCATATCCCCCACCCTACCTGTATGCTATCACAGACCCCCACCCTCGCCCCCTGCCCTATCACTCCAACTCCTCACTAATGAACTAATAACACAAACCACCCATCCCAACACCAAGCCGTGCATGACACAACAAAGCATGGACACCCATCACTAAAGCATGCCCACTGCATATACCCATAACACCCCCCTCAACCATCATCACACAATCCCCCACACAGGAATGCTAGCACTGGGGTACACGCTCACCCACCCATTGCACACCATGACACACACAGATGCAATAATCATGCCTTTACACCCCTGCAGGACCACTACCCAACGTCACTGGGACAGTCGGTTACCCACACCCAGCCACAGGCCACCACAGACCTTCCACCCTATGGTAACACCAGCACAGCACCCACCCAGCGGGCCCATACCTCCGTACCCAGGACACGTCAATCAGCTGTGTGTCCACCACTACAGGGAACCCAGGATAACCCACCACCCCAACAACAACAGGGACCTGGGGGCAGTGGTAGTGGGCACACGGTCCAGGGGACGGAGGCCCAGGAACACAGGGGAACTGGGAGGGCTGCTGTGCGACAGGGGGCAGACAGGCCTAGGGAACCCACAAGGCCCTCTCCTCCATCATGGGAGCATACCACCACTCCCAGGACACGATGGCAACGGTACTGGCCAAGTTTCAGGAGACCCAGCGCCTGCAGGAGGAACAGTATTTGGCGTTCAGGGAGGAACTCAGAACCATCAGCACCGACCTTGGAACCATCGTAGGGGTGCTGAAGGAGATACTTAACACCAGGAGGGACACTGTGGCACTCCAAGGGGCCCCTGACACTAGCATGGACGATGAACTGCCCACCACCTCTGCTGGCGCTAGTGGACAGGAGGCACCACCACAGGATCACCACACCAGCACCCCACCCCCTGCAGACGGAGAACCACCCCGCAAACGGTCCCTGAGATCCGGGAACAAGACAGAGCATGATGCCAAGACCCCCGCCAAGAAATGAGACCACCCTGATTGTCATCCTACTGTCCCACTTTGTAACCCTGTCCATATTGGAACTGCCCCGCTTCCTATGCCCATATTGGCAATGCACCTGTGAGACTAATAGACTGGACTCTGCCATGGACATTCCTCCACCATCACCCCTCACCATTTTACAACCCCCCTCCAATATTTAGCACTGCAATAAACACCCTTGAAGCACAAAACAACCTGGAGTCAGTCTGTGATTTTGAAAATGTGTATTAGCAATGACAGTGACAAAATGCGTTCTCAAATGTAATGTCAACATACCTATGTCACACATCTCAAGTCCATGAGGAATCTAAGCAGATAACACACGTTAGAAACCACACCTGTGAAACCGTAATTGAAATGTACAACTCAGTTACCATATACTGGTTGAAATTGACAGACAGGATAGAGGTAGAAGTGTGAAATTACTTGTAGTAGGCAGGAATGTTTTCTCACCTGTGTGTCACTGGAAATATTGCTGGATAACTGAGTCCCTGTTGTCAATGTCTTCTTCCTCTGTTTCCTCCTCATCACTGTCCACAGGCTCCACAGCTGCCACAACACCGTCATCTGGACCATCCTCCTGCAGAAAAGGCACCTGTCGCCGCAAAGCCAAATTGTGAAGCATACAGCAGGCCACGATGATCTGGCACACCTTCCTTGGTGAGTAGAATATGGAACCACCTGTCATATGGAGGCACCTGAACCTGGCCTTCAGGAAGCCTAAGCTGCGTTCGATCACCCTCCTAGTCCGCCATGGGCCTCTTTGTAGCATTCCTCTGCCCTGGTCCTGAGATTCCTCACTGGGGTCAGTAGCCATGACAGGTTGGGGTAACCAGAGTCCCCTAATAGCCACACCCGGTGCCTCTGGAGTTGACCCATCACATAAGGGATGCTGCTATTCCACAGGATGTAGGCGTCATGCACAGAGCCAGGGAACATAGCATATACCTGGGAGATGTACTGGTCTGCCAAACATACCATCTGTACATTCATGGAATGATAACTCTTCCGGTTCCTATACACCTGTTCACTCCTGTGGGGGGGGACCAGAGCTACATGGGTCCCATCAATGGCATCTATGATGTTGGGGATATGTCCAAGTGGAGAGAAGTCACCTTTCACTGTAGGCAAATCCTCCACCTGAGGGAAAACGATGTAGCTCTGCATGTGTTTCAGCAGGGCAGACAACACTCTGGACAACACGTTGGAAAACATAGGCTGGGACATCTTTGATGCCATGGCCAATGTTGTTTGAAATGACCCACTTGCAAGGAAATGGAGCACTGATAGCACCTGCACTTGAGGGGGGATCCCTGTGGGATGGCGGATTGCTGACATCAGGTCTGGCTCCAACTGGGTAAACAGTTCCTGGATTGTGGCACGGTCAAACCTGTAGGTGATGATCAAATGTCGCTCCTCCATTGTCAACAGGTCCACCAGCGGTCGGTACACCGGAGGATTCCGCCATCTCCTCACATGTCCCAGCGGACGGTGCCTAGGAAGGACAACAACGACCACAGAGTCAAAAAACTCAGAGGTAGGTACCCACAGTCTACACAGAACACCATTCATACACAGAATCTGGCCTGTATTTGTGTTGAGCGACAAGGCCTAGGTCTGTGTGACACAGTTGGTAATTAAGCCATGTGGGCCCCTGAAATGGCGGGTGCCTGACCTCTAAACTGGGACAATGGGATGTGAGGTAACTGCGCTGGCGTTGTACACCGTCGCGGTAGGCGGTCGAAGACCGCGGCGCAATGCTGCATTGGTTAACATTGGACCCTATAGGTCCCAGGAGCCAATGACGATGTATGCCGGCGGTGATGCTACGCACCGCCGTGGACGTGACCGCCGCGGACGTGACCGCCATGTTCTAGCTGTTCAATCACTCAATACTTGATTTTAAACAGGAGAGGACCTACACTGCAAGTGCTGCTGTGATCTTGGTCTGGAAGAGACAATGGCTCGTGCATCTGGAGAAAGGGCCCCTGCCTTCACTGCAGAGGAGTTGGAGAAGCTCGTGGACGGGTTCCTCCCCCAGTACACACTACTCTATGGTCCTCCAGACCAACAGGTAAGTACACAGGGAGCACGTTGTATGGGCTATGCCTGTGTGGAGAGGGCTGGTTGTAAGAAGGAAGGGGGCACAGTTATGCGTGCATGAAGGACTGTGAATGCATGTGCCACATGACAAGGCTAGGGATGTGGGCCACTCACTTCGACGGTGCAGTTGCTAATGACTTCTCTTCTTCCCCTGTACATTTCATGTAGGTCAGTGCCCACCAGAAGAAGGATATTTGGCGTGCCATCGCCAAGGACGTCCGGACCCTGGGGGTCCACCACAGACGGAGCACCCACTGCCGTAAAAGATGGGAGGACATTCGCCGCTGGAGCAAGAAGACGGCCGAGGCTCAGCTGGGGATGGCCTCCCAACGTAGGAGGGGTGCCCGTCGAAACATGACCCCCCTGATGTTCCAGATCCTGGTGGTGGCCTACCCTGAGTTGGATGGGCGCTTGAGGGCATCACAGTAGACACAAGGGGGTGAGTACAACATCATTCAGTGGACTTTGCGCGCAGTGAAGGAGTCTGGGTGGGGGAGGAGGGCTGTGGTTTTCCCTAGGCCAGGGCGAGTTCCGTAGGCTAGGCCCCTCCGTAATGCAGGCCATGTGGCACCCCACCTCTGTAGAGTGCTAAGTACAGGTATACATGCCCCTGTGTCATCTATGTGTGCAGATGTCAACCATAGCCATGTAGGCCATATCCCAGGAATTGCATCTGTAGAGCCCAACAGCGCGGCGTAGTGCAGGGGGCTGCTGTGTCTGTATTGTCCGCCAAAGGTAGCGGTAATCCATGCACTCAACATGTCTTTCTTCTTTCGTCCCCCCCTTTTTGTGGTATCCCTGTTCTTGTGTGCATCAGCATCATCAGGCGGAGGTACAGTGGCACGGAGCACGAGGGAGCTGCATCCCACATGGCCATGGAGGGCCACACCACGGACTCGGAATGCACCAGTGGGACGGAGGGCGAGCTTCACGGCGGTCACAGGATCTGCAACCAGCGACACGGACTCGTCCACCGATGGGAGCTCCCTTGTGGTGGCCGCAAAATCTATGCCCCCCACTTCTACAGGTACAGCCGCCACCCCCCCTACCGGCACCGCCATCCCAGCAGCCCCTCAGCCTTCGCCCCGTGCCCGCTCACCCAGGAGGGTGGGCATCACCTTCGCCCCAGGCACCTCAGCCCATGCCCCTGTCACCTCTGCTGCCCTCAGTGAGGAGGCCATTGACCTCCTCAGGTCACTCACTGTTGGGCAGTCTACCATTTTGAATGCCATCCAGGGTGTAGAAAGGGAATTGCAGCACACAAATGCATTCCTGGAGGGCATTCATTCTGGTCAGGCTGCCCTTCATCGAACCCTGCAAACTCTGGCCTCAGCACTGATGGCAGCCATTGTCCCTGTGTCTAGCCTCTCCCCTCCAACTTCCTCCACCCAGACCCAGTCCCCTGTACCCCAGCCTATCCCTAGCACACCATCAGCCCAGCATGCACACATGTCAACACACAAGGGAAGCTCAGGCAAACATAAGCACCACACATCCCACAGGCACTCACGCAAGCATCACACACATACAGACACAGCAACATCCACTGCCTCCACTGTGTCCCCCTCCTCGTCATCTCCCTCCTCCCTCCCAGTCTCGTCTACACTCTCACCTGCATGCACTACCACTACAGCCACTACGTCCCGCACCTGCACACCCACCACCACACCCCGCTCACATGCACTCACCACCCCCACTACCATTTACACGTCCCCTGTGTCCTCTCCCAGTGTGTCTGTGACACCCCCTCCCAAAGTACACAAACGCAGGCACACACCCACCCAACAGCCATCCACCTCACGACAGCCTCCAGCGCATGCACCTTCACCCAAAGTCACCAAACGTACACCTCCTACAACCACTACCTTTTCCTCCACTCCCAAAGCCCCTCCAGCTACCTGTCCCAGTGTTCCTAAGAAAGTTTTCCTGACCAAGCTTGACCTCTTTCCCACCCCCCCTCCAATTCATAGGTCCCGTAATAGCACCTCAGCCACAAAATCTCCGGGACCAGTGGTGCCTGTTGTTACAGGTATGTGGAGTGCACCGGGCACCAGGGCAACCAGTGTGACACAGAGCCACAGCACAGCCAGTCCCCCCCCTGTGAAGCACCAGAAGTTGGACAGTGCACGGCAGGAGAGGGTGAAGACTCCAGCCAGCAAAGCCGCTCACAAGGGTCCCGGGGGGGAGTGTCGATTCAGCTATGACTCCTCCCAAGGTGGGGAAGGGGCAGAAGAAATCGCCAAAGTCTGGGAGGAGCAGCACAGCGGAGAAGACTGCCATCATCCCCGCTGCCCAGGAGGCCACCGCCAGCCCAATCGTCACTGGCCAGGAGGCCACCGCCAGAGTCAGTGCCCAGGAGAGCAGCCCGATCGTCACTGGCCAGGAGGCCACCGCCAGAGTCAGTGCCTAGGAGGCCACCGCCAGCCACAGCCCAGCTGCCCAGGAGGGACCCGGCAGCCACAGCCCAGCTGCCCAATGAAGGACCGCCAGCCCCAGCCCAGCTGGGCAATGAAGGACCGCCATGGCAAGCTCCGCTGAACAGGGCAGAAACTGCAAGCTCAAGCACAGCTGAACAGGGCAAAGACCACCATGGCAAGCACCGCTGAACAGGGCAAGCACCGCTGAACAGGTCAGAAACTGCAAACTCAAGCACCGCTGAACAGGGCAAAGACGGTCATGGCAAGCACCGCTGAACAGGGCAAGCACCGCTGAACAGGTCAGAAACTGCAAACTCAAGCACCGCTGAACAGGGCAAAGACCGCCAACTCAAGCCCCGCTAGCCCATGGGCAGCAGGGGCAGTGACGCAACTGGGACCGTCACGGGGTGAGTGATGCACTCTGGGCACCAGTCCCCCTCCAGAACCAGTGGAGACATGCATCCACTACCTCTGTCCTTCACAGGATGAAGCACTCTGGGCACCAGTCCCCCCCCAGAACCAGTGGAGACATGCATCCACTACCTCTGTCCTTCACAGGATGAAGCACTCTGGGCACCAGTCCCCCTCCAGAACCAGTGGAGACATGCATGCACTACCTCTGTCCTTCACAGGATGAAGCACTCTGGGCACCAGTCCCCCTCCAGAACCTGTGGAGACTGTTATCCACTTGAGAGACTGTGGCTTTGCACTCCCCAGGATGGTACAGTGGGTAAACCACCCACTGTAGAGACTTGAGAGACTGTGGCTTTGCACTCCCCAGGATGGTACAGTGGGCAACCCACCCACTGTAGAGACTTGAGAGACTGTGGCTTTGCACTCCCCAGGATGTAACAGTGGGCAACCCACCCACTGTAGAGACTTGAGAGACTGTGGCTTTGCACTCCCGAGGATGGTACAGTGGGCAACCCACCCACTGTAGAGACTTGAGAGACTGTGGCTTTGCACTCCCCAGGATGGTACAGTGGGCAAACCACCCACTGTAGAGACTTGAGAGACTGTGGCTTTGCACTCCCCAGGATGGTACAGTGGGCAACCCACCCACTGTAGAGACTTGAGAGACCGTGGCTTTGCACTCCCCAGGATGGTACAGTGGGCAAGCCACCCACTGTAGAGACTTGAGAGACTGTGGCTTTGCACTCCCCAGGATACATCAATGGGCATGGAGCCCCCTCGTGGATCTGGCGTTGTGCACTCATCCGGCTGAGGTGCCCCTCTTCCCTTCCCCCTGAGGTGCCTGTTGTGTTTCTATCTGATGCCCCAGCAGTGTTCTCTCCGTTTTGATCAGGTATCTAGTGTGGGCCTCGCCCATGCATTTTGGGCCCGGAGGTCCACGGACAATGTATGGTGCATTACCTGCACTACTAATCGTGGTGTATATTTTGTTTAATGTGTATATATATATATATATATATATATATATATATATATATATATATATATATATATATGTATTTATTTGGTTACTGTATTTTGATATATTACAATGGTTCCACTCATTTCCTTTTGTCTTTGCATTCTTCCGGGAGGAGTGGGGGGTGTTACTGTAATGTTTGGATATGCATTGGTGTGTGTGTTGTAGTGGGTGAGGGTCGGGTGGGGGTGGGGGTGTTGCGTGTGTGTGTCCCTGTCTTTTGCCTTCCCCTCCCCTATGTCGTAAGTGTAGTACTCACTGTTGTCTTCGCCACTGGCGTTGGTGATCGTCGTATAGGAGCAGGAAGACTAGTGCAGGAACAATATGGAGGTCCGGCTCCATGGTGTCGTCGTTCCTCGTGGAGTGTGTAGAGGTGAGCGTTTTCCCTTTGAAATTCCTGTTTCCGCCGTGTTTTTATCCGTGGTGAATCCGCCCAGGAAAAGGTGGCGGATTGGTAAGTTGTGATACTGTGGGCGTTACTTTGTCTCCCGCCTGTCTGTTGGCGGTGACCGCCGCTCTGTTTGTCTGTACCGCCGTGGCTGTCGGAGTGTTAAAGTGGCTGTCTTTGTTGGCGGTTTCCGCCACGGTCATAATTCCAATTTTTTTACCGGCAGCCTGTTGGTGGTCTTACCGCCGCTTTAACACCGTCCGCCGGGGTTGTAATGACCACCATAGTGCCTAAAGGTACATACAGTCTTATGAGACTGGGTGAAGGACACAAGTTCAGGCCGACTGTGATGGAGTGTGAGGTGGAGACAGGCACCACATTAGTCCTGTTGAAAAGGTTCTGTTGAGAGTTGAGAAGCTGTGAGGAGCAAGGAGAGCATCTTGGATGTTCATTGATGCAGAGCAGAGAGCAGTCTGGGCGTTACTGACTGTCATCGCTGTAGCACAAAGTTATTGTCTGGTGTCGCAGATGGTTTTTGCTGGAGCTTTGCATTGGTGGTCATAGTGGGCAGTTGATGCTGTTGCATGAAGTGCAGAACTTGAATTACTGATTGACACTGATGGATGCTGAGGCATGACAAGTCAGGTTCACTGGAGCTTTGCATTGGTGTCTGTTGTGGGCAGCAAGATCTTGGCAAAATCAATACTGAAGTTCCCCTAGTAACATTTAACTTACAGAACCTGGGCACAAGTAGTGCCACTTTACTAGGAACCTACAAGTACATTAAATATTCCATTTGGGTATAAGACAATATAACATATTTTAAGGAGAACACAAGTACTTTCACACTGGTCCTAAAGCCAAAAAACAAATTCATTAAATAGTGGAGTGCATAGGCAGAAAGTCTGGCTATGACACTGCAGAAACAGCCAAGTCCAAGACGTCTTAAAATATGCCCTTTGAGAAATGTGTGTTTTGTGATGGGTTTTGGAGATTGTGAAGAATTGTGAGGAATAGTATGTTTTTAAAGGTTGTGTGGACACTTGGTGGTTTGTCTTAGATTGGTTAAGCCCAGCATAGCCATGACAACAGTAGTTCTGTTCACCTTCTTTCCTTTGATTTCTGACCTTTGAGAACATTTTATTAGCCAACAGTGGGAGATTCAGAGTTTTTTCCCCTGCTGCTCCTCTCCTGTATTTGCGATTTCTTAGTGTTGGACTATTTATTGATTCTTTTCTATTGAAAGCCCTGTGAGACCATGCTTGAGGCCTGAACCCTCCTGGATAAGCTGGTATGGACAAAAGAATATCAAAAGGATTCCGGATTAAAAACAATGAGACTAGTTCCTTTGACAGGGGCGTGGACATTTCAGTTTCTTCCAGCATAGCTTCATTGTCACCTCCTTTGCGCTCTAATCCAAAATTGACTTGCCCTTGGACCAGTGGGGAAACCAATGTATGAAATTTGTCTGCACCCATATGAAGCATTGTTTCAAAACGTTATAAAGCCACATACTAATTAAGTTGTGATACACCATTCTGCATACCTGTACCAGCATCTGAGGTTGCCAATGCCAATGTTGACATTACTCTTATTTTACTGAATGAGTTTGAACTTTTACTGACAATGTCCCTGACACACACACAGCAATCCATAAGTATTCAGCAACAGACACAAATCTGCCACACCAAAGGTCAGTGATAAACTGGGGGTATCAAAACCCACACCGTTACGGCAACAGAACTACGACCACCACATTTTGACCCACGGATCATCATGGCAGACATTCAACAGCGGTAAACCATTGGCGGTAAATACCGTTGCGCTCAAAATGGACACACACAGACAAAACAACACCACATTGGACAATTCAAACAACATACACCTGACACCCATACACACACCACACCCACACCACTACAAAACACACACCCACGTTACCCACGACCCTTTACCATTCCAAACCATTGCCAGCAGAGAGACATCAAGACCACAGACACAACAAGAGCCATACACTATATACACCTAGTGAATGCTGCTAGGGCAAATACAACCAAAGTGGGCAAGACACGGATGAACAATATGTCAGACACAGAAACCATAACATATCATTTACATGCCCACATGTACCCCAGCCAATGTCAGCAGAGAGGAGGTGCCAGAAATACCCAGTCCTCCAACAGAAGAGGCCCACAGTGATGACAGCAACTCTGGACTTCAGGATCTGGATGACCTACCTAGCCTATCAGGGACCTCTGGAAAGCCAGCTACCCAGGCCCAGTCACACACCACCACAGAGCCTCCACCATCAGGAAACACCACCACAGCACCCACCCAGCGTACCCAAACCTCTGTCCCCAGGACACATCAATCAGCAGTGTGTCCACCTCTACAGGGACCCCAGGCCACACCTCATACCCAAGACAATCAGGGACATGGGTCAGGGTCAGTGGCAGTGGGCACACCGTTGAGGGGACAGAGGCACAGGCCAACAGGGAAACTGGGAGGTCTGCTGTGCGCCAGGAGGAGGACAGGCCTAGGGAACCAACTCTCCAGGAGGCACTTGCAGAGATCCTGGGAACTTATCAACATTCCCAGGACACAATGGGCCAGATCCTGGACAATGTGCAGGAGAAAAGGCAGCTGCAGGAGAGACAGTAACAGGGGATCAGGGAGGACTTGCAGGCCATCAACAATACCCTGATCTCCATAGCAGGGGTGCTGGCAGACATGGCCAATATTATGAGGGAGTCAGTCACACAACAGCGGGCCCCTGCCACAAGCCAGACATCTGAACAGCCTTCCACCTCTGCTACCGCTAGTGGCTAGGAGGCCCTGCCACAGGACTCACAGGCCACAACACCCCTCCCCGTGCAGAAGGAAAACCACCCCACAAGCGTTCCCTGTGATCCAGACAGAAGCCAGAGACACTTGCAAGACCCCCACCAGGAAATGAGACTCTCCTGATTGTCACCCTTGTGTCCCACTCAGCCACCCTGTCCACCTTGAACTGCAATTGCTCCCCTTCCTATGTCCCCTAGGACAATGCACCTGTGCTACAAACAAACTGGAACAATACCCTGGACATTCTTCTCTCATCACCCCATCTCATTGTACTGCCCCTTCATATTTTAACACTTCAATAAACACCCTTGGAAAAAAAATAAGTTTGGAGTATGTCATGTATATGAAATAAGTATTCATTGAAACAGGTACAAACATTGCAGTTCAACTGTACAGAAAATGAGCATAGATTAATGACCTGTAGCTGGCTGCAGTGATCACACCAGGAGTATATGTGAGGTCACCAGCATCTGCAAAATGAATTGCCAGAGGGAACAGTAATGGGGCCTAGAGGTGGGAAATATCAGCATGCCAGTGCCACAGGAATTCAAACAAAAGTAATTGAAATGTGAAGTAACACTGTCCTACCTGTGTCATTTGAAGTATTGTCTGATCACTGATGTTCTGTTGTCCTCATCCTCTGCCTCCTCATCCTCACTGTCCACAGGGTCCACTGCTGGCACACAGGCATCTCCAGCCTCCTCCTCCTGCAGGAATGGGACATGGCGCCTGAGGGCCAAATCGAGCAACATGCAGCATACCACCACTATCTGGCAGACTTTCTTGGGTGAGTAGCACAGGGATCTACCTGTCAGATGGAGGCACCAGAACCTGGCCTTCAGGAGGCCAAAGGTCCTTTCAATTATGCTTCTGGTTCGCCCAGGGGCCTCATTATAACGTTCTTCTGCCCTTGTCCTGGCATTCCTCTCAGGGGTCAGCAGCCATGAGAGGTTGGGGTAACCAAAGTCACCTGAA
The DNA here is from genome assembly GCF_031143425.1 of Pleurodeles waltl. Classification (NCBI taxonomy): domain Eukaryota; kingdom Metazoa; phylum Chordata; class Amphibia; order Caudata; family Salamandridae; genus Pleurodeles; species Pleurodeles waltl. The sequence goes on from NC_090440.1 coordinate 1,848,835,432, forward strand.
ATATTGATGGACAACATTTAGCCATACACTATCCCCTATGGCCCACACCATACCCATACAGCAATATCTACTGGGTGGGAACGGGGGCTCATCTATTAGCCACACCCTGTGCCTTTGTAGTTGGCCCATCACATTTGGGATACTGCTATTCCTCAGGATAAAGGCATCATGTACCGACTGACCCAGGATACTTAGCATTGACGTGGGAGATGTACTGGTCCGCCAAGCACACCATCTGTACATTCATAGAGTGGAAACTCTTCTGATTTCTAAACACCTGTAGATTTTGGCGGGGGACAAATGCAATATGTGTTCCATCAATCGCCCCAATTATGTTGGGGATATGTCCCATTGCATAGAACTCAGCCTTCACTGTGGCCAAATCTTCAACCTGGGGGAAAATAATGTAGCTGCACATGTGTTTAATCAGGGCAGACAACACTATTCTCAGCACTATTGAGAACATTGGCTGTAACAATCCTCCCTCCAAGCCCATGCCATGCGGCCATGTCAAGTCTATATGTGAGTATTATGTGCCTGTCCTTCAGTGTTGCCAAGTCCTCCAGCGGCCGTACACAGGGATATGTCTTCATCTCCTATTCACCTGCAGCATTAGGAATCTATGGGGCAAAAGAGTGAGGAGCCGGTCACAAACTGAACAATGGAGCTACAACAGAACTTTGCATCCTGTTAACTTGTAATGGGTCAGTGTGATTTGTCCGTTATGTCCTAATTTCAACAGTGATGCAGCAATTTTCCAGGGCCTAGAAATGGCCTCTGACTGTCTTGTGTGTAGAGACAGGTGGAAGTGAGGTAATTCCGCTGACGTTGTGCGCCGTTGTGGGAGGTGGTCGGAAACCGCAGTGCAACCACTCATTGGTTAACATTGGGCCCTATGGGTTACAGTGGCCAATGGTGATCTACACCGGCGTTGATGATTTGCACTGCTGCGGATGTGCCCATCATTTTCTATCTGATCCCTCACTTGCTACCTGATCTTCCACAGGGGAGGACATGCACTGCATGTGCTGCTGTGACCTATGTCTGGAACCTACTGTGGCCCATGTGACCAGGAAAAGGGACCCAGCCTTCACTTAGTAGGAGATGGAGAGACTGGTGGATGGGGTCTTACCCTAGTACGGACTGCCGTAATGGCCTCCAGACCAACAGGTGAGTACACTGTGGGTACGATGCATGTGGCATGAATGCATGGGGTGGTGTGTGTGAAGGCCTCATGTAAGGGGGGTGGGTGGATGTCCTCTGGGTGGCGAATAGGTTGTGTACTGGGCCATTTGTGTGCCAATGGTGATAGAAACGGTTATGGTGGGCCATATGTGTAACAGGCAGGACTGTTGTGAAATTCAAGTTTCCTGTGTGTATTGCCTCTGTAGGTCAGCGCCCATCAAAAGAAGGGTATATGGCGTGCCATCGCCAAGGAGGCGCGGACCCTGGGGGTCTATGGCAGGAGGAGCTCCCACTGTCACAAACAGTGGGAGGACCTGAGACGCTGGGCATGGAAGATGGCGGAGGCCCAGCTGGGGATGGCCTCCCAATGATGAAGGGGTGCCTGTCAATCACTGACCCCCCTGATGGCCAGCATACTGGCGGTGGCCTATCCTGAGCTGGATGGGTGCTTGAAGGCCTCACAGCAGCCACAAGAGGGTGAGTACAGTGCCCATCATTACAACGTACGCATGGGAGGGTGGTATCCGGGTGGAGGATGTGTTTCAGTGGGTGCCCCTAGGCTAAGCCTGACATTGCAGCATAGGTCCCCTGGTGGCTAGGGTTGAGAAGGGAAATTCTTGCCACCTAGCTCGTAGGCATCCACTACTGGTCAGGGTCGGTCCCAGGTGTGCTGCATTTGGCAGTGTGTGCCCCTCTCCATGCCTTGGCTGCTAACTATTTCTCTGCTGGTGCTATGGCATATTGCTTAGGCCTGTTCCCTGTGTGTGAGAGTGCTGTGTATACCAACAGTGGTGTTGGTGCAGCCACTGACCAAGTGTATCCTTTGTCTCTTCCCCTCCTTTTTGTACTAGCACTGCCTTCACAGCAGCCCCTCATCGAGTTGCTCATGCCCGCTCACCCAGGAGGGTGGGCATCTCCTTTGCCCCAGGCACCTCAGACCCTGCCCCAGTTAGCCCTGCTGCCCTGAGTGAAGAGGCTATTGAACTCCTGAGATCCATCTCTGTAGGGCAGTCAACCACTGTGAATGCCATCCAGGGGCTGGCAGCCCAGATGCAACAAACTAATGCATTCCTGGAGGGCATTCACACTGGATTGGCGGCCCAACAGAGATCAATTCAGGCTCTGGCCTCCTCTCTGATAGCAGCCATTGTCCCTATTTCTATCCTCCCCATCCAACTTCCACTGCCCACTCCCATTTTGCTCAACCCCAGTCCATCCTAATCACACAGGCAGACAAGCATGCACATAAGACAACACACAAGAGTGGTACAGGCAAACACAAGCACCACACTTCATCCCACATGCACTCAACACCATACAGATGCAGACATACCAACAACCACTATTTCCACTGTTTCCCCCTCCTCCTCCTCCACCACCTCCCACCAAATTCCATTCACATTCACACCTGCATGCACTACATCATCATCCACTACCAGCATCATTACCACACCAACAAGAACACACACCTCACTGGCAGACACCTCCACAGCAGCCATGCACATGTCTCCTGTGTCCTTTCCCACTGTGTCTCTCCCCCCTTCTAAGGTACACAAACGCAAGCAGTCAGACACACAACAGCCATCCACCTCACAACAGCACACAGGCCTTGCACCTGCACCCAAAAGCAGCAGACAGACACGTCTAACAACCACTCCCTCTTCCTTTACTCCCATCCCTTCTCCCTCTCCCCGCCCAAATGACCCTAAAAAACTGTTCCTATCCACGCACATATGGGCAGCGTAGGAAGAACTCAGTCAAGCACCTCAGCCACACAGTCCATGGGTCCAGTCATCACCACACCCAGTCGTGGTGGAAAAGGATCCAGGCCACATGTCCTGAAGGTGAAGGAGCATGCACCTGGCAGCCTTAAGGGAAAGGAGCCTGCCTCAGCTGCCAAAAAGACCAAGGAGCCTGCACCAGCAGGCAAGAAGGGAAAGGAGCCTGCCCCAGCTGCCAGGAAGACAAAGGAGCCTGCACCAGCAGGCAAGAAGGGACAGGATCCTGCCCCAGCTGCCAGGAAGACAAAGGAGCCTGCACCAGCAGGCAAGAAGGGCAAGGAGCCTGTCCCACCTGCCTGGAAAACAAAGGAGCCTGCACCAACAGGAAGAGCCAGGACCCTGCACCAGAAGGCAGGAAGACCAAGGGGCCTGGGGCAGTAACTGTGACAGAGCTCCCACCATCAACCATGGTTGTGCAGCCATCCGAGGTTGCAGGGGATGGGCAGGAGCCGCCCCCAGCAGCAGCACCATCACTGAGCAACCGTCCAAGGTTGCAGGGGATAGGCAGGAGCCTCCCTCCACCAGCAGCAGCACCACAACTGAGCAGCCATCCGAGGTTGCAGGGGATGGGCAGGAGTCTCCCCCCACTGGCATCAGCACCACCACTGCGCAGCTGTCCGAGGTTATAGGGGATAGGCAGGAGCCTTCCCCCATCATCAGCACCAACACCACAGCTGTCAGGCGGCAACTGTTATGTAATCCTGCCTCCAAGGGCTGCTGTGCAGCCTGTCCCCTGCAAAGCCAGTGGGTATGACACCCACCTGAGGGACTGCGACCTTGCACTCCCCAAGATCAAGAGTACAGGGCAGGTTGCCTCCTCCAGAACCAGTGGATAAGACACCCACATGCCCAACACTCCCCAGGATCAAGAACAGGGCACAATGCATCCTCCAGAACCAGTGCGTATGACACCCTCATGCCCAAAATTCCCCAGGATCAAGAAAAGGGCACGATGCCCCCTCCAGAACCCATGGGCAAGAAACCCACTCAAGAGACTGTGGCTCATCACTCCCTAGGACTAAGAGCGCAGGACATGTTGCCCTCTCCAAAACCAGTGGGTGAGACACTCACATGAGAGATTGTGACCTTGCACTCCACAGGACCAAGTACAGGGCATGTTACCCCTCCAGAACCAGTGGGTGGGACACCCACATGAGAGACTGTGGCCTTGCACTCCACAAGACCAAGCACAGGGCATGTTGCCACCTTCAGTACCAGTGGTCTTGTAACATCTCCCGGTGGAGGTGCCCTCCATCCCCCTGAGGTGCCTGTCTATTTACCAAGTGATGCCCCTGCAGTGTTCTCTCCATGTTGAAGCAGGTGACATGTGTGGCCTTGGACTTTGGCCTGTGGCCATGTGGACTACACAAATAGTGGACTGGGCTGTGTCCCTTTTTCTGTACAAATGTATATATCAATTATCTTGCCTAACTTATTTTTCATGCTATGTTGATCTCATTACATTCAGTTTTGCAAAATTGTTTTGTCCTTGCATTATTCACCCGACTTACAGGGTAACATTGCTTTTGTAATGTAGCTGATTGTGTCTATGGTGTTGGGAGGGGTGTGTTGTGTGTGTGTGTCACTCTCTGTCCCCCACCTTGTGTGCTAGGTCGCTATACTCACCATCATCATATTTGCCGGTGTTGGTGTTCGTGGTGGAGCAGAAAGTAGAAGATCATGGGGAAGACACGCAGTTCAGGCTCCATGGCAGCGTGGTTGTTCCCTGTGTCACCAATGGTGAGTCCTTACCTTTCTGAGCCCAGTTTCCGTCAGGCTTTTGATGTTGTTGATACTGCCCCGGAAAAGGTGGCCATTTCCAGGGTCTTAAGATGGTGGTTGGAACATTGACTTCTGCCTGGCTGTAGGCGACTACCATTGTGGTGGCTCTGGTTTCCGCACTGGCGGTTGGTGTGGTACATTGGCTGTCTTTCAGTGATCTTTCCGCCATGGTCTTAAATTGGAGGTAGTTACCGCCGGCTTGTTCGCGGTATTACCACCACTTTAACACCAATTTCCAGGGTCGTAATGAGGGCCAATGTCTGTTAACTTTGTCAAGACCTTTCTCCTGTATAGAACATGTCTCACTCACCTGATCTTGGGAGTGTTTGGCCACACAATTATTGTCCTCTCTTATTTCTAACCTCCAGCTATTGACACTTCCAAACTAGTGGTAGGATTTGGGTCCCTTACTGCATTCTGGACGAAGTGAACATGACCTATCTGTAAGTGACAATACTGTGCTTTTTCTAAGCAATCCTAATGTGTCGAACCTGTAATGAAACTTACCTTTTGTAAGGGGGATCATTAGATCTCTCTAACTCCATTGAAAACTGTCACTACAAAATGTATTATCATTGATCCGGACAACATTTCAGGGCATACTACGACAGATATTTATATATTTATTGGATTTTTCAAAATAAAATTGTGAAATATACATTAGACAATGAACAGTATATCCCTGAGTGGATTAGCCTGATGGGCTCAGTTTAACTCATTGTAATAGTGTTATTGGTAGTTGACATAAACAAGTGAAATACAAGGTTTATCAAATAGACAGCTTAACATAACAATGGAGCAGTGGACAATACCGTACAAGCTTTTGAATCCTGTCCAGCAGAAGAGTAGTCAACATTATCTAGTGAGTGCAACAATGCTAAAACCTCTGGCTGGAGGAGAAGAGAGATGCATGAGGGAGAGAGTACATGGTGCAGAATTATGATCCTAATTGAATGAGAGGGAGTCCAAAGGATAGGGTACAGGAGCCCTCTTACAAAAATGACTGACTCTGGCCACCTCGTATATTCAGACACAGTCTACTGATTTTGTGTCAGTGTGGTTATTGGTGGGGACTCCATGCTTGATGAAATGGATTAGAAGGGAGGTAGAGTAAATTTATTGAACAGCTTGAGGACATATGTATCCCAGAGTGTGGCAGCACCGTCGTCCCCATCGCCTCCCTGTCGTGCCGACAGGATGTCATGACATCTGCTTCAGCTAATGCTCATTTATGTGTTGCTTGAAGCCAACTAAATGCTGTGGAGGCTGTATGGCCTTCAAGGCCATGGCTAGTAATCTTTTAAACTGGGCCAAGACGAGGTCCACCATTCTCAGTTGATATATACAGCACTTGTTGCGTTTGGTGATCTCTAGGATGCAGAGCAGCGGATCACAAGATAACTGTACATCGAATATTGTGGATATGTGAGCCAATACCTATCCATAAACGCGGAAACGGTGGGCAATCCCAGACCATTTTAAAAAATGTGGCTTCAGCATGCCCTCACCTGGGGCACAACAACAGTATTCCCAAGGAAGATAGCATGGATTAAGTGTGGCTTGAGATGTGTTTGGTGAAAATAATTAAACCTTGTGAATTTTAGCCGAGCATTTCATTACATGCATTTCACATGTTCCAGTGCCATTGCCCATGAGAAGTGAGCTTGGTCCCGAGTCTATCCTCCGATCAGAGCCTGCCACGAAGTGTAAGGTCTATACCCACCATCAGGAGCTCTGTGTAAAGGATAGGTATTGCCTTGTGTCCTACCCCGTGTGTAAGAAAACACTGTAAACACTGGTGTGATCTGGGTTCACCAGCATCTGCCAAACACGTGTCTCTAAAAGCTAGTGTGAGTGCATGGAAGGTAAGGAAGGAGCCTGCTCCAAGTCTGTGGAGGTCCTAGAGATTTTTGGAATGACTACAGGACACCCTTATCATATAGGTCACTCACCTGCATTATCCCTGCTTCCTGCCATGGACCCTGTTCATGTATGCTGAGCAATGCTCACATGGAGGGGCATATCCCAAAAGGGAAGCTATGGCGCATAAGTGATCCAATTCCTTTTGGGCTGGTTGTATCTGTTCCAAGCCACTTTGGCTACGCGCATCCGTCTACTAAGGTCTTTTGTTGGACTCCTAGGTGTAAGCTACTACTCTAGCATGCCCTTACCACCTAGCTCTGGCTGCGTGAACCTGCTTTCCCCCATCTTATCCTTAGTCAACCATCTCATTGGCCACGGCAGCTGAGCCACTGCAAAATACAATTCTAGGTCAGGCACCCCCAGGCCATCCTCCAACAGTGGCTGAAGTGGCATCAGGATCGAAACCCGCTTCGTTACAGGCCCCCAGACTAGGTCAGATTACAGTCCGCTCAGTTCCCTGAAAAAGTTTCTAGTGGTCACAACTGGGAATGCTGCAAAAAAATACAGCAGGAGCAGAAGGACAAGCATATTGGCAATAGCTATGCGTCTCACGGGGATGGAGGTAAGTGTGTCCAGAAGGTCAGCGACTGCCATATGGAAGCAAGGGCTCTTCCGTGCTTATCATATATGAGGGCCTTCTCACTGTGATATACATTCACTCCCTGGTGGCAAAAGGTCTCAAAGATCCAAGGGAGGTGGTTAGACCCCAATGTGTCTTGGTCATCCTGTTTCACCTGCCCCAGAGGGAAGAAACATGATTTGCCACAATTCACCTTAAGGCCCACCAGATCGTCAACATATTCTAGGAGGTCTTAGGGGGCAGGTAATGTGCAGGCATATACCCACAGGTAAATCAGAACATCGTCAGCGCTAGGTGAGATGTCCTGCCAGTCGCTGCCCACCCATAGGCCTCAAGAGGGTCCTTTGGTATGAAACATGGCAACCAATGTCTCCAAAGCCAATGCAAAGATTATATGATAGGAAGCAAACCTGACCTCCCTATAGCTACTGAGTGTGATATATGATGTCCCGTGCATACCCTAGCCTACAGTTCAGGATACAGCAGCTTGATCCACTTAAGGAACTCTGGCCTAATCCCCATTGCCCCCAACATGTGGGTCACAAAGGGTCAACATAATGTGATGAAGGCCTGTTCAAAATTAAGGGAGACTGCCACTGGGAAATCAGTTGCACCCTTCATGGTGCCCAGAATGAGGCACAGACCTCTTGTGTTATAGGTGGTTGCATGGTGGGCGATAAACCTGCGTTGATCAGGATGAACTAAAGAATTGAGCATTGAGAGCAATCTATTGGCTAGGACTTTTCTCAAGATCCTGTAACCAATACTGAGCATGGAGAATGGGCAATAGGAACCCACCATAAGTGAGTCCTTGACCTGTTTTGGTAGAACTACTTTGAGGGCCTCACAAAGGGTCAGGAAGGATGCTCCATTGGTGGGCTTCACTGTTTACAGCCTGAAACTTAGGGGCCAGAATGGTAGGGAATGCTGCATAATACTCCATAGGGAATCCATCAGTGTCAGAAACCTTGTATCATGCCCTCATGAACGGCCAATTGAAGCTCCTCTAATTATAGAGGGTGTTATAATTCCAACAGTGACCCCTCATAACTGCTTTCATGGCATCCCATTGCATTCCCCGGTATTCAACCAAGCAGTTGTTATCAGCACAGTATTGCATGAGGTGTTTACCTACGGTATCCTTATACGTCATATATCACTGCAATCTCCAAGTCAGAATGATGGTCCGGTCCACCCTCAAGTAAAAGTAACCTTGAGTGGGTTATGACCTGTGACCGTCCTGCCCAGGTATTCATAGGCCTGCATCAGAGGCCAAAAGTCCAAAGTACAGAAGACATAGGCAAGTCTGCTATGCAACTGATGCCCCGGGGCATAATAGGAGTATTCAGTATCTCTGGGGTGACCTAAGTGCCAGACATCATGTAAATGCAGCATTGCAGTCCAGTGCTGGAAGTGCTTAGTCGCCTACACACCCTGCGTGCACGGAAGTGGGGGTGCTGAGTAGTCCAATTCAGTATCATGTATACAATTAAAAACCCTCCTCCACAGTCCAGGGCCTGAGAGTTTAGAAGTAAGGATTAAGATAGAGCGTGTAGGAAGTCGCCCTGGTGTGTATTAGGTGCATATATAGAAATTAAGGAGACAGGACATCCATCTAAGGAAACTTCAAGTAAGAATTATCTGTTTTTCTGATCAGTTACCACCCTCTGTTTCACAAACGGAACCCACAGGACCCTGCAAGCATATGCAGAATCCAGTGACATATATTTGCCCACTCCAGTGCCTGCTAACCTTCTCCAGTTTCCCACTGGGTAGGTGTGTTTCCTGGAGACATGCAACGTGGATATGGCTGTGCCTAAGATATGCATAAATCCTAAGTCGCCTCACAGGCGTCGCCATGCCCTGAATATTCCAGATTAACACTTTAAAGGTGGTGGGCAGAGTAGTTGTGTATCCCCTGGATTTTAAGTGTCCAAAACAGTCCCTCAATCCCAATAGACATATCTCTCACAGCCCCTTCAAACCATCCCTCCCAGCCAGTGGAATAAAGAAACCACACAAAACTATAATGTCCTGTCTTGGACACCAAAGAGCATAGTACCATACTGTCTCAAGGAATAAAACCTAGGTGCAAAATGTACTATCAAAAGTAGAAAGTCCTGACCGAACTTTCCTGGGGACACCTGCCAAGCCCCAAGAGCAATGAAGCAACTGTGTCTGACTTGTGTCTATCCAGGCCCAGCTAAATTGCAACTAAGTAATGCTCACTCTATTACTGGCACACAGAGCAAAAGTGCCAATCTACTTAAGATACAATCAGTTTCAGCATTTACTGTGATGACTGGGCTTAGCCATCCTCCAGGCACCATCACAATTCTGTCATTTGTCAGCGGGGTGAGCCTTGTGGGGTAATCAAAGGATGCCCCTTGGAGGTGGCTGAGCCAGGCCCTTCCAGCTCTGAATGCAAATCAGTGCCTGCGGCCAGAGCTTGGTACATATGGGTGTTACACTTGGAGACCTCAGCAACTGCTCATGCACTCACCTGAGCTGCCTGCTCATCTGTGGGATGGGATTGTGTCTTGCACAGGTGGCGGCGATGCTTCAGCCTCCTATCAAACCAGCCCTGCAGGCCATCTCCAGATGCTTCACACTGTTCATGTACACCCTTGGAGCACAGTCACACCCAGGGCCTCCTCCAGGGTAGAAAAGAAATGAGTTAAATCAGTGCCCTTTACTCATAGACGGGCTGGAAATAACAAAGCATAGGAGAAACCCAATGTCCTGAGTTGAATTTTTTCTGCCAAAGGAAGTATTTCACTTTTTTTGGACCTCAGAAGTGTAATCCAGGTCAACTGTAATTGTGGCTCTGTTCTATATGTCATGGCTCTGTTATATGTCCATCTGTAGCAAGAGGTCTCTGTCCCTGAAATTCACTATAATCGGGAGCAGCACCGATCCCGGATGCAGTGCGTGATCTTATGTGCTCTTTCAATAGAGAAGAATTTCAGGACCCTGGTGGCTTGCACCATTGTCAACAGCCATTTCTCCACAAACAGTTCTCTGTTTGGACCTTCAGAGCCCCCAGGGGTTGTTATTGTGCCTGGAGGGCCCCTCTGTCTCCTCCCCCTTTCTGTAAGGTCTTGTATCTCCCTCTGCAGCGTTTTCAACTGGTTCTGCAAAGCCACTACAGTGAGCCTAATGGATGTTAATGTGGACTTGGTCTCATCAACACGCTTAGCTAGATGCCCAATTTTGATTTGTATTGCTCCCAAATGGGCCTCCATAGAAGTTTTGGAGTCTTTTATGCACCTGTAAGACCTTGCCAAACATGTCTGTGTGCTTCTCCAATATTCTTTCCAGTTGGTGGATCGGATCACCCAGAGTAAGGGTGGCCAACATCAAGGCCATTATTGATCTCTGGGGTGAAGGTTTATAGCTCTTAGGGCACATCATGACACTCTGGGGGTTATTACAACTTTGGAGGAGGTGTTAATCCGTCCCAAAAGTGACGGATATACCACCAGCCGTATTACGAGTTCCATAGGATATAATGGACTCGTAATACGGCTGGTGGTATATCCGTCACTTTACCGTCACTTTTGGGACAGATTAACACCTCCTCCAAAGTTGTAATAACCCCCTCTGTGTCTCCAGCACACCGGCCAGGGGGGCACTCTCAGGGAGGGGGGCAAGATAATTTAACCACAGAACCTCAGGTGACACAAAGACAGCCTCCAGGCATTCGATCTTCCATTGTGAAACAGGTTGTGGGTATTGTCTATGACCAACCAACTGCCATCTCTGTTGATGATGGTGTTCACATAGGTACTGCAGGTTACAGAGTCTGGGGCAAGTAAGCTTGGTCATGCCGCCCTCCGCTGCAGGCAGCAGAACCCCAGAGGAAAGTTAGGTGGTGCCCTATATAAATCTCAAGGTTGTGTGGAGGGTCAGGTAAGCAGAAGTGATCATAAGAAACAGTTATTCCCAGTGGTTGCTAGGTCCAGCTGTATCCCAGATATGGGTGTAAGGTGGGTCTCAAAGTTCACAGGTGCATGTAGGTGAAGGCCACCTCCTGGGTGCCATGCAGGGCCTCAGAGCATGGGGGCTCTGTGGGGGCATGTCATGGAGGAGTATCCCTTGCCTCCTCAATAGTCCCCAATATAGTGCTAAATGTGCTAAGACAGGTACCACAGACCCAGGACCCATCAGATGAAGCACTGGGCACAATTACCCACAGTCCCCTCACGTAGTAGCAGTGCAGGGTCAGTTAGCAAAATCCCTGATGAAGGTGTATACTGTCCCCCCCCAGATAGACACAAATAGTCCTAGCAAAGGGTGAGTACATTCCTCTCTGTGTTCAGGAGACATGAGGGCATAACCTGGCAGGAAAAGGGAGTTAAATGCTGTGATCGGGGCATTCTTGAAAGGCGGGTGATCTATTCAATAGGTGGAGGCCTCTTTGCAGCCCAGCCTTGTGAGCTGCTGCTACTCCTCCACGTTCACCCGGCATCAAGGATACCTTTGCAGTCTGGCATAGCAGGCAGGGCAGTCGGAGCACAGACAAGGCAGTGTCCCACGGTTACTCTCATCGGCTCCCCTCATGCCCAGAAGGGCCGTCCGTTGAGGTGGCATGTCTCTCCTCAGCCGCATCACTCAGAAGGAACCAGGGACATGCAAGAGTAGATGGGTCAGGTAGGCCTTGCCGCCTCACCTAAGCCCTGCCTTGCTGCTGCTGCTTGGCTGTACAACGACTGTCCACTTGAGCCCACCGGAAGGCTGATGGTGCAAGGGGAAGCACATGGGAAACTCTGGGCTCCAGAAGGATCTTGCAGGATATTGATAGCTGGGCCCAGAAGAGTATGGAGTCTCAGAGCGAGGCGTCAAACCAATTCCCCAGATCTTTTAAACATTTATCACTCAGTTCAGATATCAGTTGAGAAAAATACATATGTATGTTTAAAAAGGAGGAGCTTTATAGACAAGCTCCTCCTTGTCTTCATTGCATGGTAAATTTAGGCCCCAGAAATTGCACACAAAAAAAAAAAAGTGAGCACTTGAGGCCTGATTTAGGGTTCAGCAGATCAGTTACTCTTTTACAGCAGTGACAGACTTCCCATCTGCCGTATTGCAAGTGCTTTAGGATTTAATGCACTTGTAATAGTGCAGACAGAAGATCCGTGATGGTTGTGATAGAGAAACCAATCTACTGAACTTTAATTCAGGCCCTCTATATTGGATCAATTTGCTCACTTGACGATAAGCCAAAACTAAATCTTCTCAATTATAGATGAAACCTTAGGCTTGTAACCAAGGTTGTAGGATTTCTGACAAGCAGACAAGTACACCAAAGCCTATTTTAGGCAGAGTTTACTTCCTTTAATTATCTAGTAGCCCAGAAAACTCTTGAGAGAGAGAAGGTTCCCATGTCTTGCCAATAGGGTTTTACAAGGGCAGCCAACCTACAATTGGCTTAGCTTATGATACAAAAGGAGACCAGGAAGTTACCTGGCTATGAGGGGATTATGTATTGTAAACCCTATCACTCAGGGGCAAAATAGCAAGCAAAGTTATGACCCTTGAATAGGATCAGATTAATTACAGCCTTTCAAGTAACTACAAATTGCTTCTACTCATTACAACTAGGGTCTTTGGAAAATGAGGCAGAAAATGTTATTCACAATAATGGAAATCTTTTTATAGGGGCCCAAATTTAGGTCTCCTATTTCTAAAGTACAAAAGCAATCACTTTTTTAGGAACCAGGTGCCCACCCAGATTGAACCTCTTACAGTCCTGTGGAGAACAAATCAATCAAGACTCGACTCCTTCACTGGCAATGTAAGGTCAAAGAAAATTTCTAAGAGAGTTCCAAATTACTTCTATGCTGATTATTCTCCCTACCCTAACCCTACTTACTTGGCAAAAAAATAAAATGAATTAAATGTTAGTATTAAACTAAGCTAGGCCAGGGTTAGGATTAGGTAAAAGGACAATCCACAAATCTTGTTTTCTTGGCTTGGACCATTTATGGATTCACTTTCATAGGCAAAAGAATCTGATGGAATATGATTTGAATGCATTTGAGCTTTCACTGCTCTAAGATATGTGTGGCATGTGGCAACCCTTCTTATCCAAGGTTACAATGAGTTTTCTAAAGGCACAGTTACTCTAGGGTAAGGCCGACCATCAGGGTGCCTATTGCGTTGGTTAATGTTTCAGTAATGAAAAGTGTTAGGCTCTTGGATTTTGGCCTTCCTTTCAGAATTTGATGGAGGATGGTTTAAAAACAGGTTGATGACATGTATTGAAACATACTTTAACCCATCAGCCACCAGTCTCCAAATGGAAGCCACAAAACTAGATCATTACCTTATAAAATTAAGATCTATGTGCCTTTCATCAACTGATATTTGAGCAGGTAATCTGAATTTAAAATTGGCTCTTAACATGGATGATGTGCATTCAGAGCTGTCAATGACTGATGAGATAAGGCAATGGTAAGGCAGACTATTTATTGCTTATTTTGACACTTTCAAACTTGATCAGTTTAACTTTTTATATCTGATAGCCCTGGAAGATATCCCCTTTATTATTACAAGCTGCCCTTTTGTTAGTGAATATGTTTCATTTCTTTGTGTGTCATTTATTTATTAAAGATGCAAAACAACTTTTGAAATACAGTGATAATCGTATCAGATTCCTGTAGGAAATATCCTATATGCCAGAGAATATGTTATCCAATAGTAAATGGGACTATTGCCAGTAGCCTGGAAACAAAACAAATTGAACCAAGATACATAATAACCTAACAATATTCCAAATATCTCAATAAATCACACTGGTGTTTAATATTTACATGAATAAAACAATAGAATAGAAAAGGGAGGTGCAAAAAAGGAAGAGAAGGGGAGTTGAAAGACTTTGAGATGTAGACCATTCTTCAAAAGTCCCCAGTTGGAGATTGACCTCCAAGAAATGTCTTCAAATGCCACTGAATTGCCTCAGCCTGTCATTAATGTTATAGGTCTGTTTTTTAAAGTATGCCATTTTGTGCATGCTCTTCAGACAATTTTGAAATGACAGGAGTTTGTCAGTTTTCTAATGTTGTGAAATGCATATCTTGGGTCCTCCATCTAGACATGTCGGAGGCAAAAGTACAAAAGCCCAATGTGTCATGTAATAGCACCAATTTGCAAACATATTCTGATCAGACTACATGCAGTTCCTAAATTGTACCTTTGAGCAGTCCCACACAATTTTGGTAATGAAAAAATGCATGTGTGGCTTAAGGGTCCCCCCTATCTGACAGAACATATATTTTTTGGGGGAAGGTACATTGACGATGTACTTATGATTTGGACCGGCAATGAGCCACAGTTATTGCAATTCATAGATCACATTAATGAAAACGATTTTAATATTAAGATGACTTACGAGTACAGTAGGGATAGGATTCACTTCCTAGATGTGGAAATTTTTGTTGAAAATAATGGTGTACATTCCAAATTATATTGGAAGTCCACGGCTTGTAATGCATTGCTACATGCTGGAAGTGCTCACCCAACCACACAAAAAAATGCTATTCGTTTTGGAGAAATGATTCGTGTGAAAAGAAACTGCAGCAATAGTAAAATCTGTGATTTTGAATTAGACAAACTAGAAAACAGATTTATTCAAAGGGGATACTCTATACAAACCATCTGCAAAGCCAGAAAGAAAATTAATAAAATCCAAAGATCTTCTCTTCTTAGAAACAGTACACAAAAAAACAGGAGTAAAGGATCAGTTTCATTCTGTACTCCATTCAGTCAGAACAGTCAGGATATTTATAAAATCCTTTGTAAACATTGGAACATTTTACATACTGATAATACTTTGAAACAGTTATTGCTGATGAAACCCACTATGACTCATAAAAGAGTGACCACTATTCGAGATATTGTGAGTAAAAGCTATCTACCACCATTCAAGGAAAAACTGACTACTTGGCTACCTACTAAACTGAAGTGTTTCTTTTGTTGCAGTAGATGTAATGTATGTAATCTTGCGTTACACAAGACTTTTAGTTTCAACTTTAATGGTAGCAAGACATACAAAATTCAGGAGTTTATCAATTGTAACACCAAATATGTAATTTACATACTAATATGTGAATGTGGAAAGATCTATGTGGGCAGTACGATCAGACCTCTGAAAGAGAGGATCCAAGAACACGTACGAGCTCTGAGAAATAAGGATCCTTTGTCACCTTTAGTACGTCATGTCAATAATGAACATTCCGAAATAGAAATCCCCAAATTGAAATACATGGGTATTAGTCAGACACAGGCACATCCTAGAGGAGGAAATCGTGAGCTGCAACTCAGAAGGAATGAGGCCATATGGATACTGAGATTAAAGAGTATACGAATGGGAATAAATATTGATCATGAACTACATTATTTTCTATGATATGGTTTGGATAAGTCTGTTAGTAAAAGTTCTCTCGATGATTGTCACTGCACAAAAATGTGCAAATACGAATATGTGTCACATGATATGTAGGATGTACCACTTGTTTTGGAATACAATTGATATGTGATGTACCCTTTATATTTCATCAATGGATACTAACTTGTTAGATATATCTCTGACTTTTCTATATGTCATCATATCACATTCTTATATTGATAATTAGAATACAGATACACTGGATAGGTCATTGATACATAAATATCATTGATATTCTGTACCTATATAAGTCGAATACTCTCTAATTTTTAAGTGTAACATTTAACAATTAACTTTAATCCCAGCAACTTTTCTGTTTAAAACTAGAAATATCACAGCACTTTTTCTATTCATGATACTTTTTCATGGACCATCCAATATGGCGTCAAAATAGTGTTCATAGACAATGGGCCATTTAGGCCCTATTTAGATGCCTGGTGATGGTGCCCTACATGTAGTTTAACCAAACTAAAATCATAGATGATTATCTCTGGCACACAAACTCAGAAATATTCTCAGTGTGTGTTCTTTTATAATACTATGCACTGATAGTTGTGCTGCGCCGTATCAGGTGTTTTTTTCTTTTTTCCTATAATTTTTTTTTTTTTTTTTGTGGTCGCAATGGGAGAATTCATCTCCCTCCTCAAACGTATTTATCTAGAGGATACTTTACCTTCCTATTCTAATTAAACTCGGACTACGTGGCGCTATGTAGAATTGCCGGCTTTAAATTTAAAGATGGCGGCCATAGTTGTGATGAACTCTTTTACATATATGAGTTCATCCAAGAAGGAGGAGTCCTTCTTCCATTACACTGTCCTTTTTAAAAATGGACGTCCGGGAGACATTAGTCTTGTTGGAAGCCGATATCGGAGGACTGCCGTCAGAACGACATACTTTTTGCAGAGGTAAAGTTAGATATTTTATACAATGGGAACTCCCATCTTAGATTCCCTTTACTCAAGGAGCTACTTATAATCACTATTTGTTTTTATTATTTTGTTAATCTTTAAGTATTTCGGGAAACCTACTGGTTAGCTCCGTTTTCCCTTTCGGACCAACATAGTCAAACTGCTGTTATTTTGATTTATTCTAGGCACCATATATTTTGAATATCAGGCGAATTTAGGACCTATATTAACATCTCTTTACAATGAAGCTTATGAATTACAGGTTAGTGTTAATGTTTGACTCATTAGATATACATTATTTTTATAGGTTTTTGATACTGAATTAGGGCTCAGCCTTGGCTCCCCTTTTTTCACAGATTCTTTTTGAACTTTGGAATATAGTCTGGCCCAACATTTCATTTTCAAACAACATTTACAATAATAAGAAAGGTACTGAATTCAGTATATCTTTCTAATTATCAACTACTAGCTATTCACAATATTCTATCGCTTGCAATAACTTTCACAAATTTTGGACTTTTTTAAGTAAGTGACTATACAAAACATGCATGAGGTGATTCTGCTTACTGGTGTCGTCCACAGAGTATCTTGGTTCTATACCTCTTTCATTTTCCTCTTTATTCTCGATGGAGATCAATTTTTTGATACTAAATGTATGGTAGTGAGAAGCATGACTTTTGCTTGTTCCCAAAAATATTTTGATATTTGATATCGGTATGCATCCTATCACGTAACCTCTTTCTAACTTTATGACACTTATATCGTTAACAGCATGCTGGTATATTGTGTGGCATTTTTTGTCTAGGTTATTATTGTTGTTATTAACGATAAAGAAGGTACAAAACGAATTATCCAATATTTGTCTTTATCAGCCTTGATAAAGTCCCTTATAAGGACGAAACATGTGTCGGCTGAATTTGGAAGAACTGGACAGTTTTTATTTCTATTTGGATGAAGATAATCTTTCTGCTTCCTAATCGTCAGAGTGGACAACTTCTATCCCAATAACCTTCTCTCTCTCTTTTAGACATTGAATGGCTATATTAGGGGACCAACCACTCTTGTGTTGATTTAACATGTAATTTTGTTTTATGTCGGTTTAATGTTTGTATATATTGTATAGGTTACTTGTTCATCATATTCTAGTTTTTGTTTTCATTATGTTTTGTATGGAATTAACTTTCCTTTAAATCAGATTCATTCTATGTTTTACTCATTAAAATTCTTTTGTGCGTTTCTGAACCTTGTAATGGTTACATTTTGCACTCATACCACGTTAGTGGAAATTCATATTATGTTTTCCTGATAGGATTAAATGTGCAATGATTTTTTGATTATTGATAATAGAGGGACCTGTGATTTTCTGAACTTTGTAATGGTTACATTTTGCACTGATACCACGTTAGTGGAAATTCATAGTATGTTTTCCTGATAGGATTAAATGTGCAATGATTTTTTGATTATTGATAATAGAGGGACCTTATTTACCGTCCGTGTGCTCCATTCGCTTTTTTCTATAGATTTAATATGTTGGTACGGGTTTTTCCTTTCCCGATACACATGCTGGACAACAGGCATGTTTTGAATGTATGAGCACCCAAACAATACTCGACACTATAGGAATGTGCGGCAAGTCTTAGGCTTTTTGTTGTCCAAATCCTCCATTAAAAAGAAAACAATTTTGGTAATGTGTCTGCTTTGTTCTTTACACCTCCAGCACGGAATGCAGAGCAAAGGTTTGCCCATAAAGTTTTTCTGGTGACCAGTGCACCGGGTGGGAGATCTTAAAGTAGCTATATTTAAGATGGGATTCTCCAAGTCCCTTGTTATAATGCCAATGGGCTTCTCTATAGCTCATATTAGGATCCTTGGGAACTTAAGGGACAACATGACACATAGGTATATGGGATTAGGTGCTATATTGCTATAAATAATATGTAGTTTACCTCATTAAAAAAGATTCAGGTGCTCCTATTTCTATAATTCTATTTTCATTTTTTCAAATAAGGGAGAAATATCATTTATCACGCCTCTAAGACCGTGGTGAATGTAAACACCTATAGATAATTGTTGGGGCCTCCATTCAAAGGGTAGATTTCCCTTTGAGGCTCACATGGTAGCCGAAGTTAACACTCATATTTAGACCAGTTAATCTTGTACCATTAGAAGCTTGTAAAGGAGTTAATGTACTCTACCTCCCTTAGCACTGAACCACAGGGTTCATTGAAAATGTTTCAAAAGGCTAATTACTTTATCAGGCCTGCAGCTGATTTGGTGGAACAGGTGAGAGCTAGCAAAATATCATCAACCTTACTTTCCCCTGTAATTGTGTTCCCCGTAATCTGATCATTGCTACATAGTGGAATTGCAAGGGGTCCTACTGTTAAGAGGAATAGTAAGGTTATCAAAGGGCAAGCTTGTCTGGTTTCACAATGAATTTAAAAAAAAGGTTGAGGTGTGACCTCCACAATGAACAGAGGTGGTTGAATTGTGGTGTATTTCCTTAGTTAATATAATAAAGTTCTATGCAGTTCTCATCCTTTTAATTGTCCAAATAGATATCCCCATTCTACTTGATCTAAAACATTTTCAGTGTCAAAAGAAAGACGGAATTATTTGTCTACATCATCTTTCCCTTGTTACAAGAAGTGGGAGAGGGTGCATAAGTGACTGGATGAGGTGCAACCAGGTACCTACATAGGATGGGTCAAGAGGGGGGAAGCATCTTCTGTCAATTTGGTAGGACTTTGGCCAGGATCTTAATATCCACACTGAGGAGAGAAACAGACCTCTAAATAGAGCATTCTAATTGTTCGTTTCCTGGTTTGGGCATTACTAGTAATCGGACTATGATGAATTTGTCTCATAAATGCCCATCCTCTAAGGCATTTTGAAACACTGAGGCTAAATACAGGATAACCAGTGTTTTGCCTAACCTGTAGAATTCTATGAGACATCTGACTTCTCCAGGGGATTTTCCTGTGGCCATATTATTGATTTCATCTGCAAACTCATTTTCAGAGATTTCTGATTCCATCATGTTAACTTGGTCTTTTGTTAACTTGCATATGCCTGAAGCGTCTAATAATACTCCTGGAATTGCTGTGGTGGGGTGAGGAGGGTGTTGGGTTTTAGGTGAATTGTATTTACAATAGCTGTTGTTAGAAAATGTAATAAGAGCATCAACCGCAAACATAGTTTTGAAGAAATTAACATATGATAACTATACTCACATCTTCTCCTATTACATTTGTAAATATTTAAAGGGTAGTTACAGATGTATCAAATATTTTAACAAAATATTCTTAGTTAAATAATTTAATATTTAAACTTTTTGTAATTATTTTAATAACATGCAAAATATTATACTTATTTTCTAAACAATGTAAAAGTTTCAAAACATTTTAAAACATTTTTGAATAATTCCCATGTTTTCCCATTCATTTCTGTAGAAGAAAATACTGCTGATGTTCACAGTTGAGGACATAAGGATCTAGCAGCACCAGTCAGGTAAGGCCTGATTAAGAGTTTAGCGGAGGGGGATACTCCATCACAAATGTGACGGATATCCCATCCGCCTTATTACAATTCCATTATGGAAGTTGTAATACAGTGGACGGGATAGTCATCACTTTTGTGACGGAGTAACCCCTCCAGCAAGCTCTAAATCAGGCCCATAGCTTTCTTTTCAATATATGTACTTTGTTGGATATATTTCCTGTAAAAAGTATGTTAAAAAAGCATGTAAAGGTAGTATAATTTTCATTTTGTTAGCCCTTGTTTGTTTTTGATGGAATAAGCTAGTTGATTGAGATGTTGCCCATCCAGTCATTTTTTATGGAATATTTTTGTGTTGATGTTTTTTTAATACTACTAGTGGGTATCAGTAATATATTATGATATATTTTTTTTAAAGTAATTTATCGTATTGCTTTTTTCACCTCTTTTTAAAACTAATGAATGGATTTTTAGAGCGCATAGCCTCTTAAAAAGTGTCCTTTTGTTAAACGCAAAAAGCACAAAGGTACACAGACCAAGCACTGAAATCCTAACACCTAGAGGAGGAGAACTATGATGTCAACTGCTTTCTAAAAGCAGTCTCAAAAGGAATCCTCTGAAGATTGCATTGAAACTGATCTACGCTTTTGCTGCAGCCTGGACTGGCTTGAAACACTGCCCTGTGAACCAAGACAAGGGATTTCATTAGAATATTCTTCCTGACAGGCAACTAGTGTAAGGAATAGAAAACCAGATAAATTGAAGTACAGCTAGAAAATGTAAAATGAGCCTTGCAGTAGTGTTTTGAATCAGCTGAAAGAAATTTAACAAGACTTCTGAAACTCTTAGATAGAGAGCATTTGCCTAATCCAGGAGCAATGTAATCAAAGAATTACAGTATTTTCTTAATGTAAGGGCAAGAGGAAAATAAATTTCCTAGGAGTACAAAGGATCGCAAAGTATTGGCCCATTACCATGAGATTGCATGGACAGATGATTGTCTAAGGCTGAAAGAGGGGTGGCAAGGAAGACGGACGGATATCTTTCCACTAATTTGAGGTGTGGAACCCAAACAGAAGAATCTCCATTTTGCCAGTGTTGCATTAAAGCTGGCTGCTTTGCATTCACTGTGAGTCCACAGGCTTGCAGTCTTTGAAGGTAGATTCAATCGGGGCTGACGAACCATCAAAAGCAAAAAGCAACTGGGTGTTTTAAGCATGCAAGATACTTTTACAATCAAATGACTCCATTATTGAGGCCAAATGTGATATAAAGACATTGAAAGGGATGGAACTCAGTGAGGAGCCTTATGGAACATCGTAATTCCCTGCTTTAACTTCAGAGGCAAACAGCGCTACTCAGACTGACAAACATCTGGAATTCAAAAAGTATTTAAGCCAGTCCCAATCTGTACCAACCACACCCAATTTGTCAGGATGAGGTGAAAGTATGGTGTGGGTACAGTATTTAATGCATCAGACAGCTTGAGAAGTGTAAGTGCTTCATTCTGTCTGGATCTAATGACCATTTGATGTCAGGATTTGTTTCCATCACATGCCTGAAGGGGGTGTTGGGTTATTTATTTAATCTTTTCTTAACAAGGTTTGTATTTGTAATTCCTAGCCAGTTTTTTAAGTTTCAACTTAGATTTGTGGATTGACATTCAGATTCACTCTGGGTGTTTGTGAAAGGACTTTTTACCAACACTTGTTCAAGACAGCACCAGTTAGGATCATTTTTATTACCTTATTTCAAAAGAAAGTTTTCAGTAAATTGTTTTTGGTAAGGTAATACTAGGATGGGTTTTATTTTGAGAAAGATAGTCAATTAGAAGTTAGGCAATTATGTATTGTCAGGCACAGGAGAGAAATTTTAAACTAGGCTGCTAGTGATTTTTCTTGGTTGGAATTGTTGGGATTTTTGTACGTATTAAATGCTTTCTAGGTAGTACAGTTTGAATTGTTGAACTTTAGAAAGGTCCCAGGGCTACTGACTACCTGCATTTGATTATGCCCATCTAATTTCCTGGAAACTTTGCTCCTTTGCCCTGTTTCAAGATTTTGATTATATTGTAAAGATTGAGGTGGAATTGTCCTATTGAACTAGGGAAGGAGCTATTCCAACCCTCTGTGGCATTGGTAGTTTTTGTTTCTCCATTGAAACAGATCAAGTAGCAGTCCCACCATTCAATTTGATAATATGACTTTTTCCCGAGACCCTCCTGCCAATCTCTCTTTATTTTGTGAAAAATAAATTGAATAACATAAGAAGGGAATTCATCCACATCTTTAAAAAAATGAACGGACAAGTTAGTATGTTCTAACCTCAAATTGTTGTTTGCTATTACATATGTCATCCTTTACTAGGGAAGTTTTGGGATTTTTCTCCAAATGACCTAGGAATAATGGAAAACACATCCTTGAATTTGCTTCTCTGGTAAAGTTTCCTAAAACTTGAGATCATTCTTTCTTCAAAGTTAATTATTAGTTCCATAGGCCCTTTATTTGTTATTTATTTTTAAATGACTAATAATTCATTGTAGGTAGATGTTGGAAATGGGGTCTTTGGTTGGCAGTCAGGCTACCCCCTGTCTGAGCAAGGACCCTCACTCTAATCAGGGTAAGTCACACACAATTCAAATTATCCTGTGCCCACCCTTGGGTAGCTTGGCACTGAGCAGTCAGGCTTTACTTAGAAGGCAATATGTAAAGTATTTGTGCAATAGATCATGCAGTAACACAATATAACACCACAAAAATACACCACACAGTGTTTAGAAAAATATATACTATTTATCTGGATAAATGCAGGTAAAAACTATTAAAATGCATGAGTGCATGTTGAGATATCACTGAAAAGTGATATAAAGTGTCTTAAGTATTTCAAAAGCAAACAGAGTCTCTTTTAAGCACAAAGTGTCTGGTTCACATGAAAAATCTCTTCAAAGAACCGCAGAGGAGGAGATGCGTGGAAACAAAGGGCTGTGCGTCAATTTCTCGGGCCACACACGACAATGCATTGTTTAGTTTTCACGCAAGGACAGCTGTGCATCGAATTCTGGTGCTCGGTCATGGATCCTCTTCGGGTTGCTGGGTTTTCAGATGCCCTGGGGATGATGCGTGGATTACCTGAGCTGGCAGGATGAAGTCACAGGACCTGCGTCGATCCGGTGGGCATTGCATCGAATTTTCTACCGCACGGCAGGTGATGAGTCGATTCCTCTTTGGAAGTCGGGCTACATCGTTCCGGCTCAGCTGTGCGTCGATCCAATGGGCCATGCGTCGAATTTCCCACCGCTATGCTGGCTCTGCGTTGATCTTCTCATTGCCAAGTCAGACTACGTCGTTCCGGTTTGGCGTGCGGTAAAAGTTTTACCATGGTACAGGCTGTGCATCATTTCTGGCAGGCTGTGCGTCAAAATTTGCCGCACAAGGAGCCCTTCTTGTAGAGATGAAGTCCTTTTGGTCCTGAGACTTCAGGGAATGGGAAGCAAGCTCTATCCAAGCCCTTGGAAAGCACTTCTTCACCACAGCCAGAGAGCAGCAAGGCAGCAGGGCAACAGCAAGGCAGCAATCCTTCACAGGAAGCAGACAGGTGAGTCCTTTGCGCAGCCAGGCAGTTTTTCTTGGCAGGATGCACATTCTGGTTCAGGTTTCTTCTCCAGGAAGTGTCTGAGTTGGTAGGGGCAGAGGCCCTGTTTATATACCCAAATGTGCCTTTGAAGTGGGGGAGACGTGCAAGAGTGGCTTAGAAGTGCACCAGGTCCCCTTTCAGTTCAATCCTGTCTGCCAGGGTCCCAGTAGGGGGTGTGGCAGTCCTTTGTGTGAAGGCAGGCCCTCTACCCTCCCAGCCAGGAAGACCCATTCAAAATGCAGATGTATGCAAGTGAGGCTGAGTGTCCTGTGTTTGGGGTTTGTCTGAGTGAATGCACAAGGAGCTGTCAACTAAACCCAGCCAGACGTGGATTGTAAGGCACAGAAAGATTTAAGTGCAGAGAAATGCTCACTTTCTAAAAGTGGCATTTCTAAAATAGTAATATTAAATCCAACTTCACCAGTCAGCACGATTTTGTGTCACCATTTTGGCCATACTAAATATGACCTTCCTACTCCTTTCAGATCAGCAGCTACCACTCAGACAATGTGTGAGGGCAGCCCCAATGTTAGCCAATGAACGGAACAGGCTTCACAGCAGTGTAAAAATGAATTTAGCAGTTTTACACTACCAGGACATGTAAACTAGACAGGTACATGTCCTGCCTTTTGCCTACACAACACCCTGCCCAATGGGTTACCTATGGCCTACCTTAGGAGTGTGTTATATGTAGAAAAAGGGGAGTTTTAGGCTTGGCAAGTACTTTTAAATGCCAAGTCAAATTGGCAGTGAAACTGCACATACAGGCCTTGCAATGGCAGGCCTGAGACAAGGTTAAGGGGCTACTTAAGTGGATGGCACAATCAGTGCTGCAGGCCCACTAGTAGCATTTAATATACAGGCCCTGGGCACATATAGTGCACTCTAATAGGGACTTATAAGTAAATTAAATAGTCCAATTGGGTATCATCCAATGTTACCATGTTTAAAGGGAGAGAGCACATGCACTTTAGCACTGGTTAGCAGTGGTAAAGTGTGTAGAGTCTTAAAACCATCAAAAACAGTATCTAAAAAGTGGAGGGAGGCAGGCAAAAAGTTAGGGGTGATCACCCTAAGGCTGTCAGGTCTAACAGTAGAGAACTGCTTTTTTGGCAGCAAAGCATACATAAGAGGAATTGTGGCATTGTTAATCATATTACGTGAGGTGCAAATCTGGATGAATGGATTCAGTGTTGATTTAAATGTCCCATCCACCATCCACATTTCACTTTTTTCTAGGGTCACAGTGTTATGTAGAGTGGTAACTATTAAATTTATTTTCAAAGGTGTGTGGTTACCGTAGAGAAGGAAATGCTTGTGGCTGTAGGTTTCTGTTACTTTGTGGAGAAATCTAATATCACTAAAGTGTTTTGCTGTGCTGGCTGTAAATTACTTGGGTGTCTTTTCCTACTATTCATTATTTTCAAACTTGGGATGGTGAACATCTCTTTGACAACACACCTGGGTATATTCCCTGCTACCCCCCTTAGCATTGAACCACGAGGTTAATTGGAAATGCATCCTACAGCTTCCATTTGCTGGATATTTTTCCTTATTTCCAGCTCTGTTGTATAAGCAGAGTGATTATGTCCAGCTGTACTTTCGATTACAACACGCAGAATAACTGTTTTGTCTTGCAATGAGTTGAGAAGTAGTCCACCAATCTCGAATAATACCTCTGTTAAGTGTTCATGTCCTTACAATAAAGATACACCTCATGTTTAATCAATTGGTTGTCTGGACATATTTTGCATCTTTCCCTATAAAATGCAGAACTGACATGTAATTTTTGCTAATATGATAATGAGCTTATGTTTCGTACTGCTTTTTTGTTGTTTCTCTTTTGATTAGACTGACTTGTCTTTTTCTTTTATTATTGTCTGGTCGGATTTTCAGATTTGGTTGAAATACATAGAGAAATGTGATAGAAAAATAGATTACCGTGTATGATAATGTGTAAAACTGGCATGTTCTTTAATTACTGATTAAACAAAAGGCTAAAACTTGGGAACGCCCCAGGTTTCCCTGCCCTCTTTTGCATAATGTAGGCAACATTCTAAGCCTGAAAAGCCCTTGATTTATGTGTGTGTGTGTGTAAATGTTGAACTAATTTGACATTAGTTTATATTGGGTGATATAATTTTAACTTTCTGCTGCCAGTGATTTATATAGGATTGTGTTGTAATACCAGTGGTTGGAATTGTGTGGGCTGTTTTGGGACCTTTAGGACTTCAGTAACTTTAAAAGTAAATTTTTTTGATTTGTAGTTGTATTACCTTTTTCTATCACCATGTCTCTCCCAAACTTCTTTTAGTTTTCTCTTTGACCCTTCCACATTCTTCCTACTTCTTCTTGTCCCTGCCATATTTGCTACAAAAAGATACACCTATGTGTCGAGATATTTCCAGATAAGTGATAGTGACTTCTGCACTGTAAAGAGAGGAGAGGCAGCGGTGGAGGTTTCCTGCTATAAGTTTGTGAATTTAATTTTGTAGTAGTACATCAGTCCCATCATGTCAGTGTTTCTGTGTTTCTCAAGTATGTTTGGTGCTGCCCTTCATCAGTCTTTCTTGAAACTCTAGTGAGTTGCAATAGGACCCAAGATACTGGATTAGTGTAATGGCACTGGTCTCTTCCAGCGTTGCGGTAATAATCCAGCACTATGTTTTTCGCTTATGTGTACTCTGATTTGCATGCATAGAAGCATCTACACATTATTACAAATCTTTGCAAATGTACTCATTCACCCATGGAATGTAATTGGGTGGATATTTTCTGACTTTTTCATATTTACCAAATTTCCTTTCATTGTTTCTGCCTAGCAGATACTGAATTCTGTGTCTTAAGCCATTTTTGCATTGTGTAATAAGGCAACTTGCACTGCTTATGCAGATTTGGATATTATCCTTATTTTTTAAATAACACAGCCATTGCCTTGATTCATGAAGTATTTGCATTTATTTTTAAACAGCTACACTTTCTAACCGAAGCATTGTTTGCAAACTAGTTTCCAATTTGGCAGATGGATAACTGCAATGCAACACCAGTGACTATTACATGAATCATTCCTGTAGCAGTTCATCTCATTGCCATCAGTACACCATGGATCATTAACTAATTGTATTGCATGAATAACAAGCACTGCATGCCCAAAGTACAGCCAATGAAAATGCTACTGTGGTATGTTGGCATTGCCTTGCTCCCAAAATGACCCACATAATACCTTGTCAGAAACTCACGATTTGAAACTAAGAAGATGGAGCATTACAAAATGCATAAAGGGTCATAATGCAGATGCCATTTGACAGCGCACATGGTCTTTTATTTAGGCTTGTATGTATATGATGTCTATTATATCCGAAATATTTTCTAGCTGACAATTGTCCCCTGCAATAAAGAATGTCAGATAAATGATTTTGTTAAAACACTATATATGAAGCAAACAAATCCATACTTGCATTTCTAATTCTAATTAACATCATGTTAAAACTAGCTTATTGTACATTATTGTTTTATTTGTTTACACCTGCACAGCTACAATTCTAATTAAATTTAAACATACGCTGCAACATAGACCTGTACACAGAAGTAAAACTATATATTGAATACTTTAAACATTTTTGATTTACCTGACATTTTATGGGCCACATCACGTTGTTGGACATGATGGTACTGTCTGCCTACTGGGATGCATCTGTCAGCAAGTTAGGGGTAGATGCTTCTCAGATGGGGTCTACAGATGAGCAGAAGGGATCACCATGGGTCAATTCAGTGGCCATAGAGAGTATAGACAGAGGGACTGTTAGAAATTGGGTTTATGGTTGGCAGTCAGATTACCCTCTGTACAAGCAAGAACCCTCACTCTAGTCAGGGTAAGTCACACACAATCCAAAATTATCCTGTGCCCACCCTCTGGTAGCTTGGCACGAGCAGTCAGGCTTAACTTAGAAGGTAATGTGTAAAGTATTTGTGCAATAAATCATACAATAACACAATATATCACCACAAAAATACACCACACAGTGTTTAGAAAAATATATAATATTTATCTGGATAATTGCAGGTCAAAACGAATAAAGATGCAATGTGAAATTGTAGAGATATCACTGAAAAGTGATATAAAGTGTCTTTAGTCTTTCAAAAACAAACAAAGTCTCTTTCAAGCACAAAGTACCTGGTTTAAAGTGGAAAATCTCCACAAAGGGCCGCAGAAGAAGAGATACGCGGAAAAATGGTGTGTGCGTCGATTTCTCCCCAGCACACACGGACTTGTGTTGTTATTTTTCACGCGGGGAAGTCGGGCGTTGTTTTCCGGCGTGCGGACAGTCTCTTTCTGTGGTTCGCTGGATTACCAGATGTCCCGGGGTCTGTGCGTGGAATCCTAGGCTTGTTTTCCGGTTATGCGTCGTTCCGGTGGGCTGTGCGTGGAATCTTCTCCCTCACGGCAGGCGTCGCGTCGATTTCCTTTCTGGAGTCGGGCGGCGTTTGTCCAGGCGAGGCCGTGCGTCGAAGTTCCGGTTGCATCGCAGGCGTCGCGTTGAGCGACATCTTTCCGGATCGGTGTGCGGTGAATTTTTCACCGCGAAACAAGCTATGTCGAATTTTTCGCCGCACAAGGCGTCCAAATGAAAAAGAGAAGTCTTTTTGGTCCTGAGACTTCAGGGAACAGGAGGCAAGCTCTATCCAAGCCCTTGGAGAGCACTTCAGCAGCAAGGTAAGAGTTCAGCAAGGCAGCAGGGCAACAGCAAGGCAGCAGTCCTTTGTAGAAAGCAGTCAGGTGAGTCCTTTAGGCAGCCAGGCAGTTCTTCTTGGCTGGATGCATGTTCTGGTTCAGGTTTCTTCTCCAGCAAGTGTCTGCTGAGGTAGGGCAGAGGCCCTGTTTTATACCCAAATGTGCCTTTGAAGTGGGGGAGACTTCAAAGAGTGGCTAAGAAGTGCACCAGGTCCCTTTTCACTTCAATCCTGTCTGCCAGGGTCCCAGTAGGGGGTGTGGCAGTCCTTTGTGTGAGAGCAGGCCCTCCACCCTCCCAGCCCAGGAATACCCATTCAAAATGCAGATGTATGCAAGTGAGGCTGAGTACCCTGTGTTTGGGGTGTGTCTGAGTGAATGCAAAAGGAGCTGTCAACCAAGCCCAGCCATACGTGGATTGTAAGGCACAGAAAGATTTAAGTGCAAAGAAATGCTCCCTTTCTAAAAGTGGCATTTCTAGAATAGTAATATTAAATCCAACTTCACCAGTCAGCAGGATTTGGTATTACCATTCTGGCCATACTAAATATGTACTGTATGAGGGCAGCCCCAATGTTAGCCTATGAAGGGAGCAGGCCTCACAGTAGTGCAAAAACTAATTTAGGAGTTTTACACTACCAGGACATGTAAACTACACAGGTACATGTCCTGCCCTTCACCCACACAGCACCCTGCCTGGGTTACCTAGGGCACACATTAGAGGTGACTTATTTGTGGAGAAAGGGGAGGTTTAGGCTTGGCAAGTACTTTTAAATCCCAAGACGAGGTGACAGTGGAACTGCACACACAGGCCTTGCAATGGCAGGCCTTAGACAAGGTAAAGGGGCTACTTAAGTGGGTGGCACAACCAGTGCTGCAGGCCCACTAGTAGCATTTAATCTACAGGCCCTAGGCACATGTAGTGCACATTACTAGGGACTTATAAGTAAATTAAATAGTCCAATCAGGTATGATCCAAGGTTACCATGTTTAAAGGGAGAGAGCATATGCACTTTAGCACTGATTAGCAGTGGTAAAGTGCACAGAGTCTAAAAGCCAGCAAAAACAGTGTCCAAAAAGTAGTGGGAGGCAGGCAAAAAGTTAGAGGTGACCACCCTAATGCTGTCAGGTCTAACAGGGACCCATCTGAGTTCGGAAAGGCATAGAACTGGCAAGTACCCCTGTCGTAGTGAGCCTTTGTCCACGTTCTATCGCCCTGAGCAAGGAAGTCCTTCAAGGTATTGATTAGTCCACCCTGGCTTTAGGCTGGAATGGGCTTGTGTTGGAAAATGGCCCTCTCTGATGGAAACCTTTTGCCTTTCTCAACCTTTTTTTCTGACCTAATGTTTGTTGGCTTTAGGACTCTGGACACATTAGCACTGCTAATTAGTTCTAAAGTGCATGTGTTCTCTCCCTAAAAACAGGGGTAACATTGGCTCATACCAGATTGGCATATTTAATTTACTTATAAGTCCCTAGTAAAGTGCACTACCTGTGCCCAGGGTGTGTAAATGTAATGCTACTAGTGGGCCTGCAGCATTGATTGTGCCACCCACAGAAATAGCCCAGTAACCATGTCTCATGCCTGTCATTACAAGGCCTGTGTGTGGAGTTTCACTGCCACTTCAATTTGGCATTCAAAACTACTTGCCAAACCCCAAACACCTCTTTTTCTGCATATAAGTCACCCCTAATGTAGGCCCTAGGTAACCCATAGGGCAGGGTGCTACGTAAGTAAAAGCCACGACATGTACTATGTGTTTTACATCTCCTGGTAGTGAAAAACTCATCAATTCGTTTTCCACTAATGTGAGGCCTGATCTTTTCATAGACTTGCATTAGAACTACCCTCATGTACTTTTAAGTGGTAGATTTTGATCTGGAAGGAGTAGCCCTCCCATGTTTAATGTTGCCAGAATAGTTATAGAAAATTCTACTTACTGGTGAAGGTGTATTTAATATTACTATTTTAGAAATCACAATCTTAGAAAGTGGGCATATCTCTGCTCTTACTGCCATCTGTGCCTCACAGCCTGTCTCCAATCCATGTGTGGTCTGTGCTGGTTGACAGCTCCCCTTTTGATTCCCCCAAGACAACCATGAACACAGGACACTCAGTCATATCTGCATTCATCTGCATACTAAGAGGGACTCACTGGGCAGGAAGGGTGGATGGGCTCTCCCTTATACTTCAAAGGCCAGTGGCCTGCCCTCACACACAGGACTGATAAGCCCCACAGGTATCCTGGCACACAGGACTGAGCAGAAATGGGGAACTTGTGCACTTCAAAACCACTATTTGAAGTTTCCCCTACTTCAAGGGCTTTTTGGGGTATATAAACTGGGTCCCTGACCCCACCAAATGAGACACTTCTGGACGTATACCTGGACTCTGTCAGAGAGACTGCCTGGCTGCTGAAAGGACTTATGTGGGCTACTTTGCTGAAGTACTGCTTTCCAGCTTGTTGCCCTATAGCATGGTGCTCCTGACTCTGATGGAGAGACTCTGCCTTCCTCCTAAAGTACTCTCCAAGGGCATGGAATAAGCTTGCTACCTGTTTCTGATGTCTTGTGCATCAAAAAATCAACACAACACCTGCAGAAAATTGACTCAAAGCCTGCATCACAGCTGGTAAATGGTGGCACCGCTGAATGGAACAATGCAGCACCAACTTCCCAATGGGAAATTCAACTCAGCGGCTGCTTTGCGACGGAAAATTCGACACATTGCCTACTGGATTGACGCAGCGTCTGCTCCTTCTACCAGCACCTCAAGGATTTTCAGTGCATCATTTCTGGGCGTCAAAATATTCCTGCATTGCAGTGAGGAACCAAGGTTGTGCTCCTGAAATTTGATGCATCACCTTGCAGCATGGAAAGTAACAACGTATTGTCTGTGCCGCGCAGGAAAATTTGACTCAATACCTTATTTTTCCATGCATCTTCTCCTCTGCAGTTCACGTGAGTCATTTTTTTTTATGCATCCCAGGGACTGTGTGTTACAATGAAACAACTTTTGACGTCTAAGGATTGAGACTCTTTTAAACCTTTTAAAAGTGACATTTCAACTTGTGCTTATTGGATTTTTATCATTTTTACCTTATTTTTAAACCAGTGTGGTACATTTTTGTGGTGTTTTCACTGTGTTGTTGTATGATGTATTGCACAAATACTTTACACATTGCCTTCTAAGATAAGCCTGCCTGTTCTCTGCCAAGCTACCAGAGGGCGAGCACAGGATAATTTAGATTGCATTGTGACTTACCCTGACTAGGATTGTGGTCCCTACTTGGACATGGGTGAATGCCAACTGGAGATCCAATTTCTAACATGAACTTTATGATTAAATGTTATCTTTCAATCAGTACTTGGCATAACTTCAAATTCACCTTAAATGATAAATAATAAATAGGCATGCAGTAGAAAAGGGTGGTGACACATATTTCATAGTTACAACTACTTATGCAGAAATTGCTAGCAAGGCAGTGGAGAACCACGTCATTCTTCCTCCACACAACACTACTTGTCACTTTATTTAATGCTTGTAGGTTCAGTTATATCCTTACTGTGAGGAATTGAATTATAAGTACATAGGAGCGGAATCCTCACTCAATTATTGAAGACGGTCCTTGTCAGGGTGAAACAGAGGAGTCATTAAATTAACCTGTGCTTAGCCCTCTGTTAGCCTGGCACAAAGATGTCAGACTTAACGTAAAGGCAAAGTGCAAAGTATTTATGTAGCACACAAACAGTAATAAAGTGAAAACCCAATGCAGGACTAATCTCATTCTAATTTAGAAAAACAGAGTATTTCTTAATACATGAAATGACACCAAAATAATAAAAATCCAATCAGTAGAACTGGAGTAATTATTTTATGGTTTTTGTGGAGAACAGCACCAGAAGCACAAAGTGCTCATTTGGTTATCTAGTTGCGCTTGACCAAGGGAAAGTCAAAAGTTCAAGCCCACCATGATAGAGCATAGATCAGACACAAAACTATGTTAGTCCCCTTGAGGAGTTACTGTCTGGAATTAAGAGTTCCATTCTCATCAGAGCAGGACCTCAAGGAGGAGGATTTCAAATGTTTGTGCTTTAGTATGCAGAGCTGTTGGTGTGAAGTGCAGGCCTTGTGTTGCTGGTCATCGCAGATGGTTTCTGCTGGTGCATAGAGCAGGTCCTGCTGGAGCTATACATTTGTGGTCATTCAGGTCAGTTGATTCTCAAATGCAAAAAGGTCACTTTACAGCAATAAGAAGCAGAAACATCTGTATGTTCATGTGTTCTTGAGGAGGAGTGCTCTCTGATGTCAGCCTAGGATCCTGGGCCTGGGAGGCACTGCTTGGGGATAAGGACTCACTCCAGGAGAGGCCAGTAGCAGGGCTTAGGTATGCTGAGGCAGATCCACAAGGTGCCTGTCAGCTGGGCAGTTGCAGGAAAGCTTCTGGAAGCTTGTTGTAGCCCTGTAGCTCATATCAGAGGTCAGTCATTTGACTGCTTGAGTCACTCTGGATCAGTGCAAGCAAGTCCAGTCCCTTTTCTTCAAACTGCAAGGCAGTTCTCCTAGCAGTAGGACATTCTTTCTGGCATAAGTGAAGCCTTTCTGAATCTCCCACAGGTCCAATAGTTCTCTGATGAGGGATACTGAAGATGCCACATTTATTCCTGGTTCCAGCCTTTGTGAGGGGTATTCCCTGGCCTACCCCTACGACTGGTTCTGGACAGTCACTTGCCTTCCCCTAGTTTTCCTCGAAGGCTGGTGTCAGGTTTCTTTTTGGTTGCTACAGTCAGAGTTCTTTGAAGATTATTCAGGGAATAGAACAGCTCCATCCCAACCATCCTGTCAGGAAGAACCGCTTCCCTCACACCAAGGCCTTCTATGTTACTGTATCTGGGAATAATACACAAAGGCCCGTATTTATACTTTTTTTGCGCCGCATTTGCGTCGTTTTTTGACGTAAAAACGGCGCAAACATGCAAAATGCCATTGTATTTTGTAGGTTTGCTCCGTTTTGCGTCAAAAAGCGGCGCAAATGCGGCGCTAAAAAAAGTATAAATACGGGCCAAAATACTTTAGGAGAGCCATTCACAGCCATGGGACTCTGGACACAAGCTCAAAGGCACATT
Organism: Pleurodeles waltl; assembly: GCF_031143425.1. Taxonomy (NCBI): domain Eukaryota; kingdom Metazoa; phylum Chordata; class Amphibia; order Caudata; family Salamandridae; genus Pleurodeles; species Pleurodeles waltl. The sequence goes on from NC_090440.1 coordinate 1,848,869,030, forward strand.
TGGTTTGGGGAACAAAATGCCAACTTACTAAAAGCGGCATTTACAGGATAGTAGTATAAAATGAGACTTTGGGCCTGATTTAGGTCTTGGCAGAGGGAATACTCTATCACAAATTTGACGGATATCCTGTCCGCAATACTGCAATCCCCATAGCATAGAATGGATTTGTAATACAGCAGAGAGGATACCATCATGTTTTAAGAAGCAACATTCCCCTCTGCCAAGACGTAATTCAGGGCCTTTATCATTAAATAGGATTCAAAATTATAGTTAATTTGAATGTCAACATAATCTCTCTATCTGTTCCCAAACTGAAGTTAACACTTTTTAAATGTAATAAGGTAAACTAGAGTTAGTGTACAGGGAAATAGGTCTTACAATAGGGAGAAATTACTTTATGAGTTTTCCACTGCCAGGGCACGTAAAACATAAACACAAAGATCCTTCTTTTTAAATACCATTCACCGTGCCCTAATGAGCTTTCTATGGCCTACCTTAGGTGTGACTTATTGATATTAAAAAAGGAGGGTTTAAGCCTAGTAAAAGGTTTATCCTGCCAGGTCGGGATAGCAGTTTAAAACAGTGGCAACCCTGAGACATGTTTGAAAGTCTACTTTATTGAGTGGTACAGTGAGTGATCAAGCCAACTAGAAGTATTTAATTTACAGTCCCTAGCACCTGTAGTACCAAATACTAGTGACTTACAAGTAAATTAAATTTACTATGTTTTATGAAGAGATCACAAACACTTCACAACTGGTTAGCAAGAAAAAGGTGAACAGAGGCCTAAATGAAAAAAAAAATCAGCTCAATTAAGGAAGGCAGAGAAAAACACATTTCTGAGGTGACCCTGCAGAATGGGTGAGGTCCAACACTTTCTTTCTTCTCTTTTCTCTGTTGTGCTGTCTTACTCTTCCTTATTCTTTCTTCCTTTTCTGTTTCTATTTCTTACTTGGGTCAAAGTAACACCCAGGCACTCAAATAGGTCATCATTTTCACAAATTAAGCACTGCTTTTAAAGAGGAAATTTTAGAAGGCTACATAGTATTACCCTTCATTAACCCAGGCCCTTCATTAATTTTCTCAAAATTAGACACTTATGTGTTCTTAAACTTTTCATAAGATTGACAGAAATGTAACTATGTGCTACATAGCTAATATTACACTGTACTACTTCACATTCTAACCCAAAAATAGGACAGAAAATGATCATAATTGTGGAATATTAGAATCTATCAATATATAGCCAAAATAGACATATAGGGGGTCATTCCGACCCCGGCGGGCGGCGGGCGCCGCCCGCCGGGCGGAAACCGCCCAAACACCGCACCACGGTCAAATGACCGCGGCGATGATTCTAACTTTCCCGCTGGGCCGGCGGGCGATCTCAAGAAGATCGCCCGCCGGCCCAGCAGGAAAGCCCCTGCAAAGAGGAAGCCGGCAGATTTGCAGGGGTGCGACGGGTGCAGTGGCACCCGTCGCGATTTTCAGTGTCTGCAAAGCAGACCCTGAAAATCATTATGGGGCCCTGTTAGGGGGCCCCTGCACTGCCCATGCCAGTGGCATGGGCAGTGCGGGGGCCCACGACACCCGTTCCCGCCAGCCTCTTCCTGGCGGTGTAAACTGCCAGGAACAGGCTGGCGGGAAGGGGGTCGGAATCCCCATGGCGGCGCTGCATGCAGCGCCGCCATGGAGGATTCCCCCAGCCGGGGGAAATCCGGCGGGAAACCGTCGGACCCGGCTGGGCGACCGCAGCTTCACAGCCGCAGTCGGAATACCTGGTGAAGCACCGCCAGCCTGCTGGCGGTGCTTCATCCGGCCTCCACACTGGCGGTCTATGACCGCCAGGGTCGTAATGAGGCCCTAAGAGTTATAGATTGGTAACTAGGAATACTGAATAAGCCAGGTTTTCGCTTTGGAGTTCCAGTCACATCAAATTGCCATTAATAGAGAAGCTTGAATTGTCTTGGATGTCATGTAGAACACAAATATTAAAACATCTATGGTATTCACATTTTGGGCATCTATAATTGTATGTCACATGCACTTGAAAATCATTTGCTACTACTTAATACTTCCTACTTTCAACATTTACACAGAGTAGCAATAGGGGAGCAATACATGCAAAGGACTGCCATCCAAATTTTAAAAAAAGCAGGTCTCCTGTTACTCACCCATGTTAACATATTACATCGCTCTGCAATTTTGAAACATAACTACCTGACGTCCTGCTATCCACTACACCCCCTTCTGTGGCAGTCCACCCCTGCCTAAAGCAACACTCTGCACTCTCAAACTGAGAGCAGAGTGCAGGCACCATGATGGCAAAAGCTCTTTGAGAGCGGCATGTCATCACAGATTGTTTGTCTTTTGAAATTGCCTCTGCAGAGACCGGGCTAACTAGGAAGAAAGCCTTTGGTGCAGACTCGGCTCTAAGTTCTTCTACCTTGTTTAGGTCTGTGGAGACTCTGGAGAGGTAGCAAACAGTGGGTGAGATGGCCAGCGGCCTTTCCTTTGCCACAATCATGTCTCTGGAGACCTGGGTGAGGTGCTAGAATAAGGGGGAAACAAGTGCTGTCCCTGCTGATGTCACAACATTGGTAATCACTTTCATCACTGGTTTGGAGCCAGACCATGAGAGAGACCTCCTGTGGAAGTCATGTATTACATATTGTTTTGCTGACTGCTTCTGATACAAGCAAATCAGTAAGGACACAGAGGTTATAGTAGACCAATAATTAGACAGCTGCCAGCCACAGTATTTCTACAGAATTAAAATTAGCAGAAGAGGAACTTTAATATTTTATTGCTTGATGTTGGACTTTTTTGCTTACGCAGGGTCATCCCCATTCTTTTTGCCTCCTGCCTCCTATTTTTTCTGACCTGTTGCTGTTGGCTTTTGACCTCTGAGCACTTTACCACTGCTAACCAGTGCTAAAGTGCATATGCTCTCTGTGTAAATTGTATGCAATTGGTTTATCCATGATTGGCATATTTGACTTACTAGTAAGTCCCTAGTAAAGTGCACTACAGGTGCCAGGGCCTGTAAATCAAATGCTACTAGTGGGCCTGCAGCACTGGTTATGCCACCCATATAAGTAGCTCTGTAATCATGTCTCAGACCTGCCACTGCAGCGTCTGTGTGTGCAGTTTTAACTGTAAATTTGACTTAGCAAGTGTACCCACTTGCCAGGCCTAAACCTTCCCTTTTCTTACATGTCAAGCACCCCTAAGGTATGCCCTAGATAGCCCCAAGGGCAGGGTGCAGTGTATGTTTAAGGTAGGACATATAGTAATGTGTTTTAGATGTCCTAACAGTGAAATATTGCTAAATTTGTTTTTCCCTGTATCAAGGCCAGTCCCACTCATAGATTAACATGGGGGCTACCTTTAAATCTGATTAAAGTGTAGATTCCCTTTGGGAGCATATGGACATGAGAGAGTGTAGCCTATATAATCAATATTAACATGAAATGTTTATGAGCTAATGTATAATAATGCTGCATAGAAAATGTATTAATGTATTTTGCAAAACGCATGCTTGAAATGTGCCCATGGGGAGTGGCTACCAATATATACGGGGACTAATGAAAATGACTAATAATGATGAAATGTTATGCTAAAATATAGTTTTACACTAATAATTAAAGGTTATATGCTAAAGCTTTGCTAATAAATCATTAGGCCTTAGTTAGCATGAATCAAGGCCTAGCTGCCTGGTTTCATATTATATGTGTTTTTCTAACATGCAGTGTGCTGACTTGCTGAAGGACATGAACTCTTGTTTTTCCAAAGCTAGAAGCTGAATGTAACTGTAGTAGATCCGTTCTCATGAAATTCAACTTGCTTGAAGAAACATTTTATCTGAGTTCAACAGTGTAGACTAATACCAGGTACAAGGTTGCCTGAACCGGTACAGACAATGGAGCCACTGACTGAAGATGTGCAAAGGACCACGAGAGGATGAAATCATACAGGACATTCTACCCGCTGAAGACGTCAATCATAAGCACCAATAAACTACGTGAGAACTGTTATGGGGTGACAAATTTGATGAGCTAATTGAAACTCTATTGGAGGGAGATAGTGGGGTACCGACCCCAACCAATTAAATTTTAGGGGACTGTACAACGAAAAAGGGTTAAAAACCCTTGACACAAGGAAATGAGTTAGTTAGGGAGATGCTGATGTGATTTGCTATGACCAAGACACTTTGTCACTCTACATAGAGACTTTGCTGTTTGGTTCTTAAAATCAACCTTGCCTTTATATTGCCCGTTTATACTTTACCTCCTTATGAGGGAAGTACCCTTTACCCTTCTTACCCGAATTGCTGAGTTCCTGACTGATGGCGAAGCAACTGATGTCCTGAGGACGAAGACAGAATCTGTATGCTGACCCAATACGGAGGGTAACCATATGACAGTCACTGTTTGCTTTTCCTTTCTATGTACCAACTGCTTCTTTTGACAGAGACCTTAGTTAGAGGTTTTCCAAATTGACGTTGCTAAATTGTTTTGCTTGAAGCCCAACATGCCAATGCTAATTCGTGGTTAGTTAAGGGGTTCACTAAACAGACGCAAATAGACAAATGACTGAATCTATATTTTGTTGAACAACGCGCTAACGTTACTCTGATGAGGTTGATCTATGTTGACGCCGTGTTATGTTCTAATATTCGTGATCCTTGCTTTGATGAACTATGCTAATATGCTTCTTGGTTTTCAGATTAATAAACTTGCTAGTAGAATTGTAATCAATAGGGAATAAATATCACAAAATCATACTAAACTGGTGTGGTTATTCATGACTGAAAGGTCATGGTGGTGTCCTGAGTCTTATTAAATGTCTTTGACTAAAGTGAATTGCCTTGTTATGATAAATATTGATGACGTTATTGACATATTGATTGACATGTTGATTAGCTATCTCGTCCTAAGGTGTCTTCAATCAGGGTCGAAAGATTCATTGGCCTAAAACGAGTCCCAGAGTGTATAAATTAGGCATAAAGGGAAGCGTTAACAGACATGTGGAGTTTGTGGTCTCTGAGCTCACAATTTAAAAATACATCTTTTAGTAAAGTTGATTTTGAGACTGTGTGTTTGAAAATGCCACTTTTAGAAAGTGGGCATTTTCTTGCTTATACAATTTCTGTGACTCTGCCTATTTGTGGGTTCCCTGTCTGGGTCAGTTTGACAGTTGGGCTGGTTGCACCTCACACTAGACAGTTACACAAAGGGAGCTGGGGTGTAGTCTGCATTTCCTGATGAGCCATCTGTGGTAGGAGGGAGGGGAGGAGTGGTCACTTACAAATGAAAGGGCTGTGCCTACCCTCACACAATGCAGTCTCCAACCCCCTGGTGAGTGTCTGGATCCTGGCCTGGGCAAGACAGGATTTCACATTCAAAAGAGACTTTACTTTGAAATAGGCCTACTTCAAAGGAGAAATTTGGTATAGGAAGGGCACCCAAATCCACAGACTTTAGATCACTTCTGGACATCAAGAGGAACCTCTGCATGGAGAAGAGCTGAAGAGCTGAGGAGAAGTGCTGCCCTGCCTGTGACTGTGCTTTGTGGAACTATCCAGCAGTTGCTGCTTCTGCCAGAGTAAAAGGGCAAAGACTGGACTTTGAGTGCCTTCCATCTTGTGAAGAAATCTCCAAGGGCTTGATTTAGAGCTTGCCTCCTGTTGTTTGAAGTCTCAGGGACAGCAAAGACTTCTTTCTGCCAGCACCTGGAGTTTCTGGAGAGACTCCTGCTCTGACAAGTGGTGACCTATCCAGTCCCTAGGCCCTTGAAAGGAAAGCTGGTGGAAATCCAAGGAAATCAACTTAGGATGACTTCGGACCGCCGCTGCTGCTGAATCCGGTGATGCCGCCTGCAACGACTCCGTGATCTTCGCTGGAACGCGATGACCTTCGCAGGTCCGATGCCACTGCAGCCCTGCTGAAGTCCGCGCCTCCGTGGAAGTCGCCGCACCACGTCGTGACCGACGCCTCTCAAAGTACGCAGATTCAACGTTTCGCACAGACGCCGCAATCCCCGACTTCACGCATCAACTTGTTTTCACTCTTCACCAAAGGTACTGTACTTGGGGGTCTACATGACTCCGTGTCCGGCCCCGCTGGTTGGGAACGATTCCGTCACGACACCGTGTTAACACCTCATCGAAGTTTTTTTTGTTTCTAAGCGCTATTTTTTAGTTTAATCTTTAAAAATTCATAGCTTGACTTGTGTATGTCGGATTTTTGTCATTTCGGTCTTGTTTTGTTTAGATAAATATTTCCTATTTTTCTAAACTGGTGTTGTGTCATTTTGTAGTGTTTTCATTAAGTTACTGTGTGTGTTGGTACAAATACTTTACACCTAGCACTCTGAAGTTAAGCCTACTGCTCTGCCAAGCTACCAAGGGGGTAAGCAGGGGTTAGCTGAGGGTGATTCTCTTTTACCCTGACTAGAGTGAGGGTCCTTGCTTGAACAAGGGGTAATCTGACTGTCAACCAAAGACCCAATTTCTAACACCTGACATTAATTGTTTAATATTTCATACCCTAGAAAAGCAGAGGGACAGCCATCTGACCATGGAAACACCATAAGCCACCTTCTGTGAAAATTCTTAACATCCATGGCGGGTCGTGACCAGACTGAGGTAATTTTTTTACTTAAGTGCAATTTCACATAAATCTTGATTATTGCAGCATGCTCATTTGTTCCCTTTTGTTTTTTTCTATCTCTTACATGATTTAAGTAATATTCTTTTACAGGAGCCTCATATGAATTGGACCTTTGCCGCTGGATCTGTGCTGTGGCAGCATGCACTGCAACAGACACTTTACACCTTATGACTTTTTAGAAACTATGGAAAAGGCTCTGAACAGACATTTTCACATAACGTTTGTATTTAATGGTATAAATACTTTGTGTACAATGTTCATGCAGAACACCTCTCAAGGGCAGTTTACATCATACACTTAGGGGCATTTCTTTAAAATATTTAATGCAGCGCATCGCAGTAAATCACCTTGCTGCACTGCATGAAAGGGAAAGGGCTGGAGTGTGTCATACTTAACATAGTACACTGCATTCCTCTCCTTTCCTTGTGCTGGCACACTTTTTGCTGCTTCGTGCCAACATAGGAATGCTTTATGCAGGATTGTTTTTGTAGAGGAAGGGATACATTCCTGCAAAAAGAAAAATCTGAGAGGCATTTTTCCCTTTCTGTGTGGAATTCAGCACACATAGAAAGAGGAAAATCTATTTCTCCTTATTACGCCTCCCCTAGCATTTTGATTTGTTCCCAGGTCAACCAGTAATTAGAAATCTGGGAATGCGCCCAAATCCATGAGTCGATGCGTGGGAATACCCACCCTCCACCCATGGAACACCTCCATGGGTCAGAGTAACAGAATTAAGCAATTTGCGCTGTGTTGCGCCACTCTAGAGTTATCAAGCTACACAGGACTGCACAAGGTGGCCTTGCATGACTTGATAAATCTAACTTAGTAGTTGCATCGCAATTGCACCCCTTTGTGTGGTCCAAGCGGGACACAACTACTTCATAAATATGACCCCAAATTGTTATGAGAATTATGCCAATTATGGGTGGAAATAATTACATAATCATGTCCGCCCCTAGCCTTAAAGTCTGATATTATTATACGTATACGTTATCCTACTTTTCCATAGATAAAAATGCATCTGTGCAGAGATATATTAACCTGCTTGTTCTGGTTGGCCTCTTCGTCAATTTGTGTTTGCAAGAGCTGATCGTCCTCGTGTTCTGCGGTCAGGCTGCTCCTTTTTGCAATTAGCACAGTAGGAAAAGAGGGCTAAGGATGCCACATGCCTAAGCTCCCCGTACAAAGCACTGTGAAAGATGCCAGAGGGAGTCCATCGTCTAATAGACCTCGGACAACAAATAACCCGGTGGAATGGAGAGGCCACGCAAGGCTATAGATTATAGGGATTTGTGCTTACACAAATGGTGTGCTTGTAAAAACATAACGAAAAACATAACAAAAAGGGTGCCAAGTTTTTGTTCCTCACTATGGGCCAGATGTAGCAAAATGTTGCGAGTCGCAAATGGCCCGATTCGCAAATTGCGCCGCGAGCCATTACGGACTCGCGAAAAATTGCGACCCGCAAATAGGAAGTCGCAATTTGCGAGTCACAAACCATATGAAATAGCCACTTGCAAATTGCAACTAGTCGCAAAAAGCCCATTTTGCACATCCAGTTTACCACTAACTTAGAGCAGGTGGTAACCATAACCAAAGTATAAAAGGAGACCCAGAAGGCACCTGGGTTACTCAAGATGGCGGAGATATATGTGATAGCAAGGATGAGGAGAGCCCACGCCGCACAGCAGATGAGGAGGAGGAGCCAGAGACAGGAGAAGATATACAGAACCAGACAGACACTTTTCCAACAAACTGAGGAGGAGATATATGATAAATACAGACTCAGCAGTGCAGCAATATTAGAATTAATAGATCTACTCAATCCCCAGCTTCAACGCCAGACTGTGCGCGGCAGCGCCATCCCCACACATGTGCAAGTGCTATGCTCACTGCACCTCTTGGCCTCGGGTAGCTATCAGGGGGTCATTGCTGTGGCAGGTGGGGTATCTCAAAGTGCACTCTCACGGTTCTTCAGAGCATTCCTAGATGCCATACTCACACACATGTGCAGATACATATACCTACCCAGGAATGAGGCAGAAATCAACAGCTCCAAGTTGGAATTCTACAGGATTGCCAACTTCCCACATGTAATAGGGTGTGTAGACGGGACACATATACAAATGTGCCCTCCTGAAAATCTGGAATATCTGTTCCGCAACCGGAAGGGTACCCACTCACTGAACATCCAGGTGGTTTGTGACGCCCATTATGTCATCACTGACATGGTAGCCAAATTTCCAGGGAGTACACATGACTCTTACATTTTCAGGCACAGTGGGATATACCAACGCCTAGAAGGTGGGGAGTTTGGAGACGGATATCTCCTAGGTATAGCTGAATACACATTGCAGACATACACACAGGTCAATGTGGAACCCATCCCTGCCCAGCTAACATTGTTAATTTTTGCCAAACAGGTGACAGTGCATATGCACTACGGCCATGGATACTTACCCCGTACTTAACACCCAGCAATGAGACAGAGAGGCGATACAACAGTGCACATAGGAGGACCCGAAATGTTATAGAGAGGACCTTTGGACTGTTGAAGGCAAGATTCAGATGCCTCCACAGAAGTGGAGGTGCCCTCCAGTATGCCCCAATAACAGCATTCAAGATCGTTGGCGCATGCGCTATACTGCACAACATTGCCACCAGACGTGGGCTACATCTCACCCCTGAAGACCCAGATTCAGAGGATGACGAGCAAGAGCTACCACATCGCCATCATGGGGATAGAAGCATTGCAAATCAAGGCAGACAGAGACGGGACCACATTGCAAACCAATACTTTGGAAGGTATGTGCTGCCTGTCACCACACACACGAATGTCACACACAAAGAGCCCAGGTGTGAAGTGGAACAAACAAGAACTTTAATGAAGTGAACCAAAAAACTATAGAAATGAACTATTGATCAGGGGCTGTAAAAGTCCACCTGCTATGAGGACACATTAACCCCATGTGTCTCAATTGTTTGTAAGTGCGTAGCTCACATCCTACGCCTGGGACGCCCAGCATGGCTGGTGCCTGGAGCATCTGCAGATCCCTGCCATGCACTGCCACTACGCAAGACCCTGGTGTCTGTGGCAGATGCACTACTGATAGTAGAGCCCTCCTCACTGTCTTGCGGCGTGTCTGCCGCGTCCCTAGCCACCCGTCGTGACTCCATCATGTCCACAGCGTGGCTTATCCGTCCCAGGCCGCGAGCCACATCGCTGGCAAAGTGGCCCATGTCGACCTGTAAACTGACTGTGCAGCGTGACAGCCCTGTAGTATTCACAGCCAGGCGGATGATGGAGACGGTGGATTAGTTGGCGGTCACGGTGCCTTGCACTCTCTCTCTCCGTAACAAGTCCAGTCACTAGTTGCCTGATGGAGAGCACAAGGTCACCTACATGACTGTTCAGGTTTTGAAGCTCTGTGTGGACCTGTGCCAGCCCTGTTGTCTGATTCCTCTCCATTCGCCGCATGGCCCCTGATATCAGTCTCATTTGCCTTGTCTGCAGGCGCTGACCTTCGATGAGTGCTGCCTCGGCGGCGGACATGGAGGAGTCCCCTACGTCTCCCTGGGACACTGCAGGGACATGGACACGTTGCCTGTGACGCGGTGGAGCATCTGTGTCCTGTTGGCTGGCACTGTGGCTGGGACCGGGTGCTGGGTCTATCTCCACTATGGCCACTGGTGCATCTGGAGGGGACTGTGGTCGGTGGTGCAGGTCCCTGTGGTGGCTGCTCCTGGGTCCTGTGCTGCCTGGTGTCTGACCTCTGCACCCTGGACGATGTGGCTGGTGGTGGATTCTTGTGGGAGACCTGTGGGACATAGAGAACAAACTGTCAGTATCTACCATCTGTTGTATGCTTCCTAATAAACTGTTGCCTATCAGCTGCCTACTGGACTACATTGCCCATAATGCACCATTATGGTGGTTGCTACTCTGAAATGGAGCTATTTTGGTTGTGCATGCTGCTGTGTACTAGGTGGGTGGGGGTATGGCAGATATGGGTGTACATGCATGTTTCATGGTACTCACTGGTTGATGGTCCTGGCAGCTGACGTGTCCAGCTCTCCCATTCCAGACACTGCCTCTGGCTCCAGGGTCTCTTGCACTCTTTCCTCCATGGGTGTGGGTGGTGGGACGGTAGATGGGCCTCCTCCAGTGCCCCTCATCTCATGGAGGCGCTCTGCCACCCTCTCCTTGGTCCTGGAGCACAGGTCATACCATCTTTTTTCAAGTTCATCTATGCTCCTGTGGCTCACCCCAATTGCATTTACCTTCTCCTGGATTTCCGTCCAGATCCTCCTTATATCCAACTCAGGCACACTGAGGGCTGCTCTTCCAAAAAGCTGATCATGGTGCTGGCAGCATTCATCCGTCAGCACCTCCAGTTCCTTTTCAGAAAATTCAATTTTCCTCTTTCTGCTTGATTCCTCCATTGTTGCTGCTGTTCCTCCTGTTGGCTGTTCAGCAGTTGGAAATGGTTGTGGTCCTCCCTCCTCCCAGGTGTATTTGTAAACTTCCTGGCTGTGATGTCATCATCAAGAGCCAGGAAGTGTTTTCCAGAGTATTCTGCTGCACCTGCATGCAATTTGCAGCACAGTCGCAATTTGCGACACCCACTCGCAATTTGCGTGTTCATTTTTAGCGAGGTCGCAAAAAGTGACCTCGCAAACAGCGGACTCGCAATCTGCGGTGCGACTTCATTTGCGAGTCGCAAAATGAAGTCGCTTCTTCTTGCTGGATACCTGTTTGCGAGTCGGAAATTGCGAGTCGCAAAGACTCTCAATTTCCGACTCGCAATTTTTTTCCTACCTACATCTGGCCCAATATCTCTGACTGTCTCCAGGATGTACACGTGTGCATCATGACAGCTGATTTTGGCGAATGACGAGCAATAATCCGGTAATAGTTACAACCACAAGAAATATTCTTCTCCAGAGTAACAGAATGAAAATCTGGTTCTTGTAACAAAATAAGATTGACATTTGAACAAGCAAGGGAAAGCTTAGCGGTAGGATCTGGAAAAATTATGTTGACTATTGACAGGTGCAGCAAGACATGGATCTAAGGGTTCCCCAAAAAAGACCACCGGAAACACGCAGCCTCATGTTGATGTATGGACTAGTGAAGAGAGGTAAGCAAGCATCAGAAATTTACATAGCCCTATTTAAGGCTTGATCATACACACACTAGGGCTACGAATAAATGGTGAAAATGAATTAGGTGAACCAATGCAAGAAACAGAATGAAAAAGGACATTGCTATTTAAGAAAGAAGTTACCAGTAATAATAGGTTCTGGTATAACCATTAAAATTTCTTACACAGCACAATACTTCCCTCTGAAGACATTAGTTAGACTTATACCCAAATCGCGCAGGTCAGTGCCATAGATGCTCCGTGCCAGACTCAGATTTCATTCATATGGTGTGGCAAGGCCGAGTAGCTCATCCTATGTAGTTATGTAAAGGCATTTTGTCCTGTTCCATTCACAAACCAGAGATGTGCAAAGTGCATCCCAGTTGGTTTGCTAACGGACCACAAAATTTGTGATGCAACCTATCTACCTAGAAGTCACATCTCAGCCTAATGAATATTAACTAGGCATCTGCATTTTGTGACCTCCTGTGAACAGCTGTTAAAGCAGAGAAGGTAACCATCATTAGTGAATTTGCTTTCCCAACTGTGAAACATTTTTAAAAGCAGCCCATGTCCGTTAAACAGATGGGCGTAGTTTTCTTTTTCAAACAAAATGTTTCCTATTTCGGAACACTGCAGTGTTGTAATGCAGTGAGTCTCAAGACTACTGCCTTTCAACATGATTCCCAAAAGGGGAATTAAAAAAATTTGAATATTGTTTGGGATGAGTGACTGCCCACTTCACATCTCTTGTCAGAGTGCACCTCAAAGTCATTCAGTTTACCTGAGCTTAACCCCCAGGTAGCTATCACGTAGAGCAGACAGGATTAATTTAAGGCACTGTGTAAAATATAATTGCAGTACCTAAACAGTAATGAAGTCAAAATACTAAACAATAAAAACTTCAAACTGAATTAGAAAAATACAGTAAAGTGTAATTTATTAAATGACACAAAAACGACCAAAATCCAATAAGGGAAGCCTGTGTTGCAGTCCACAAGTGACATTTACCTATGAGGCCCTGGGTTCTCTTTCTAAACCATACACTGGGAATGTACATGCAACTTAAATGTGCCAATTAGGAATGAGCCAATTTGGCCATGTTTAAAGAGGGAGCACCACACTGGTACTCTTCTCCACATTAGTAGGGGTAAAGAGTAGAGTTCCCAAGCCAGTAAACATATAGAGTCCATCAAAAGGTGAAAAATCAGGGGTGACCAGGAGAGGAGGATTCCTTACAGGGAAACTGTTGCATGATGAAACTGTCCAATGGGGAGAAATTATTTTTCACGATGCCCCACTATTTGAGATTTACAAAGAGTTGCAATACAACTTTTGCAAGTTGAATCTCATAAAAGTGGTTTTGTTCATTATGAAAATTTATTTTACAGTTGCAAAGCCTGAATCACATGATTTGCAAGTGGCAATTGTTTTTGTAAATGAGCCCCTTAATATCACACTACAATACTGATTAGCAATTGTTATTCAGGTTGTTTGTTTTGAGTTATATAAAGCTATATATAGTTGGAGTACCCTCCGACCATGACCTTTGGTCATACCTACTAATTTGATGGTGCAAGGTACAGTATTTTATCATGCATTGTGTGCAGACCACCCACCCACATTACACACACACACACACACTTGTTCAATGTACCCAGATAGCATTTTTGACAAGTGTAGTGGATAGTAGCCCAATCCCAGGCTCCAGTGGATTTGCTTTTGGACTCGCCCAATGGGAACAGTGCATAGGACTGAACCTTAGGCCGTGCCATTTTAAAACTTGTATGTGCATGCAGACAGGTGATGGGAGAGCAAGAATCACCCAGCGGTTGCAGGGCATACATTTAAGGGATCTTTAGGAGGGTGCTGCACTAAACACTAAAAAATTAGTTAGGCCCAAAATAAGTCTTCAGTTCTAATTTGTATTCCATCACAAATGAAAGATTCTGCTCAAATCAGAATCAGAATTACAACTGTTTCAGGAGAACCACACCTTTTTCCATGAGTATTAATCTGGGAAAATCAGACAAAATGTAAATGTACAAAAGGGTTGTCAATTACTGCAAAAATAGATGTTCAAACACAAATTCCTTCAGAAATTCCTGAAGTACAAAACTTTGAATACTGATGTAATTTCCTTCCTGGAAATACTGTACCCTGCAATGTAATACATTGTTTTGGTTTACTGATATGGTTTTTCCACGGGAAACATAAGTCCCTTAGTAGTTGTGTTACTCAATTTGTTTATTATTGTTTTTATTTGTTGTTCTCCATTATCATTTATTAAAAGTAGTTGTTATAAAAGGGTTGCTTCCATCACCATACTGGGGCTGTATTTACTAGTGGTGAACATAGCATTCTAACTATTAAGGGCAGAATATCTTCATATCACCAACTGATCTCATTCAATGCAGCATTTTCACGAGGTGCACAGAGCATGATTTTGTCAGATCTTTAATAGATCACTATAGTGACATAAACGGCTTGTTGAGGATGAGAAACTAGAAGACACAAAGTGGAGGCAAAGACAATTTACAGGAGACAGTGATGTAACTAATAGGTGGGCCTCAGTGATTTTCAGAAATAATCTGAGTTTGTATATACACAATTCTGATAATTACTTTCGAACATCTTACAGCTTAATTAAATATTAATCTTAACAAAATGTTGACTAATTTAATCTATCCCTCACTAAAGGAGGTTGAACATTTTGGGCCTGATTTAGAGCTTGGCAGACAGGGAACTCCAGGATTTTCTGTCTTGAATGGGGGAAGGAGCCATTGGAGAAAGTACATCACAATGTACGGCCTATTTAGGGTAAATGGTGTGCTGCCTGTTTTTTCCAGTTCCTCATCAGCATGAAAAACCTGGTGGTGAGGGACAGGAAAACATCGATCATGACCTTCATGCCCTCATAGAAAACTTCCAGGGTGTGGAGGCCATCAATTGTTTTTATTTTTCATAACAAACTCCTACGCTACAATTACTTCCACAAAAAAATATGAAAAGTTTGACAGTCAGCTATCATGACTGATTAAACTGTACAAATTTTTCCTACATTGACAGAAGCTGTACCATATTGACAGTGTCTACTATCAATGTAGAGAGGTGTCCATGTTGCTGCGGACAACTCTTAATTTAGTGGGTGTGATGACCATCAGGACAAAGTTGTAAATTGCCTTGATGGGTATTAACGGTTCTATGATTTCAGTTTCACAATTCTTTCATTCTTAGATCAAAATGCACAGAAAGAGAATCAATATATTCTCCTAACTTTACTGGATCTGCAGCAAAATGTGAAAGGACTACTGCAATATCTGTAGACTGTAACACCAAGGTCTGCTTAATTGAAAAATGTACAAGGAGCAATTGTTGTAAATCTTGTGCAAGATCCTACCACTGGTCTAGGGCATTTCTAAACCTTGATGTTGTACTCTGTGAAGGACTGGATGCTTAGTCTATTGAGCCCTCTTCTGCATTGCCTGAGGAAAGACAAACTCCTCTCAGTACCCAACGTGCCACCCTGCACAGATGTGAAAGCAGTCAAGTCCTGCAGTGGGTCCAAGTTGGGAGAAAAACACATAGGGAACAACATGTCCTCAGCAACTTTGTAGCTTTTGATGAAAGAATAAGATAGACCATCAAATGCTGAGCCTGAAGTGATCAGCAAGACCCCAAACTCCTCCAGAAACCAGGGAGGACTAAAGAGCCAGGCATGTACCCAGACCTGAAAATCAGTAGATTTCTGATCTACCTCTGTGGTGGCCAATACTCAGGGAGATATCTAGCAGTAAAATGGAAAGCACTCCATGAAATATGAAGGAATTAATACATTGTGACTTATTTTCCTATTGTAATTTCCTCTCTAAAAAACAGCATAAATAATACCAAATCTCACAATAGAGACTGAAGAAACCTTATGTGGCTTAAATTAAGAGAAAACCCAATGATGTCAGCTTGAGTACAATTATGTTCCAATTAATTTTATGCTTGGGAGTTTAAATATAACACTGAACCTGTTTTATAAATATGAGGTTTGACACTATGTAAGTCAATTGTGATTGTGCCTTATTAAGTTAAATGTACCTGCATAACGCTTAGCTCTAAAATGTAGATTGAACTTGTGACTTCATTTAACCCCTTCCCCGCCACGGACGTAATGGTTACGTCCATGGCAGCGCCCGTGTGGCGCCATGGACGTAACCATTACGTCCTGAATGCTGCCCTCGGGAGAAGCGCTAGCGCTCCTCCCGAGGGCCGCCCCCCCACCCCCCTAGGTCAGGGCTGACAGGGGAATCCCTTCCCCTTCAACCCCCGACCCCCCCCACCCCCCCTGTGACGTCAGCGCGCGATCGCGCGCTGACAATCACACAACCTCCCCCATCGCGCTGGAAGCAGAGCTTCCAGCGCGATCGAAAGAGAAATGCTCAGCATTTCTCTTTCGATCACGTGGGGGAGGCCCGGAGGGGCTTCAAAGGGAAGGAAATGTATTCCCTTCCCTTTGAGTCTCTCCGAGGGTTTCAAAAGCCGGATTGCTTGCAATCCGGCTTTTGAAACCCCACTAGACACCAGGGATTTTTTTTTCTTTCTATGAAATTGACAGAAGGGAGCGACCCCTTGGGCAAGGGTCGCTCCCAGGGGGTAATTTGTTTTTAAGGCCTTTTCTGCCCCCCCTGGGGGCAGATCGGCCTCTTATCAGTGGGGGCAGAAACCTCTAGACACCAGGGATACTTTTTTTTGGTTTGTTTTTTTATTTGTTTTCTTTTGTTTTTTAGGTGTGGGATGCGACCCCTTAGGCAAGGGTCGCTCCCATAGGGGGAAATTATATTTAGGCCATTTCTGCCCCCTTTGGGGGCAGATTGGCTTATTTTTATGAGGCCAATCTGCCCCCAAGGGGGGCAGAAACCACTAGACACCAGGGAGTTTTTTTTGTTTGTTTGTTTTTCACGTAAGGGGAGCGACCCCTTAGGCAAGGGTCGTTCCCTTGGGGGGCAAATTTATTTTAGGCCATTTCTGCCCCCCATGGGGGCAGATCAGCCTATTTTTATTAGGCCGATCTGCCCCCACGGGGGGCAGAAACCACTAGGCACCAGGGATTTTTGTTGTTGTTGTGTTTTACAGATGGGGAGCGTCCCCTTAGGCAAGGGTCGCTCCCCTGGAAGGTCAAATTGTATTTAGGCCATTTCTGCCCGCTTTGGGGGCAGATCGGCCGATTTTAGGTCAATCTGCCCCCAAGGGGGGCAGAAACCACTAGGCACCAGGGATCTTTTTTTTGCGCCGTCACGCAAGGGGAGCGACCTTGTAGGCAAGGGTCGCTCCCCGGGGGGGGTGAGGGGGGCAAATTTATTTTAGGGCATTTCTGCCCCCCCTGGGGGCAGATCGGCCTATTGGTATTAGGCCGATCTGCCCACAGGGGGGGCAGAAACCTCTAGGCGCCTGGGCAAATAGTTTTTTTGTGTTTTTTTTTTGTTTGTTTGTTTTTTTAGAGATGGGGAGCGACGCATTAGGCAAGGGTCGCTCCCCTGGGGGGCAAATTGTATTTAGACCATTTCTGGCCCCCTTGGGGGCAGATTGGCCGATTGTAGGTCAATCTGCCCCCAAGGGGGGCAGAAACCACTAGGCACCAGGGATCTTTTTTTTGCGCCGTCACCCAAGGGGAGCGACCTTGTAGGCAAGGGTCGCTCCCGGGGGGGGGTGAGGGGGGCAAATTTATTTTAGGCAATTTCTGCCCCCCCTGGGGGCAGATCGGCCTATTGGTATTAGGCCGATCTGCCCACAGGGGGGGCAGAAACCTCTAGGCGCCTGGGCAAATAGTTTTTTTGTGTTTTTTTTTTTGTTTGTTTGTTTTTTTAGAGATGGGGAGCGACGCATTAGGCAAGGGCCGCTCCCCTGGGGGGCAAATTGTATTTAGACCATTTCTGCCCCCTTTGGGGGCAGATTGGCCGATTGTAGGTCAATCTGCCCCCAAGGGGGGCAGAAACCACTAGGCACCAGGGATCTTTTTTTTGCGCAGTCACGCAAGGGGAGCGACCTTGCAGGCAAGGGTCGCTCCCCGGGGGGGGTGGGGGGGCAAATTTATTTTAGGCCATTTCAGCCCCCCTGGGGGCAGATCGGCCTATTGGTATTAGGCCGATCTGCCCCCGTGGGGGGCAGAAACCTTTAGGCGCCAGGGCAAATTTTTTTTTGTGTGGGTTTTTTTTTTGTTGTTTTTTTAGAGATGGGGAGCGACGCATTAGGCAAGGGTCGCTCCCCTGGGGGGCAAATTGTATTTAGACCATTTCTGCCCCCCTTGGAGGCAGATTGGCCGATTGTAGGTCAATCTGCCACCAAGGGGGGCAGAAACCACTAGGCACCAGGGATCTTTTTTTTGCGCCGTCACGCAAAGGGAGTGACCTTGCAGGCAAGGGTCGCTCCCCGGGGGGGTTGGGGGGGCAAATTTATTTTAGGCCATTTCTGCCCCCCCTGGGGGCAGATCGGCCTATTGGTATTAGACCGATCTGCCCCCGGGGGGGCAGAAACCTCTAGGCACCAGGGCAAATTGTTTTTTTTGTGGGTTTTTTTTGTTTGTTTGTTTGTTTTTGTAGAGATGGGGAGCGACCCATTAGGCAAGGGTCGCTCCCCTGGGGGGCAAATTGTATTTAGACCATTTCTGCCCCCCTTGGGCCCGGCTGAGCTAGAGGCCAAAATCCACAGGTAGGCACTGTTTTCTATGAAAAAATGTGATGTGTCCACGTTGTGTTTTGGGCCATTTCCTGTCGCGGGCGCTAGGCCTACCCACACCAGTGAGGTATCATTTTTATCGGGAGACTTGGGGGAACGCTGGGTGGAAGGAAATTTGTGGCTCCTCTTAGATTCCAGAACTTTCTGTCACCGAAATGTGAGGAACATGTGTTTTTTTAGCCAAATTTTGAGGTTTGCAAAGGATTCTGGGTAACAGAACCTGGTCCGAGCCCCGCAAGTCACCCCTCCTTGGATTCCCCTAGGTCTCTAGTTTTCAGAAATGCACAGGTTTGGTAGGTTTCCCTAGGTGCCGGCTGAGCTAGAGGCCAAACTCTACAGGTAGGCACTTCGCAAAAAACACCTCTGTTTTTTTCCAAAATTTAGGATGTGTCCACGTTGCGCTTTGGGGTGTTTCCTGTCGCCGGCACTAGGCCTACCCACACAAGTGAGGTATCATTTTTATCGGGAGACTTGGGGGAACGCTGGGTGGAAGGAAATTTGTAGCTCCTCTCAGATTCCAGAACTTTCTGACACAGAAATGTGAAGAACATGTGTTTTTTTAGCCAGATTTTGAGGTTTGCAAAGGATTCTGGGTAACAGAACCTGGTCCGAGCCCCGCAAGTCACCCCTCCTTGGATTTCCCTGGGTCTCTAGTTTTCAGAAATGCACAGGTTTGGTAGGTTTCCCTAGGTGCCGGCTGAGCTAGAGGCCAAAATCTACAGGTAGGCACTTCGCAAAAAACACCTCTGTTTTTTTCCAAAATTTAGGATGTGTCCACGTTGCGCTTTGGGGTGTTTCCTGTCGCCGGCGCTAGGCCTACCCACGCAAGTGAGGTATCATTTTTATCGGGAGACTTGGGGGAACGCTGGGTGGAAGGAAATTTGTAGCTCCTCTCAGATTCCAGAACTTTCTGCCACAGAAATGTGAGGAACATGTGTTTTTTGGACCAAATTTTGAGGTTTGCAAAGGATTCTGGGTAACAGAACCTGGTCCGAGCCCCGCAAGTCACCCCTCCTTGGATTCCCCTAGGTCTCTAGTTTTCAGAAATACACAGGTTTGGTAGGTTTCCCTAGGTGCCGGCTGAGCTAGAGGCCAAAATCTACAGGTAGGCACTTCGCAAAAAACACCTCTGTTTTTTCCCAAAATTTAGGATGTGTCCACGTTGCGCTTTGGGGTGTTTCCTGTCGCCGGCGCTAGGCCTACCCACGCAAGTGAGGTATCATTTTTATCGGGAGACTTGGGGGAACGCTGGGTGGAAGGAAATTTGTAGCTCCTCTCAGATTCCAGAACTTTCTGCCACAGAAATGTGAGGAACATGTTTTTTTTTAGCCAAATTTTGAGGTTTGCAAAGGATTCTGGGTAACAGAACCTGGTCCGAGCCCCGCAAGTCACCCCTCCTTGGATTCCCCTAGGTCTCTAGTTTTCAGAAATGCACAGGTTTGGTAGGTTTCCCTAGGTGCTGGCTGAGCTAGAGGCCAAAATCTACAGGTAGGCACTTCGCAAAAAACACCTCTGTTTTTTTCCAAAATTTAGGATGTGTCCACGTTGCGCTTTGGGGTGTTTCCTGTCGCCGGCACTAGGCCTACCCACACAAGTGAGGTATCATTTTTATCGGGAGACTTGGGGCAACGCTGGGTGGAAGGAAATTTGTGGCTCCTCTCAGATTCCAGAACTTTCAGACACAGAAATGTGAGGAACATGTGTTTTTTTAGCCAAATTTTGAGGTTTGCAAAGGATTCTGGGTAACAGAACCTGGTCCGAGCCCCGCAAGTCACCCCTCCTTGGATTCCCCTAGGTCTCTAGTTTTCAGAAATGCACAGGTTTGGTAGGTTTCCCTAGGTGCCGGCTGAGCTAGAGGCCAAAATCTACAGGTAGGCACTTCGCAAAAATCACCTCTGTTGTCTTCCAAAAATTTGGATGTGTCCACGTTGCGCTTTGGGGCGTTTCCTGTTGCGGGTGCTAGGCCTACCCACACAAGTGAGGTATCATTTTTATCGGGAGACTTGGGGGAACGCTGGGTGAAAGAAAATTTGTGGCTCCTCTCAGATTCCAGATCTTTCTGCCACAGAAATGTGAGGAACATGTGTTTTTTTTAGCCAAATTTTGAGGTTTGCAAAGGATTCTGGGTAACAGAACCTGGTCCGAGCCCCGCAAGTCACCCCTCCTTGGATTCCCCTAGGTCTCTAGTTTTCAGAAATGCACAGGTTTGGTAGGTTTCCCTAGGTGCCGGCTGAGCTAGAGGCCAAAATCTACAGGTAGGCACTTCGCAAAAAACACCTCTGTTGTCTTCCAAAAATTTGGATGTGTCCATGTTGCGCTTTGGGGTGTTTCCTGTCGCGGGCGCTAGGCCTACCCACACAAGTGAGGTATCATTTTTATCGGGAGACTTGGGGGAACATAGATTAGCAAAACAAGTGTTATTGCCCCTTGTCTTTCTCTACATTTTTTCCTTCCAAATACAGGAGAGTGTGTAAAAAAGACATCTATTTGAGAAAAGCCCTGTAATTCACATGCTAGTATGGTCACCCCGGAATTCAGAGATGTGCAAATAACCACTGCTCCTCAACACCTTATCTTGTGCCCTTTTTGGAAATACAAAGGTTTTCTTGATAGCAATTTTTTACTCTTTATATTTCAGCAAATGAATTGCTGTATACCCGTTATAGAATGAAAACGCACGTCAGGGTGCAGCTCATTTATTGGCTCTGGGTTCCTCGGGTTCTTGATGAACCTACAAGCCCTATATATCCCCGCAACCAGAGGAGTCCAGCAGACGTAACAGTATATTGCTTTTGATAATCTGACATTGCAGGGAAAAGTTACAGAGTAAAACGTAGAGAAACATTTATGTTTTTTTCACCTAAATTTCAATATTTTTCTTTTTCAGTTGTTATTTTCTGTAGGAAACCCTTGTAGGATCTACACAAATGACCCCTTGCTGAATTCAGAATTTTGTCTAGGTTTCAGAAATGTTTAGGTTTCTGGGATCCAGCATTGGTTTCATGCCCATTTCTGTCACTGACTGGAAGGAGGCTGAAAGCACAAAAAATTGCAAAAATGGGGTATGTCCCAGAAAAATGCCAAAATTGTGTTGAAAAATTGGGTTTTCTGATTCAAGTCTGCCTGTTCCTGAAAGCTGGGAAGCTGCTGAGTTTAGCACCGCAAACCCTTTGTTGATGCCATTTTCAGGGGAAAAACCACAAGCCTTCTTCTGCAGCCACTTTTTCCAATTTTTTTAAAAAAAACAAAATTTTCCCTGTATTTTGGCCAATTTCTTGGCCTCTTTCAGGGGAACCCACAAAGTCTGGGTACCTCCAGAATCCCTAGGATGTTGGAAAAAAAGGACGCAAATTTGGCTTGGTTAGCTTATGTGGACAAAAAGTAATGCGGGCCTAAGCGCGAACTGCCCCAAATAGGCAAAAAAAGGCCTGGCACAGGAGGGGGAAAAGGCCCGGCAGCGAAGTGGTTAAAAGATTCCTTTCTTTACAATATACAGTTTCAAAAGCCTATTAATGTCTAACATTGTCTTTAAAAATAATGGAAATGTTTTTTAAACCATATAAAAAAATGAAAATAAAATTAATTAGACACATTTTGTTTCACATGTTGCAAACATACCTTTGCTAAGTTGCAATTTTTCAGCATTTTAGAAAATAACTTGAAAGAAAACGTAGAAAGAAATTTGAATCTCCTGGTGATGGCTTAAATCTTACAGTATAGTTGCAATCTGTTTCCTTGACGCTAGTTCTCTTCCTAGGGAAAGTGTTT
The DNA here is from genome assembly GCF_031143425.1 of Pleurodeles waltl. Taxonomy (NCBI): domain Eukaryota; kingdom Metazoa; phylum Chordata; class Amphibia; order Caudata; family Salamandridae; genus Pleurodeles; species Pleurodeles waltl. The sequence goes on from NC_090440.1 coordinate 1,848,891,342, forward strand.
TCCCTTCAGTGATTTAATGCTTTCCCAGAACTAAAGTCAATTCTGCCACACACTGCCCTCCTGTTTTTATGCCTGTAAAACGAATGACATTTACTGCAGTGACCTTCTTTAAAGTGTAAGATTTTCTGAGACAGCTCAGAGCCCCTAACACTGGGAGGGGAAAGCCAGGGTACATACAAGGAGTGTACTTTTTTTTATTCCTGAAGGGCTGCCAGACATTGACTTGGGAGGAGTTAAGTGAGGGATAAGAAGAGGCGTAGGCAAAACTCAGTTTCCCCGTCTAGGGTAACAATTAATTGTGCACTTATTACTGTAAGTTATCCCTTGAAATCAGGCACTGGTTCATAGTGCTGCAAGGATGAAGAGGAGAATTACAAGAATGTGGACAGGATTTACTTTGATCGCTGTTGGGCAGAATGCTACTTGGACTGAAAAAGTATCAGAAGACTGCCAACTTGGAATACTTCATGCTGTCATGGAGAAGGTTTGAAGACTTTACTCTTCTACTTTGTATCTGTCACTTTGAAAATTGATATTAGACTAGGATGAAGCTTCTTTTCTGGGATAAATGTAAAAGAATCAATGATCAACTTAAAGGAAAAAAATAATAATACAAAGTGTAACTGGACCTTGCCTATGATTGAAAGTAGGAAAAAAAAATGTTTTTCCTTAATTGGGGACAGATGTAGCAAAGTCCGTGGGGACCCCTTCCCATTTGCGAATGGGTTACCACCAGTGTGACACTGGTGGTAAATGTGAATTGCTTTGCGACCGCATTCGCGGTCACAAAGCAATTTAGCACAGTGATGCGAGTCGCAAATAGGAAGGGAACACCCCTTCCTATTTGTGAGTCGCAGTCACAATTTGCGAGTCGGTACCGACTCGCAAATTGTGAATGTGCAACGCAAAAGGCTTTTTGCATGGCGCAAACTGCAATTTTCGCACTTTGCACCATGCAAAAAGCTTTCTACATCTGGCCCCTAAACTTAATGATTGGTGTGCAAGATGTATTTCATGCATGTTAGGTAACTTCTAAAGCACCAAGGGCCAGATGTATCAAAGGGTTTTACCCATTCTGTGTCTATGGGAAAATGCGTTGTTACATATGGCCCCAAGTTACTGTCTTCACACAATTAGTAAGTTCATGTATTTGCTCTTTTTAAAACTGGGATATTTACTACTGAAACTTAGGTAAACTGTATATGTGAACTAATGAATGTAAGGCGTTTGTGAAAGTATGCTGATCCTTCATTGTTCAGGACCTTGTAGGCATGGGTCAGCATATTGAACTGTCATCTGTTCTGAATTGGGAGCCAGTGTAGTTTCCTGAGATGGAGTGTGATGTGGATCCTTCTGGGGAGGTCGAGTATAAGCCTTGCCACTGAGTTGTGAATTGTCTGCAATCTTTTCAGGAGATGAGCAGTGATTCCTATGTAGAGCATGTTTCCATAGTCCAGTCTGCTGGTGATGAGTACTGTGTGACAGTCCTTCTGATGTTTGGCTGGAGATACCTGATGATCTTGCAGGAGCATACGAAAGGTGTGGAAGCAGGTGGATGTGACTGTGTCAACTTGTTTCTTCATGGATAGCTTGCTATCCAGGATGATACTGAGGTTGTGGGTGTGATCTTTTGGGGAAGGGGGGATGCTGAGCTCCAAAGACCACTATGTGTTGGTTCATGGTAAGGTGTTGTTACCAAAGATGAGGACTTCTGTTTTTTTGGTGTTGAGTTTGAGACAGTTATCTTTGATCCAGTCCGCTACGTTCATCATCCAGAAGTGGAAGTTAACTCTTGTGGTGGAGGGATCTTCGGACAGTGAGATAATGAGCTGTGTTCCTCAGTATGAGAGATGATGTAGAGTCCATGTGATCTGAACATGACAGACAGGGGGGTCTTTAAAGGTGTTGAAAAGGGTCAGGCAGGGGAAAGATTCTTAGGGTACTCCACAGATGATCTTCAAGGACTCTGAGGTGAATGGTGGGAGACGGATTCTTTGGGTTCTGCCGGTGAGGTACCAGGCAGTCCATTTGTTGGTGTTACCCTGAATCCTAATGTGCTAGAGTGTTGATCAGGATGTGGTGGGAGATGTTGTCAAATGCAACAGACAGGTCCAGGAGGATGAGGGCTGCGGTTTCCCCGTGGTTGAGGAGGACTCTGATGTCATCAGTGGCTACGATCAGGGCTGTGTCTGTGCTGTGGTTAGCTTGAAATCCAAGTTCTGAGGGGTCTAGGAGGTTGTGGTCTTGTAGTTTTTGAGTAAGTTGCTGGCTGACTTTTTTCTTGAGGACTTTTACTGGATACAGGAGCAGAGAGATAGGCTGGTAATTCTTCAATTTGGCTGGGATAGTGGATTTGTTTCAGAAGGCGCTTCACTTCAGCGTGTTTCCAGTTCTCAGGGAAAGAGGCCATGGTGATGGAGGTGTTCAGGACCTTCCTGAGCTTGTTGCTGATTATCTTGCTTTCGAGCTTAAAGACGTGGTGGGGCAAAGGTCCGTGGGTGCTCCTGAGTTCACCGAGTTCATGATGGAAATAGTGTTTTGCGTAATGAGTGATTCCCAGTAGGTGGGAAAGCGTTCGGGGTTTGTGCTAGTGGGTTCGAGGTGGCTGATGCTGTCTGCCGTAGAGGGTTGGCATTCAATGTTTTCATAGATGGCCAACACCTTGTTGTGGAAAAAAGTCTATAATGTTGTGTCACTGTTCCTGGAAGGTGATGATGTCATTCTCAGTGGTGGTGAGATTGGTGAACCCCCTCATGTTGGTGAAGAGTTCTTTGCAGTGGTTTGCACTGACTTTGATGCAGTCTGCTAGTGTGTTCTTCTTGGTTTATTTTTAGGAGGTGGTGCTACTGGTTGCGAGCGGTCCTGAAGGCGGTGTGGGCTTCTGTTTTCCTGCTAGTTTTTTCACTTCCTTTCAAGTTGTCAGCAGTTGCATTTGGTGGAGTGCAGTTCCTCTGTGATCCAGCTTGCTCGTTTACTTTGTTCTTTGACCATGGCTGCCTTGGCAGAGGTGTTGGCATTAGCGCATTCTGTAATCCAGTGGGAGAAGTTCTTTGGTGTTTGTTCCGGGTTGTGTGCAGAGTCTGGGAAGTGGAAACAAAGAGTGTTGTTCCACTGGTCTTCTAATTCCTTTTTCACGTATCTTCATTTGGATCTGGGAGACACAGTGCTGGGGTAGGTGGGTCCTGAGATGTGGGATGTATTAACCCCTTAGCTGCTGGGCCTTTCCCCCCCCAGTGCTGAGCGCTTTTTTGGCTATTTGGGGTAGTTCGCGCTTAGGGCTTCATAACTTTTTGTCCACATAAGCTAAGCACGCCAAATTTGCGTCCTTTTTTTCCAACATCCTAGGGATTCTAATGGTACCCAGAGTTGGTGGTTTCCCCTGGAGGAGACCAAGAAAATAGCCAAAATACAGTGAAAATTTAGTTTTTTCCAAAAAAATGGGGAAAAAGGGCTGCCGAAGAAGACTTGTGTTTTTTTTCCTGAAAATGCCATCAACAAAGGGTTTCTGGTGCTGAAATCACTATCTTCCCACCTTTCAGGGACGGGCAGACTTGAATCAGAAAACCACATTTTTCAACACAAATTTGGCATTTTACTGGGACATACCCCATTTCTTCTATATTTGGTGCTTTCAGCCTCCTTCCAGTTAGTGACAGGAATGGGTGTGAAACCAATGCTGGATCCCGGAATGCTAAACATTTCTGAAAACTAGACAAAATTCTGAATTCAGCAAGGGGTCATTTGTGTAGATCCTACAAAGTTTTCCTACAGAAAATAACAGCTGAAATAAAAAAATATTGAAATTGAGCTGAAAACAACAGCCATTTTTCTTTATGTTTCACTCTGTAACTTTTTCCTGCGATGTCACATTTCTGAAAGCAATATACCGTTTTGTCTGCTGGACTCTTCTGGTTGCGGGGATATAAAGGGCTTGTAGGTTCATCAAGAACCCTAGGTAGCCAGAGCCAATAAATGAGCTGCACCCTGCAGTTGGTTTTCATTCTATACTGGGTATACAGCAATTCATTTGCTGAAATATGAAGAGTGAAAAAGAGGTATCAAGAAAACCTTTGCATTTCCAAAATGGGATCAAGATAAGGTTTTGAGGAGCAGTGGTTATTTGCACATCGCTGAATTCCGAGGTGCCCATACTAGCATGTGAATTGCAGGGCATTTCTCAAATAGACGTCTTTTTTACACACACTCTTATATTTGGAAGGAAAAAATGTAGAGAAAGATAAGGGGCAATAACACTTGTTTTGCTATTCTGTGTTCCCCCAAGTCTCCCGATAAAAATGATACCTCACTTGTGTGGGTAGGCCTAGTGCCCGCGACAGGAAATGCCCCAAAACACAACATGGACACATCCTATTTTTTTTATAGAAAACACAGCTGTTTTTTGCAAAGTGCCTACCTGTAGATTGTGGCCTCTAGCTCAGCCGGCACCTAGGGAAACCTACCAAACCTGTACATTTCTGAAAACTAGAGACCTAGGGGAATCCAAGGAGGGGTGACTTGCGGGGCTCGGACCAGGTTCTGTTACCCAGAATCCTTTGCAAACCTCAAAAAGTGGCAAAAAAAACAAGTTTTCCTCACATTTCGGTGACAGAAAGTTCTGGAATCTGAGAGGAGCCACAAATTACCTTCCACCCGGCGTTCCCCCAAGTCTCCCGATAAAAATGATACCTCACTTGTGTGGGTAGGCCTAGCGCCCGCGACAGGAAACGCCCCAAAGCGCAACGTGGACACATCAAAATTTTTGGAAGAAAACAGAGGTGCTTTTTTGAGAAGTGCCTACCTGTAGATTTTGGCCTCTAGCTCAGCCGGCACCTAGGGAAACCTACCAAACCTGTGCATTTCTGAAAACTAGAGACCTAGGGCAATCCAAGGAGGGGTGACTCGCGGGGCTCGGACCAGGTTCTGTTACCCAGAATCCTTTGCAAACCTCAAAAAGTGGCTAAAAAAACATGTTTTCCTCACATTTCGGTGACAGAAAGTTCTGGAATCTGAGAGGAGCCACAAATTTCCTTCCACCCGGCGTTCCCCCAAGTCTCCCGATAAAAATGATACCTCACTTGTGTGGGTAGGCCTAGCGCCCGCGACAGGAAACGCCCCAAAGCGCAACGTAGACACATCAACATTTTTGGAAGAAAACAGAGGTGTTTTTTGAGAAGTGCCTACCTGTAGATTTTGGCCTCTAGCTCAGCCGGCACCTAGGGAAACCTACCAAACCTGTGCATTTCTGAAAACTAGAGACCTAGGGCAATCCAAGGAGGGGTGACTCGCGGGGCTCGGACCAGGTTCTGTTACCCAGAATCCTTTGCAAACCTCAAAAAGTGGCTAAAAAAACAAGTTTTCCTCACATTTCGGTGACAGAAAGTTCTGGAATCTGAGAGGAGCCACAAATTTCCTTCCACCCGGCGTTCCCCCAAGTCTCCCGATAAAAATTATACCTCACTTGTGTGGGTAGGCCTAGCGCCCGCGACAGGAAACGCCCCAAAGCGCAACGTGGACACATCCAAATTTTTGGAAGAAAACAGAGGTGTTTTTTGAGAAGTGCCTACCTGTAGATTTTGGCCTCTAGCTCAGCCGGCACATAGGGAAACCTACCAAACCTGTGCATTTCTGAAAACTAGAGACCTAGGGGAATCGAAGGAGGGGTGACTTGCGGGGCTCGGACCAGGTTCTGTTACCCAGAATCCTTTGCAAACCTCAAAAAGTGGCCAAAAAAACAAGTTTTCCTCACATTTCGGTGACAGAAAGTTCTGGAATCTGAGAGGAGCCACAAATTTCCTTCCACCCGGCGTTCCCCTAAGTCTCCCGATAAAAATGATACCTCACTTGTGTGGGTAGGCCTAGCGCCCGCGACAGGAAATGCCCCAAAACAGAACGTGGACACATCACATTTTTTCATAGAAAACAGTGCCTACCTGTGGATTTTGGCCTCTAGCTCAGCCGGCACCTGGGGAAACCTAGCAAACCAGCACATTTTTGAAAACTAGAAACCCAGGGGAATCCAAGATGAGGTGACTTGTGGGGCTCGGACCAGGTTCTGTTACCCAGAATCCTTTGCAAACCTCAAAATGTGGCTAAAATACCACGTTTTCCACACATTTCGGTGACAGAAAGTTCTGGAATCTGAGGGGAGCCACAAATTTCCTTCCACCCAGCGTTCCCCCAAGTCTCCCGATAAATATGATACCTCACTTGTGTGGTTAGGCCTGGTGCCTGCGACAGGAATAGATCACACAACGGTCAATGTTGGTCCTTACGTGAGGCAGCTGTTGACCCTGGGGTGATCCATTCCTGACACAGGCACTAGGTGTAGGCACTCAAGTGGGGTAGTGTTTTTATCAGGACAGGTGAGGAGTCACTGGGTGGTAGGAATGTTGTGGATCCCAGCATATTCCTGTAGTTTGTGTGACAGAAATGCGAGAAAAATAGAGTTTTTTTTCAACATTTCAGCTTTGCAGGGTATTCTGGGTAAGAAAACTTTGGGGAATCCACACAAGTCACACCTCTGTGGACTCCCCCGAATGTCTAGTTTCCAGAAATGTTTGGGTTTAGTGTGTTTCTCTATATGGCCGCCGAATCCAGGACCAAAAACACAGGTGCCTGCCTTACAAAACCAGTTTGTTTTGCCATAGACAATTTTGATGTCTCCACAATATGATTTGGGTGGTGGAATTTGGGGCTGAACTAAATTGGTGAGCTCCCAAGAGAGCACTCTCTCTCTGCTTGCCGCCGCATTCACCTGCTCTCTGGGTTGGCCTAACCCACTATTACCCAGTTGCACGAACAGCTTGCGAAGGGACAGCAGGACTGTCCTCATCACCTCCCTCATAATGTACTGGAAGAGGAGTTTTCGAATGGGACTCCTCTGACTAAAAAATCACTCCCAGAGTCTGCGCCATTGTCCTATCCCTCAGATGCTGTCTCAGTATCTGATGTCTCAGTCTCTGATCCTATGTCAGAGCGGTCCTCTATAACCCGAGTGCAGGCAGCAGTCATCCATCAAGATGCCATCTCTGCTATTGGCTAAACTGTTGCTCTAAAACACTAGCCTACGTAGACAGTCACAAAATCGATGGTGTGTGTGAGATACGTGCAACAGTAGAGGCCACCTTACCTGCGCTTCTTCCCTCAATCAGCACATACTTTCAAGACACTCAAAAAACACCTTGTCACATACCATTCGTCACAGTCTTTAGCACCTCCTGCGCCCAGTCCAACAATCATTATTGGTGCTCCCACTCCCTCCTCCTCGGATTCCCTCATTACCACCCAGCAAAAGTGCCCTTCATCTCTCCATAGACTTTACTAATGTACTCAGCTATTTACATAAAATACAGATGTGCTCTTTGCAGTAGGCATATAAACCATCTGCGCTTCTTTATGGCACTAAAACTGCCACTAGACAAGTCGGACCCTTTTCCCCCCAGGGAAACCACACACATATTGACAAAAGTGATGTATATATGACAGCCAACCACCTGAAACTCAACTCAAGCAAAACCGAAATAATCCTCTTTGGCCCTCACCAAAAAAACCTGGGACCCCCCATGGTGGCCCACCACGCTAGGCCCTGCACCCACCCCCGCCAACTACGCACGCAACCTCAGCATCATCCTAGACTCTTCCCTCTCTATGACCCAACAAATCAACGCTCTTACCTGCTCATGCTTCAACAAACTCCGTATACTGAAAAACATTCAAATGGATCCCCACAGAGACCAGAAAAACTGTCACTCACGCACTCATCAGCAGCAGGCTTGATTACAGAAACGCCCTCTACGCCGGCACCACTCTAAAACTCAAGTGCAAACTACACGCATCCAGAACTCAGCAGCACGACTCATCCTCGACCTCCACCGACACGAACACATCTTCCACACCTCAAATCCCTCCACTGGCTCCCCATTGACAAAAGGATCACCTTCAAGATCCTCATCCTCACACACAAATCACTCCACAACACAGGCCCTGCCTACCTCAACGAGAGTCACCTTCCACACCCCCACACGAAACGTCCGTTCAGCTGACCTCTCTCTCGCCTCTGACCCCCGCATCAAACACACCACCACCGGGGGCAGATCCTTCTCCTACATTGCACCCAAAACATGGAACGCACTCACAACCCACATTCGCAAGACCCAAAACCTACTTCTTTTCAGGAAGGGCCTCAAAACGTGGCTTTTTGAACAGTGAACCTCCTAGCCCCTTTCCCTCCCCCCCGTCCCCCCTCAGCGCCTTGAGACCCTCACAGGTGAGTAGCGCGCTTTATAAATCTCTTTGATACAGATCTACATATATATATATATATATATATATATATATATATATATAAATATATATCTACATAGATCTATCTATAGATATATCCATGTACCTAGATATATCTATCTACATAGATATATATATATATAGATATATAAATATTTTTTTTTTTACTTGTTGTATGGTTTCCTTGGGGGCCAAAATGGAAACATACAGGGTAATTGATGGACTATGTGAAGGACCACAATTGCTAGCTGTCAGGAAGCACGTGCTCTGCAAACTTACAGAATACTTTTGCTTAATGTAATTTGGTGCCGCCTTTGTGTCAGACAGGAACACAAAATAGGAGCCAATCATGTCTATATAGGTCACATTTGCCAGTGAAGTATAGATTTACTAAAATATTGGCACCCTTTGTTGACGCAATAGCTAGACTGACTTTAGAAACACTACATGATGCAGAAAATGAGTGCTGGCTTCACGTCAATTGTTGATAGCAAAGTGGGCCATACATATGTCTCATGTGAGTCTGGTGAGTGTGTAAGGAAAACGTTTTTGGAAGTTCTATGAATGTTAGGGATTATTGTGGTCCTTCATCATTTTGGATACATGTCAGATCTGGATTTGAAAACATCAGGAAAAGGTGTAAGGTGCCCTAAGCTAACATCTTACACTGGTATTTGGAGTTTGTAGTGCCACATTCCAATTAGGGATGACAGTCCAAAGGTATGCACATGGATTCATATCTCTATGTTTGGTGCAAATCACCATAGCTGGGCCACATCAAATGAAGAAACTGTAACAACATGAGGGCTTACAAAAGTCCATGCCCCTCTGTACATTGTACCTATGTGTCATAAATGTGTCATGGCCACATAGGCTGTTTGAGTGGTAATGCAGTCCTCAAGTAATCAGGCTTTGGATGTCTCTCTTGGATGGACATGATGAGACGATTACCCTCCATTATTATTTCTGCTCACTAATGAAGGAGCATGTTTGCTACCACATGATAGTTAAGGCCACTGCATGTGTGCAGATATGTGTGTAATTGTCACAGGAGAACCATGCTATGTCCATGTTAGCCGTGCTATATCGGATGCAGTATCATCATGTCTGAATGGCTTTAATTACTTATGTCATCTTGCACATAGTTTTTTTCTTTGGAATTGTTGGTCAGTGCACAGATTTTGAGCACATTTCTTCCTTCTATGCCTTACAGCTGGACCGGCACCCTACTCTGTGGGAGAGGTGGCTTCATTTGAGGACCCCAACAACTCCAGTAAGTGTTGATATGTCTGTTATGTGTTGTGTTTGCTGGTGATGTGTGATGGACTCCTGTGTGTTGAACACATAGCAAGGTATGAAACGCTGGCCCATCATTTGTCTTGTTCTATGAGTGGGATTTCATTTTTTCACCATTTTTGACTTGGCCAATGCTTATCCTATTGTATAATCTAGGGATTGTAGGTCATTCCTGTAGGCCCCGCAATGAGAACTGGGGTGAGTCATGTGGATAACACTTGTATCAACAAGAGTTGCACTGAAACTCATCTCAGATTTAGTCTGCCTGTCAGACCCACATTCTCCCAGATTGGGACTGCAAAATGCTTACCCACAGACTTCTGCTTCCGTATTCACCAAAGTACTTACTAAACTGTATGTCGAACTTCCTAGCAGCATGTAGCTCCACATGTAGTGCTACAAGTATGTGGCACCTGAGTGAAATGGCCTAGGTATGCATACAAATCATGGGTGTTCATGCAACTCTGTGTCTGTTGTAAGTCATGCTTTACTGGAAGTATATGATGTGGACAAAGGTCTGCATTTCCTGATATATGTGTGGCGCTGGGATTGGTCAAGGGTTTGCTGTCTCCTATTTGTTGACAAACCTTACCTGTGGTGTGTGTGTAGAGCCAAACACATGTCCAGCTTTCTATAGACTCCTGGGTGTCCATGTTGTTTGGAATTGTTAGTTGTTTCTCCACCCCCACCCTCAAACACAGGCATGGGTTTGTGAATAGTGTACCTAGGACTGATGCTACCAGTATGTTACACAGACATGTAAATCAGTGAATCTTTGGTCGGAACCTAGTATACACACTCAGGTATAGCACATGAGTACTATACTAGCAAGTCCATTTACAACTTGCAGATCATGTGGCTTTAGATTTCCATCCCGTACAATGACATTTGTAGTCCTGGCATTGGCGGAGGATGTGCAGCATGATTGTTAGCTGACAACTGGCAGAACTCTGATGCCAAATTAATGCCAGTTGTTACCCATCTTGTAGGGTTTGGATGTGCTATGTGTGATATGACCTTTGTAGGCTGCACTGCCATGTACTTCCTCAGGGACATTCAATGATCTGTATGATGATATGAGCTGTTACTAGTACAGTAGATGTACTGTCTGATTTACTTCTTGTGCCATTTCACACAATAGAGTTCCTAATGTAAATTGTTTGCCTTTGTCTTCACAGCTGCGTCACCCAACCAGGTCTGTGAGTTCCAGAGGCAGGCAATGAGGTGCCAGCATATCCTGCTGGTAGAGTCGGGGTTCAGATGGATGGCCCGAAGATACCGGAACGAACGGGCCTCCGGAGCATGGAGGGCTTTCCCACAGGGTGGCCCTACTTTGCCCACCAGAGCCACCACCAGCACAACCACCACTTCCACCCAGGTGGCACCACCCACAGCTGGGACCGTTGTCCCAATGTCTGCAGTTGCTCCAGGCCCTAGCAGTGGAACACCATCAGGGCAGCCCACAGGCATAGACTCTACACGACTACACACATCCTCAGCTGGTACCCAGACTGCCCCAGCTGCTACAGTTGACCCTGCAGCTTTTCAGGCAATGGAAAGAAAAATGGACCGTGTCCTATGGAAAATTAGTCACCTGCATCGGGATGTTCGCCATATGAACAGGCGTGTGCGGTCCATAAAGCGGACCATCCGGAGGGCCAACCACAAGACTTTTAAAATGGACATGATTCCCTTCCCTCTCTCCCCTCCCTCCCCTTTCCTTGTTCTTATACTTAGTGGGCTTAGGGGGCTTAGTGTTAGGTTAGTATAGGCTGTTAGTTTAGTTAGTGTTAGTGGGTGCCGGGTCCTGATTATTTATATTTTTTTCTTTTTGAGTGTGTGCTGGCTATGCTGGGGTTCTTGTGTGTTTACAAAAAAATATATATCAAAAAGTACACAAAATATATATCTGTTTAGTATAGGATAGTATGTGTTTAGGTTAGTATCTGTTGTCCTCCATGTGTCACGTCTCATAAGGGAGGTGGGGGGTTGATGTTTAGAACGTTTTGTTACATGTGATGAGTAAGTTTAGCTTAGGTTAGTTAGGGACAATTGTGGGTAATGAGTAGTTAGGGTAGATTAGGGTAGGTAAGACTTTTCCCTGAGTTTCCTCTTCTGTTATTACCGTTTAATAAATATATGGTGAACCCTTTACAGTATGTGTTAAATGCTTGTTGATCAGGGCCTTGGCACAAGTGTACATGAATTTTGTTCTATTACATTTGTGTCCTATGCTTCGAACAAATCCCAACTGAGCTGTAAGATTGGCAGCTACCCCAGAGCTACCTTGCAAAGATTCCATCAATCATTGCAACCACCAATCACAGTTAATATGGATCCCAATGTGTTTTTGTCAATAAGGATGTTTTCAAAGTCACAAACAGTGCTTCCAGGTTTGGTATTGGGGGAACTGTTTTAGGTCTGACTGCAGTGTGATGTTCAAGGACACCCTTATAAGGTGAGTGGTCGTAAGCACTCTTGTAGTATCGTCTTCATGACTCACAGACATCATTTGTGACACTGTTCAGCATGATTACTTATTTGGATGGAAACTCAGACACCTTCATTCATGCATTTTTTGGAATGTTTGCTTAGATTTGTGGGCACTGTTATATGTGTTAGTATTGCATGGTGACAATATTTTGCTGCCACTATTTGATGACCTAGATATCCCTTGAGGAAGCATTATTCTGTCCAACACAGCATGATGGTGTATGTTTTCTCTCTTCATCAGCTACTACCCTCAGGAAGGGCAGAGTATGATGCAATCCTGGCCACTGTGCAAAGTTATCTGACTACATAACTTCAGGACAGTTGTATTGACAAGCTACGTAATTTGACAGGAGTCGCATTTCAGTTCTCTACTGCACAGCTGATGTGTCACATTACACAGAGACTAATTTGTTGTGTATGTGCTATTTATTGAAAAGTGCTGTAGTGCTATATGTACATTGTCAATGATTGTGAGTCCATTTTAGTGACATCTTCCATTGTGATCCTACACAAGTGGTAAAGGGAAATGCTTTTGACATGCTGGGGTGATGTGTCAGACAGTGCAGAGGGACAGGATTTGCCAATGAGTAAGTGAGAGACAATCACTGGGCAGGATGACAAGATTACCAGTCGTTTGCAGAACAGTCATTAAGTACAGTTGTTGTAAGACTGGCATGTTAGAAAGCGCTGGACCTTGGTAATAGTTGGCCATGTGGCAGGGACTAGTGCTTCCGGGTACTTTTCCGTGTGAAGGTGATCTGTTCCATGTCTTCTTCTTCTGATGTGTGTGTTGCCTCCTCTGTTCTTGGTGGTGGTGGTTGTTAAGGGGCTATACACACCTCAGTGTTAGAAGACGTGGAGTCAGACATCCCGGTCGCTGCTACCTGTGAAAGTCTTAAGGGCAGTACTGCTGCAAGGAGGATCTGCTGATTCTTAAGAATAGCAGCCACATCACGATGGTAGGCAGCCAGGTCGGCCCTGAGGGGTTCAATGTTGCATTCGTGCACGTGTTGACAGGATTGCTGTTGTAGGTGTTGAGTCAACTGTATTACAGCTGTGCTGATTTCCTTCAGCCTTTTTTGTACTTCCTGCAAGATAGTTGTTCGCCATTGCATTGCTGCTGCCTGTTCTTCAGTTGACATCATGCATGAACGCACCCCCTCTAGGCTGGCTGCCATAGTTTGCATCCCCACCTGCACCTCATTGGCCAGCTCAAGCAGTACTCCAACTACAGTTCTCTCAAAGCTGGTGCCTATGTCGTCTGAGTCCTCAGCTGTATTGGAGCTGGCAGGTCTTACAATTAGGGTGCTGGGTGGATCCTCTGCGATGGCTGCTTGTTCTGTGCTCCTCCTTGTGACTCACGGTGGGGTCTGGAGGGTTTCAAGGACATCTTGGATGGTCTGCTGGGTGATGTTTGTCAGCTCGTCATCCATGTCATCTGGGTATTCCTGGACAGACATATCCGCAGGAGATCCATCGTCCTCTGCAATGAAATAGGGTACAATTAGTGTGTCTGTGTGATTGCATTTGTGATCTGACATGCCTGCCTTGTGATGAATTCACATTGTGATCTTGTTTTCTGTTCATTGCTCCAGTCTTTCAGATGGGCATTCTCCCAGGCCTATGGCCCACCTGCATGTCACATGTATTGTATTAAGTTATTAGACTTGTCAGCATCATCTCCTCTAGTGTTGTTTTAGGCCAAATAAAAATTGCCACCTTCTTGTCCTACTCAAGCCTCCGTCTACATCCATTCTCATGGTGAGACCTTTCACTGGCTGTGGGTGTTCTGATGGCACTAGCAGCACACTTAACAATCTGGCTTGCCCCAGTCTCTGATCTTTCACATCCACTTATATGTAGTTGACATGTAGCGTATCCTAGGCATAGCATTTTTATGGCACGATATGGATGTTAGCATTGGTAATGTGTACAGCTGATGTTGGGGAATGTGTGGAGATTGGATTGCCCTGATTGTCGTAGCAGTGTCCTATTTCCTCCTCTGACTGTGCAGGTGTACGTCAGTGACCAGTTACATTTGTCCTCCCCCTCAATGCTGTTGTCTGAGCAGTATGACATTTGGGATGTTGCATTGTGACCCAGGCACAGGATGGACCCTGACATATGCAGCATGGGTGTGTCCTTAGTGCTGTGTAGCTCCTAATGTTGATGACATTGGCTGATGTTAGCGACAACTATGGGCATTCACAATTGACAGGACTGGAACATTTGTCTTGTTTCAGGGGATTGTTGAAGTTGTCCTCCTCAACCCTCTAATTTAGGTGTGTATGATCCATGGGGACGTTACTGCTGTTGGCTACTTGAGCTGCACACAGAGCGGAGGTGGTAGTGGCAACTTTTGTCACTATTACATTCCAGTTGTCAGTATGACTAGAGGTTGTTAATTGGGCCCTAGTTATTGTAGGGGGTATATTGGCTGGCGTGTGCTGGGATGTCAGTTTGACGTTGTGCCCTTCCCTCCTGGCGTGGCTTTACCTTTGCTCCATCGGTGGCATGGCAGCATGCCCCCATGGGACTGTTGTTGGTGTTGTGTAATGGTGTGCCCCAGCTTCTCTCTGTGCAGGCCATACCCCTTTACCCATGCCACTCCATGTATATGATGACTTCCATGCATTTTGTGGTCCGTATCCCCCTCTGCTTACAGTTAACATTTGTGTATTTGAATTCCCCATGCGACTTACCCTTCATGTGCGTTGTCTCCTGGTGGTCTGCGCTGTCCTGTCCTTGAATCCCTGTGACGATCTCCTCAGGGATGACGGCTGCGACCATCTCCTCCATGTGGTCCAGGGCCTCCTGGTGTGCTGGACTCCCACTTCCAGTCTGCAGTGCTGCCTTCCTGTTCCTGGCCATCTTTTCCTTGGTCCTGCGCTTGCAGTCATGCTAGCATTTCTTGCACTCAATGACTGTTCTGCGTACTTCTGCCACACTGTCAATCTTGTCAACAATTTGTTGCCATATTGCCTCTCTCCTACTGATTGGCAACTTTGTGGTGACAAACAGTTGATGCTGGTGTTCCGTCACCTCTTTAACCAGAATTTCCTGTTCCTCTGCACTGAAGCAACACTTTCTTTTCTTCTTCAAACTGTCCTGGTTCTTGTGTGGGTCCTCCTGACTGGTTCCTGGTCTGTTGTCATCTTCCTGGGGTCTGTACAGGCATCTGGGATCCATTTTGGCTCTCCTCTGCTGAAATGGCTGTGTTCGCGGGGAATTTTGATGCTATTGCATCAAAAACGCTTCAGATCCAGTGTGCGGTGTCTTAAATCGACCCTCAGTCATTTCCGCCGCGTTAACGTCATTTTGCTTTATGACTTGACGCTGCGGTGTGCGTAAAAAAAAAGACTTACACCTGTGGTTTTCACCGCCGTGCGTCAAAGTATAAATTTGACGCCCACACGGCGCACAGAAATGGCGTTAGCCGGCGGTAATATTTTTGACGCAAAACTGCGCCGGCACAGTTTTGCATCAAAAAGTATAAATATGGGCCTAAGTACATTTAACATCTTATTCCCTCTTTTTGTACCTTTCCTTTAATTTCTCTGCTTCCTACTTTTTGTTAATTTTTGACAGTGAATGACATTCTGCTTCTTCTTTCCATCTTGCTCTGTGTTTTTTTTCTAACACTACTGCTCTCCTTTTTAATGCTGCCTAACGTCTATTTTCTCTCTTTGTAACCTCACTGTTGCCTTTCTGTTATCCTCCTATCACTCACCTTGCACAGTCCCTATTCAGACCACAAATGGGCTGCTGGCATCCTTCTTACTCAGTGGGAACTCAGGAAACTATTAGTCATGGGCATCATTCTAAACCCCACAGCTGTACTCTTGTCCCTCTGCCTCTCCCAGGCTTCCACAGATATTTCCATTTTTTTTTCTTTCTTGGCTGGCCACTTCCTTTCCTTCCTTTGGCATCTTAACAGCCTTCTATCCTTTTGTCACATTCTTTCCTACTGGCTTCCCTAATGGGCACCTGTAATCTCCTTGGTCATGTTTCCTTCTTCTTAATGTGCACCTTTCCCTTCCAGCATCATGCTTTTACTCTCCTCCTCTCCACTTCACTTCTGCGTCAACTCCTCCTTTTCTGACGGATTTGCATTCTCCTGAGTGATGAGCATTAGTGGTCTCATGTAAGTATTGTTGTGACAGTCCCATATTATTTTACCTTCTTATTGCCAACACAGCAAAATATTCCTGTCTTTCCCTATGCTACTTTTTTTTTATTTTTTTTATTAAGAATGAGAAACATACATTTTCAATTAATGGATACATAATACAAGTGCTTTATTTATATCAATAAACCAACAAAGAACTCCATATAATTTAAACTTTTTGTGGCCTTTCAATACATCAGTCCAAAAACCTAGATGTATCTGAGCCTTTGCAACCACCCAATATGCTCAGTCTAAATATTTTCTGAAAACTGAACTCTCAGAAAAGTCTTCATGCATCCTTCAAATGTTGGAGATCAAGAGATTTCCCAATTATTACATCAGTACTGTTCTATCCAGCTGCAGTGGGAAATATAGCTATTAGATCCAATGCTAAATTGATATTCTCCTTATCCACTTTCAGACATAAGGCAATATCACCAACTTAGAGTTTGAGTTTCAGGAAGCATGCTAAAGATGGGTAAATACTGACCTTATTATAAATTGAAATTGGTAATAACTGTATATATAAAGCAAATAACAGTGCTGATATTGGAAAGCTCTGTCTTGTACAAAACCAAAACATATGTGTACAGAAACTCCTCAGTCAGGAGACATCGCCGCACAGAAAAAGATAGAAGAGGTTGGGGCAGAAATTCCCCTCATAGGTGTATGAATAGAATATTGTAATATGTTTTCTTGGACTATTGTAGGAGTAAAAAACATGATATAAAACAGAGTTTGTAAATATGCCTCAATATCTTCAAGATTTGTTTTTATTCAATTTCAGGGGTATCTCATCTTTCAATCCCCTGCCAGTAAGTAATCCAAATATAATGTCTTTAATTTCTTGGTGACTGCTCAGCTGGTGGTCATATCTAAATTTGATAGACGTTACTCCTTCAGGATGGCAGAGACAATTTCCTCCGATACTCTGATGGGTGGAGTACCAACCATCAAAATCTAAATTAGTCTCAAATTGCTTTAAGATTATTTTGACAACTGCCATATACACTGAATGAGATAAAAGTAATAAGTGTTTTCTGTCTGTTTGTGAAATCCATGTGTATCATTTAAGTTCAAACCATTCAATCCTCTCACTTGCTTCCCTGCTATTATCCTACCACCTTAATTTTACTGTGGTGGCACTCACGTAAGCTACTGCTTGTGCTCCCTCCTATTTCTTGTGGAAATATACACTATTCATGTTAGCAATCTTTTTAGTATTTGGATATCATTATTTAACTTCTGAAGGTTTGTCATTCAGGTGTTGAACTGCCTCTTATGCTTGTGACACTACCACTTTCTTGTCATTGATGTTAACTCTTAACTTTGCTCACTGGAACAGAGCTCCCTGAATGCAAATTATGTGAAGATTTTAGTTCAGCTGTTTCAACTCCCATCTCTTTCTCCCTATTTTCACTGAGACATTAGAAACAAAACTTGAAATGTATAATCATCACTATGGAAAAAGCCCTCTTCTGCTTGGCTTGCTGTAACATTTTTTCACTATCTCTATAATCATTAAAATTAGCCAAA